>NC_083777.1:5077500-5442500 GCF_963514075.1 Conger conger
CTACACCAGTGAACAGCAGTGTTAATTCAGCTTGGTGTTAAACCAGACCTCCGATTACCTACTACACCAGTGAACAGCAGTGTTAATTCAGCTCAGTGTTAAACCAGACCTCCGATTACCTACTACACCAGTGAACAGCAGTGTTAATTCAGCTCAGTGTTAAACCAGACCTCCGATTACCTACTACACCAGTGAACAGCAGTGTTAATTCAGCTTGGTGTTAAACTGGACCGGAACTTACTACACCAGTGAACAGCAGTGTTAATTCAGCTTGGTGTTAAACCAGACCTCCGATTACCTACTACACCAGTGAACAGCAGTGTTAATTCAGCTCAGTGTTAAACCAGACCTCCGATTACCTACTACACCAGTGAACAGCAGTGTTAATTCAGCTCAGTGTTAAACCAGACCTCCGATTACCTACTACACCAGTGAACAGCAGTGTTAATTCAGCTTGGTGTTGAACCAGACCGGACCCTACTACACCAGTGAACAGCAGTGTTAATTCAGCTCGGTGTTGAACCAGACCGGACCCTACTACACCAGTGAACAGCGGTGTTAATTCAGCTTGGTGTTAAACTGGACCGGAACTTACTACACTAGTGAACAGTAGTGTTAATTCAGCTCAGTGTTAAACCAGACCGGACCCTACTACACCAGTGAACAGCGGTGTTAATTCAGCTTGGTGTTAAACTGGACCGGAACTTACTACACTAGTGAACAGTAGTGTTAATTCAGCTCAGTGTTAAACCGGACCGGACCCTACTACACCAGTGAACAGCAGTGTTAGTTCAGCTCGGTGTTGAACCAGACCGGACCCTACTACACCAGTGAACAGCAGTGTTAGTTCAGCTCGGTGTTGAACCAGACCGGACCCTACTACACCAGTGAACAGCAGTGTTAATTCAGCTCGGTGTTAAACCAGACCTCCGATTACCTACTACACCAGTGAACAGCAGTGTTAATTCAGCTCGGTGTTGAACCAGACCTCCGATTACCTACTACACCAGTGAACAGCAGTGTTAATTCAGCTCGGTGTTAAACCAGACCTCCGATTACCTACTACACCAGTGAACAGCAGTGTTAATTCAGCTCGGTGTTAAACCAGACCTCCGATTACCTACTACACCAGTGAACAGCAGTGTTAGTTCAGCTCGGTGTTAAACCAGACCTCCGATTACCTACTACACCAGTGAACAGCAGTGTTAATTCAGCTCAGTGTTAAACCAGACCTCCGATTACCTACTACACCAGTGAACAGCAGTGTTAATTCAGCTCAGTGTTAAACCAGACCTCCGATTACCTACTACACCAGTGAACAGCAGTGTTAATTCAGCTTGGTGTTAAACTGGACCGGAACTTACTACACCAGTGAACAGCAGTGTTAATTCAGCTTGGTGTTAAACCAGACCTCCGATTACCTACTACACCAGTGAACAGCAGTGTTAATTCAGCTCAGTGTTAAACCAGACCTCCGATTACCTACTACACCAGTGAACAGCAGTGTTAATTCAGCTCAGTGTTAAACCAGACCTCCGATTACCTACTACACCAGTGAACAGCAGTGTTAATTCAGCTTGGTGTTGAACCAGACCGGACCCTACTACACCAGTGAACAGCAGTGTTAATTCAGCTCGGTGTTGAACCAGATCGGACCCTACTACACCAGTGAACAGCGGTGTTAATTCAGCTTGGTGTTAAACTGGACCGGAACTTACTACACTAGTGAACAGTAGTGTTAATTCAGCTCAGTGTTAAACCAGACCGGACCCTACTACACCAGTGAACAGCGGTGTTAATTCAGCTTGGTGTTAAACTGGACCGGAACTTACTACACTAGTGAACAGTAGTGTTAATTCAGCTCAGTGTTAAACCGGACCGGACCCTACTACACCAGTGAACAGCAGTGTTAGTTCAGCTCGGTGTTGAACCAGACCGGACCCTACTACACCAGTGAACAGCAGTGTTAATTCAGCTCAGTGTTAAACCAGACCTCCGATTACCTACTACACCAGTGAACAGCAGTGTTAATTCAGCTCGGTGTTAAACCAGACCTCCGATTACCTACTACACCAGTGAACAGCAGTGTTAATTCAGCTCGGTGTTGAACCAGACCTCCGATTACCTACTACACCAGTGAACAGCAGTGTTAATTCAGCTCGGTGTTAAACCAGACCTCCGATTACCTACTACACCAGTGAACAGCAGTGTTAATTCAGCTCGGTGTTAAACCAGACCTCCGATTACCTACTACACCAGTGAACAGCAGTGTTAGTTCAGCTCGGTGTTAAACCAGACCTCCGATTACCTACTACACCAGTGAACAGCAGTGTTAATTCAGCTCAGTGTTGAACCAGACCGGACCCTACTACACCAGTGAACAGCAGTGTTAGTTCAGCTCAGTGTTGAACCGGACCGGACCCTACTACACTAGTGAACAGCGGTGTTAATTCAGCTCAGTGTTGAACCAGACCGGACCCTACTACACCAGTGAACAGCGGTGTTAATTCAGCTCGGTGTTGAACCAGACTGGACCCTACTACACCAGTGAACAGCAGTGTTAATTCAGCTCAGTGTTGAACCAGACCGGACCCTACTACACCAGTGAACAGCGGTGCTGAGGCCCCATGATGCTCTAGAAATGAATAATTAGCAGCATATTCAAATAATCTGCTTGTTAAAGAGGCTAATAAGAACCTCAGTATGCAGCAAAAAGCGTGATTAATTATTAACAATTATCAAGAGTAAACAAGAAAAAGAAGATGGACATTATCATCAATGATAGGGAGAAATGATAAGACATGGACTCCTGTTATGTACACTGTGTAATATTTTTTATATTGATTAGTCTGCTTATGTTTCGTGTAAAGAATGTCCGTATGCCTGGTTTGATGGCTGGTCGAATACAGGTTAGTTCATGAGCATGGTGTCACCAAGAGACTGATGGATATCCAATTCAATTCTGGGAAGCAATTATTATCACTCAGAGAAGATACTGTGTCAACTGAGGTTTTAATCTGAGGTATGATTTCAGCATCGATGCATCAAATTCTGTCGTATTAAATTCACTAAATTCCCCTGGTAGACTTAGCTAAGCTGTTAGGTCTCCCAGTAGAAAGATGGTCTGGACAGACGGGATAATGTCTTTTATATGAAAATATATAACTGTGCAGCGTACAAGAATACTGTGCTGACATTGTCGTTAAGTCACCTTGGCCTTGTAGGGTAGGATGCAGGATGAATGGGTGGCAGACAATGGTGGAAGATTCATTGAGAGGTGTTCATGGGGTCTGATTCCTGCGTCAGATCTCATTTGTGCAATAGTGAAATCTTGAAATATTCATCATGCTGGTTTCGTGTACAATTGTTATTTTCAAGAAAAAGCTGATAATAATTATGACCTTGGAATTATAAGGTTCTATTGAAGAAGTTTTGAGATACTGTGCTTCAAAGCTTTCATGTCCTCACACAGCAGAACTGAAATGAAGAGTGCTTCTTCATAGATAAAAGTGGCATACACCCTAAACGTACTCAATGTACAATATCAAAATGCCCTCTAAACAACATAAGTATGACACTAACTCATTTTTGTCAAACAAACAATAATCATTCGTGTTTTTGGCTGATAAAGCTGGACTGATCTAGAACTGCCATTCACTGGCCAGATCTGAGCTAGTCCATATTAGCCAGCTCAGTTATTTCAAACCCACAGCCCACAGGATTTAAGGCAGTGGTCACAAACTCATAGGGGCACATACTGTATATAAAGTGAAAGTGTTATTTGTGTCGTCTAAACAACAGCTGTTGTGTAAATAACAACTATTCTGTGCTTTAATGCAGTTAAATGCTGAGTGAATTATTGGAAACAGTTAAGGCGGCATTAACTGTTTGGGATGAAAACCTGCATGCGCACGTCTCCGTGGCAACGAGTTTCAGACTGAAATGGATAATGGCGGTTTTGCCTCGAATTTGTCGGAATAGCAGAAATTGACAGCATCTCTTCCCGGTTGTCCGGGAGTGGAGTTCAGGCATCACTGACAAATGATGGGGAGTTAGGGGCCGGTCGGTGTGGGTCTCTCTCTCGGTGCCAGGCAGAAAAACGAGGCCTAGCTCCGGGCTGACAGCTCAATCCTTCAGCCCGCCCCATTAGACGCGGCAGAGTTTCCGCACGCTCCGCGCGTCGGGAGGTACCGCCCGTAAACAAACCGCCGCCCACCGCTGGTCGCCGGGTCGGCCGGTGCGATAAAGGTTATTAAGCACCGCTCCGCCATCGCATCAGTCAACGTCGCGCCGTCCGGGGCCCGACGTCTCACTCTGTCCGAGGAGGAGACGTCTTCGCCGTCGTACAAGATCGGGGTGATAGTGGCGATGGCGTGCTGCCAGGTTGACAGAGGTTTGTCCGCGTCTCTCAATTCAAATTTCTCATTCAAAATGCTTTATTGGCATGACAAGATACAGCTTATGTTGCCAAAGCACAAAAAGAACATAAAAACATGCACCATTGAACACATCAGCATGCAGTATCTGTGGACACAGTTTACAGACATAAATGTATAGGCCCACGCTAATAGGCTGACTAGTTGTCCCTCTGTTTATGGCAAGCTGTGATGTAAATTGCCACTATTGCAATGCATTTTTTATGTTCACTGAATAAATCTCTCTCTCCGTCTGAACTGGACAACCAGCTAAACCATGTCGAGCTGGAGCTGGTCTGAACTGGTCAACCAGCTAAACCATGTCGAGCTGGAGCTGGTCTGAACTGATCAACCAGCAAAACCATGTTGAGCTGGGAGCTGGTCTGAACTGGTCAACCAGAAAAACCATGTCGAGCTGGGTGCTGGTCTGAACTGGTCAACCAGCAAAACCATGTTGAGCTGTGGCTGGTCATCCAGCTGTTTCAAAACACAGCTTGAGCTGGTCAAAGCACGTTGAGTATGGAGCTGGTCTGGACTGGGTCAACCAGCTACCAGCCATTTCAAAACCTGGCTTGAGCCGTTATTTCAGCAGGGATGAGTGCTGTGCAGTCCAGCTGAGGTGCGCTGCGTGGCTGGCAGAGACGGGCTGAGCAGAGCAGCCGCCGGCGTGTGGAAAGACAAGGCGGCTGACCGCCCCCCCTCCCCCCCCCTCAGGCTGCGCTACGCCTGATTACGCTCCCGCCCGCCGCTGGCTCTGCCGCCCCCGCCTTCCGTTCCAGACCGCGGCGCGTGACATCGCTCTGTGAAGCGGGACGCTACGCGCTAGCCGGACAGCTACCGTGCTAAACTCTCCAACAGGCAATATGCCCTTTCCACTCTCGCCTCCATACAGCCTTCTGCTCAGTATGTAACACTGTGATTCACTTTTCACACGTCCTTACATTTCTTGGGCTCAATACATCACAATAGAATAAATGTCACACCAAATGAAAGAATGAATTCTTAAGCACATATTTAGCATTCATGACATCTACACCTTATTTCAGTACAGAGTTATAGACGGTTAAATAGAGGGTGTGCACTTGTGACAACTTCCCCATCAGTGGGTAAATTGCCACACTATGTGGGGTAAGTTGTCACACTGGATTTTTCATAAATAAGAACATAACCAAATCTTTTTTCATTTAAATTTCAAAAGCACCAGTGGGGCCAGATCTGGAAGGTGCTTTGCCCTCCAGAAACAATAGCTGGTACCCCTGTTATTGTCAGCGGCAAACGCCTGCAACCGTCAACGATGCCCACGATGATTAACTGTTTTACAGTTATAGTTAAAGTTTAGTTAGTTTTAGTTTAGTTTCAGTTTTTGCGCTAGCTGTGCTGAATGCTAGCTGTGCTGAATGCTAGCGATGCATTAGCAGCGCACCGAGCTGAACAGCAGATACGCAGGAGAGAAATGAGGAGAAGATGACTGCCAGCCCCTGCGTTCCCCGCTCAGCAGCACTCAGAACAGCACTGCCACAGGAAGCACGCCGCGCAGTCCCCCGTCCTGAGAACCCCGTCATTTCCAGCGTGTGACTGCATCAATCGCGTCTCCACCACGCCGTTGAGATCCCCGCCTCTCATTCTCATCGCAGCTCGCCTTCAGCGTTTAATAAACCTTCATTAGACCCTGAGCCGTCCTTAATCAGGCCTGTCAGCCGAGCCAGAGACGATGAGCGAGCGCGTCCTCACCGCTGCCTCTCTGCGTGGAGAGGGGGGAGAGAGGGGCGCGGTGACGCTCTGCAGAGATCGCCTGACTAAAGACTGGAGAGATACAGCCTGCCTGGGTCACAGAGAGAGAGAGAGAGGGGGGGGAGAGGAGAGAGAGAGAGAGAGTGAGAGAGAGAGAGAGGGCGAGAGAGAGGGAGGGAGAGAGAGAGAGAGAGAGAGAGAGAGGAGAGGGGGAGAGAGAGAGGAGGAGGAGAGAGAGAGAGAGAGAGGAGAGGGAGAGAGAGAGACAGAGAGACAGAGAGAGGGAGAGAGGGGAGGGAGAGAGAGAGAGAGAGAGGAGATTGGGGAGATGGGAGAGATGGGAGAGGGAGGGGAGATGAGGGGAGGGAGAGAGGGAGGGAGGGGAGATGAGGAGGGAGAGAGAGGGGAGAGGGAGGGTGAGAGGGAGGGGGATGGGAGAGAGGGGAGGAGGGAGGTGGAGAAGGGAGGGAGGGAGATGAGAGGGAGGAGGGGGAGAGATGAGGGGTGGGATAGGGAGGTGGAGAGGGGAGGTGAGGGGGGGTGTGGGGAGGGGATGTGGTGGAAGTTGGGAGGGAGAGGTGAGAGGTGGAGAGGGGAGGGGAGGAGGAGGGAGGAGGGGAGGAGGGGAGGGGTGAGGGGGTGAGTGGGATGGGGTGGAGAGGGAGGAGAGGAGAGAGAGAGGGGGGTTGAGGGGAGGGGGTGGAGGAGAGAGGGTGAGAGGGAGGGAGGGAGAGAGAGGGGGAGAGGGAGGGGAGAGAAGAGGAATGGTCTAAGAGAGAGGGAGGGAGAGAAAAATCTGTGAGAGGTGAGAGGAGAGAGTCGAGAGGGAGAGATCTTGGAGAGATAGGAGAGATAGGTGGGGGGAATTTTAATAGACAGAGAGACACTGGTAAAAAATAATAAGTAATGTTAATATGCAGAGCAATGCTGAGCTAGCTCAGTGGGGCTATAGTAGCACAGACACACATTGTGCAATGGAAATTAAGAGAAGGAGAATAAACATCACATTAAATTAAGTGTACTGTTTGGATATAAGCTGTAATGCCAAGTATATTTTATTTTTATTTTTTAAATTGCTTTCCAGTGACAAAAAAAAGGGCTAAACAACAGACCAACACAACAGAGCCATTGTATGTGTCCAAAGTGAGCGAATCATTTTTGAATGATCAGTACAGAAAAGATTTTTTGGGTGTTTGGATGACAAACTGCTGTGGGCTGATACCCAATGTGAGGCATGTTTTCAAAAGTATCTGACATTTTAAAACAGAAGCGGACTGAAGCATTCATTAGGTGTGATGTAATTTTGTGAAACAGAAATATACAGTCTGCTGTCTGCATATTAATAAAAGCCTTTAAAAATATTGCTAATTGCAGAACCCACGCTCATGACCATCACTACTCCTTCCTGTTGACTGTAGAACTCGCAAGTCAAGGATAGAGGCCCACACGCCTCAGTTTTCTCTTCCTGGTTTTAGCATCTAGAACAAACTTTCACAAAGTGCAGCAGATCTTTTGAAAAAGTCCCTAACCCTGCCCCCAGAGCCCAATTCCCCATCCCCCTCCGCCTTTTGCGGTCAGCTGTCTGTTCAAATTTTGCAAAGTCATCCAATAATTATGTAAAAACATACGTCGTGTCACGTGGGAAATCATTTTACAAACTGCTTGGAAATATGCATATTTCGGTCAAAATTGCAATTGCTTTACTCAAAAACACAAAGAAATATGCGATTGGGCCTTTCAGGACAGATGTCGATAGTCCAGGCCCCTATATCTGAAATGGCTTGCAGGGCACACTGTGAGGGGTTTGGCACTTTGATAAAAAATTTGAATTAGCATACGGAGCTCAGTGCGTTTTGGAAGGAACACAGAAAGACATTGTTGGCAGAGAAGTTGGAAAATCGGCATGCTTCTGTGGCGTGTTGTTTCAGGAGACACCATAGAGACGGTCTTAATCAGTTTCCTATCGGGTTGTTTACAGCCATTACGATGAGATCAGATACGCTAAACCCTGTTGGGTCAAAACAAATGATAAAAAACCCAGACATTGGTAATAGGCTTTTACCTGAGAACACGATGGACTATTTAGAGGACACGCAGAGTGAGTACTTTATTTGGTATGCCTGTACACCAGCTTGTTATTGCAAATATCAGCCAATCATGTGGCAGCAATTAAATGCATAACAACACTGGTATGCAGAATAGCATTTCTGAACACAATATGTCAAACCCCAAAGTGGATAGGCTGCAGCAGCAGAAGACTAATAATTCCAAAGAATAAGTCTAATAAATATCTACTAAAGTGCTCAATGAGTGTATATGATACATTTCACGTTCAAGTATGAGGATAATAGATTTCACAGTCACTGAGATTACTTGGCTGTTGGAGAATTTTCCTTGCAGCAGACTGCAATGAAATGGAGAATTACAGTTTTTGGCAGTAATTTTCCTTGCAGGTAAGACAATCATTCAGCACCTATTTGGAGGATTTCCATGGCATTACACAGAATATGGATAGCCAGCTCATTTCAGGCCTTCTCTTGTACAGTAACCTGGGCATATGACAATGCTCTAGTGCAGTGGTTCCCAATCTCAGTCCTGGAGTAACCCAACCACAATTACTATTGTTACGCTCGTTTGCTGTGTCTAATTGTATCCGTATGGTTGCACTAGGACTCAGAACCGTACTGTCCTCTAGGGTCCTCTTCACACTTGTTCCTGTGTGTGATCTGCACTCCCTTGTACGTGGCTCTGGAAAAGAGCATCTGCTAAATGCTTTGTAATGTAATGTCCGTCTCCAGTGGGGCCCACCTTGTAGCCCAGCGCAACTCCATATCCTGTGGCCGCAGTGTCTGCAAGCATTTGCTCCTACCATGTGCTACACCACCTGATTTCAACGTATTTATTATCTGAACCAAGCAGGTAAAATAATTACAGGACGTGGGGTTGAGTAGCGATGCACACACTGCGGCCCGCAGGACATTGGGTTGAGTAGTGCTGTTGTAGCCTGAAGAAATCCAAGTGCTCGGCACAGACGGCGTTCATTTTGTTGGAGCTAGCCAATCAGAACAGAGGTTCATTGTTATTAAAGAGCCTTAAAGACACAGTCACAAAAACAGCCTGTTCTCGGTAAAGCTCATGAGAGGTGCTGGGGAATGGACATGTAAAACTGTTTTTGGCACTTAAAACCACACAAACATCTTATGAATATCAGGACCTAAAATAAAACACTGGAAAGGTTTCCAATATGGGACATTTAAATGAAAAAAAACAACAACCCACATACAGTTTGCTGCTGCCTTTGCAGGAAAAGAAATGTCAACATAAAATAAGAACCGAGACTCCAACGTGCTAATGAGCTTTGCGGCCCCAAGCGAGTGTTATTTGCACAATTAATCATTTTGGGAGCAGTACCCTGCGTACCAGATCCATCCCTGCTTTCAAATCCAGCTATGACCTGCTTGAAATGACCAGCTACCAGCTGTTTCAAAACATAGCTTGAGCTGGTCAAACCATGTTGAGCATGGAGCTGGTCTGAACTGGTCAACCAGCTACCAGCTGTTTCAAAACCTAGCTTGAGCTGTTTTTTCCCCAGCAGGGGCGACCTCGGATTTCTGCCCATTTCCTCCTGTGTAAGCACAGGAGACACTCAGTTAGCAAAAGAAGATTATGAAATTTTAAAACTAAGTAGAAGAGCAGAAGATCCATCTAAATGATTGATCTCTCTAACATATGTGCAGTCTCTGTAATCGCGCCTGTATCAGGCTTTGAGAGGTAAAGTGGATGTAGCAGGCACAGGAGAGGGGATAGGTGCCCATCAATATTTCATGTGTGTTAACCTACCTCAGTCCATACCATATGTCATGATGAGTAATATCCACACACATACTGTAAATATGAGCATCGCACAGACATACGGTAGCGCTTACTGTACGTCGCTTTGGATGAAAGCTCTGCTAAATATACTGTAATGTACTGCAGCAGAGTACACAAACAAACGATGATAGTAACAGCCACTGTCTGCCACATACTGACTGCATGGTGATTTTCTTTGTGCAACTCCTAACACTTTGGGCCGATTCCAATCGCTTATTTTTCTCTACGTTCTCTGTTTCCTTGCTGTCAGTCGAGCTCCGTCGTCCTCAAGGACATTCCAACCTGTTAAATGTTCCTTCTAGGAGATAGAAGTAGAAGTTAGGAACTCCCAATCTGTCCTTTGAGCAAGGAAGCATCACCGCAGCCTTTGTGGAAGTATCGTTTCGGAAAGCCTGATGTGTAAATGATTGACCTGTGGTATCTGCCACGTATGTGACTGGTATGGCTTTGAACTGACATTTAAAGGAGCAAGGACACTCCATTAGCCTATTTCACGTTTTTATCGAGTTCCCCGACGTCCTTTCCTTTCTTCTTTTCCTACCCTTTCACGATGGATGGAGCAAGGGGCAAGAAAAGGAGAAAGGAAAAGGAAAAGGAGGAGAAGAATAAGGGATTGGAATGAGCCCTTTGTCTTTATTTTTTAATCTTCCCCTTTATTTTTTGGTGATGTTCTGTGCTGTCTGGCAGACTACTTTTGGTCTCTTGAAATCTGAGCAGCAATGCACTAAATGCTGGAACACCCAAATTCTGTTCATATACAGTATGTAATCAGTGAAGGAAGCTGGCTATAAATGTGTTCCACTCCATATTTGTATTTCCTTCTTGGCTTCTGTAGCCATGTCAGAATGGATATAAAGAGATGGATAAAGTACCTATCTCTCTGTCTCTCTCCCTCTCCTTCTCTCCCTCTCTCCCTCTCTATCGCTCTCTCCCTCTCTCTCTCCCTCTCCCTCTCTATCTCTCTCTCTCCCTCTCTCTCTATCTCTCTCTCTCCCTCTCTCTGTCTCTCCCTCTCTCTCTCTGTCTCTGTCTCTGTCTCTCTCTCTCTCTCTCTCTCTCTCTCTCTCTCTCTCTCTCAGTTAAATTTCAATTTGCTTCATTTCCAGTCATATTCCCAAAGCAACTCATTTAATACTATGTACAGTATATATTGTGTACAGATATAAACAACATGCAATGAGTATGAGTCTCGGTCAAATTAAATTCAACTCTCAACTCTCTCTCTCTCACTCTCAAATTAAAATTCAAATGTGCTTTATTTGCATGACAAGTAAACATGTTGCAAAAGCTTTGAGATACATAAATGACAAACAACAAATCCCTAGAACCAAGAAAGGAGGGGGAAAACACATGCAATTATGTGTGGACACACACATCTCTCTCTCTCTCCTCCTCTCTCTCACTCCTCCCCCCTTCCTCACTCCCTCTCCTCCTCTCTTCCTACCCCTGCCTCTCTCCTTCTCTCCCTCCCTCTCCCTCCCCCTCTCCCCCCTCCCTCTCTCCCTCCCTCTGCCTCTCTCCTTCTCTCCCTCCCTCTGCCTCTCTCCTTCTCTCTCCCCCATTCCCCCCTCCCTCTCTCCCTCCCTCTCTCTCCCTCTCACCCCCCCCTCCATCTCCCTCCCTTCCTCCCCCTTCCTCCCCCTTCCTCTCCCCTCCCCCCTCTCTAACCCCTGCTGTCCCAGTTCTGTGCGGCTGCCAGCCTGCCGCTGTAGGCGGTGCTGCCCTTGACTGGGCGCGGAGGCACGGTTCTGCCCCGGGGCCCGGGGTACGCACGGCGGGGGGAGAGGTGGCGGGCCCCGCTCTCCCTCTCTCCCAGCCTCCCGTGATGAAGAGCAGGCCAGGAGCCCAGATAACAGAGGCTCACAGGGGTCCTTCATCAAGCCCCGCACGGCCGAGCTAGAGCCCGTCACCGCCTCTCGCAGAAAGACACATCTACCTGGGCCCCGCTAGTCCCAGTGTGGGATGAGACAGGAAGGGCCCCCACGGACCCCGCAGTCAGTCACGCCCCTCCCTCCCGACCCACGCCACCACTCCCGCGCACCACAGATTGGGTATCGCCGAAAACCCGCGCCGCATGTGGAACAAAAGAACCCAGACAGACTGGGAGCGAGAGTGAACGTGGATTCTGTGAGGTTTTTGAGGATAGAAAGAAAAAGGTGAACTTACGTTTACTTTTGTATTTATTTAAAATTCTCTATCCGTCTGTCTGCCTCTGTCTCTCTCTCTCTCTCTCAGTTCAGTTTCAATTTTCTTTATTGGCATTCAGTCGTATTGCCAAAGCAAATCAAATAATACGTGTATATAATGTATACAGAAACACAGAAACTTGGAAACCACGTATAGAACATGCAATGAGTGTGAGGTACACTGTGTTCTTTGCATTACATTACATTACAGGCATTTGGCAGACGCTCTTATCCAGAGCGACGTACAACAAAGTGTAAAAACCATAAGCAGGGACTAGTGCACTGAAACTCTAGAGGGAAGTGCATTACATTACATTAATGGCATTTGGCATGTGACCACATATGGTAGATAAAACTTAAACCAAGTAGATTAATCTGATGAACAAACTCACCAAGTAACAGCAATAAAACAGATTTAGCAAATACAATGCAAGGAATAATAAAACGAATATACACACGTGCAATAATTACAATAGACAGCTTACATTAATGAGGAATTACAGGGAGTTCGGGAGGGGTGGGGAGAGGTGCAGCTTGAAGAGGTGAGACTTCAGTCTGCGCTTGAAGGTGGTCAGAGTCTCTCTTGCTGACCTCCACAGGAAAGTCATTCCACCACCTTTCTCACCGTTAACTTTTGTTGTGTTATTTCCCTGATGTGGCTGTGGTACAGGAATTAGACAGAGCCAGGGAGTTTTACACAAGGTCACTCTCCCTCCTGGCCTTTACATGCTGATCCCGCCTCTACAAAACTGACATTTAAAAGGTCCAAACATTTACTTCAACATTGATTCGTTTTTTTTTGTTGCAACTGTATACTAATTAATTTTGGAAAAAAAAAACCCATATTGTTTCATCTTTGTTTGTCTCGAGTTTATTGGCCTTTTATGGTTAATTTGCAATGGAAAACAAGACATGTCAAAATGCCTATTGTCTGGCTTTCAGAAATGTCAGATCATTTGTGGTCCGGCATTCCTAATTAGACAGAGACAATTAGAGGGAAGTAATATCATTTATCATGCGTGTGAACTTCTCTGGTTTCAAATGTAGGGGTTGATTTCATGGGCAAATCTCAGAAAAGAGAGAATGTTGACCATTTCAAATGCATAGAGAGGGTTAAACGGTCATAGGGTGTTGGGTTTTGTGAATCTTAAAAAAAAATATATATATATTTGATTCTATTCTATGTTTCTCACAGTCGCTGTGGAGCGTTTTATATCATCCACCATTTTACATAATCCCCCTGCTGCTGAAGTGTGTTCGCTCTGTTGCCTAGTTTAAAATCGACTTTATTTTCCCAAATCTGCTGAACGTGAGGCGAGATGGAACTTTTCCCCTTTGGCTCTTTTTTGCGAAGCATTTCCAGGGATTGTCAGTTTGATTTTTGGCACGGGCACTTGCTGATGCCTGCATTATCACTTGTGTGCAGATCATGGGACATTTTCCCATATCACAACTTCAAAACTGACACCGGATCAAAGCTGTCGCGTTTATACATACAATAATTGCAGTGTGAATAGGGCTATGTAAAAATAGCTGTATGTTATTTTAATAATGTTGGCACTCAAAAATGTATAACTGTTCACTCAAAGAAAATTGGTTCCAATAGGACCCCTGGGATTCCATGGAAGAACCCTATGTAGATTAAGGGTTCTTTGTCAGTCAGAATTGTTCTTTGTTTTGGAGAACTTCACATATCATGCCTGTGACGGAGGGCTTCATGAAGAACTCAAAAGGAATCAAGCCAAAGAACCCTTTCAAGACCCTTGTTTCTTTCTAAGAGTGTAACACTCCTATTGCACTGCTTACCTTTTTCACATGCTGTCATTTGTACAGCTGAATATTTTCTGGAGTTTTTTTTGTACCCTCTTGAGTACCTTTAGTTCCAGGAAAGGGGACAGTCTGCACTTTAACCTCATATTGATCATATTGTTTAATTTCTAATCCAGTGTGCTAGGGTACAGAGCCAAGAAGACAGAAATTGTACCAACTGTCCAAATACAAGCGCATTGAATATGTTAAATAGATTAAACGTGCTTCTCATTACATTGCTGCTTTAGGCTGGTATGCCCTTTTATCTTTTATGACTGGCTACATTTCGTGCACACCAATACCTTGTTTACTGGGAGTAATTAGTTTAAAACGATATTTCCATTCAGCATTTACACGGTTCGGAATTACGTGGTTTCCCTAAAACCTGTTTTTGCATGGATTCTTTTGATAATCAGTCTTTTAATAATAAGGGCTGTGGAACTGATGTAATAACGCGCTGTTGCAATTTGATTTAGCTTGAAGAGAGTTTCTTCATCGGCCCTGATATGATGACTTTTATTAATAACAGCACCACGGCTCTTAGGGAAGTCGCCATATCAGTTTCAGTTAGAATTTTAAAAAGCTGAAGCAATCCTGAGATGTTTACTGTACGCGCACCAATAAATTGAGTCAAAATCAAGGTGTCTTAATCCAATTGTGTACTCCACTCCATTATGAACTTATCCCGATTAAGATAATCAGATAAAGGCGTTTACATGACAAAGGTTATAATCAGAGTATTAATGGAGACCCACTCGAGACAGACAATACAACACTTCTTAGCAGCACCTGTTCTGGCTCCCATACAGACATAAGGAGAGTGAATGGAGTGCCCTGGCTGTGTGTTACAGTGTATTTCTTCCCCCTCTCCTCCTGCTCTCCCAGTAGTGGGTTCCACTCACATCAGTCAGTGGCTGTTTGGCTGGGCACTGCACTGTGGTTCAGAAAATGCCTGTGGATGCAGACACAGTGCCGTACCAGGAGCATGGGGTGTGTTCACCAAACATTTCAGATCCTCAATTGCAGGAAATGTGTTCCCAGTGCTTCAACATAAACAGCTCTGATCTGGGGGACCAATCAAAAGGCTTGTCCTTGGGCTCAGTGGCTCAGACGACAAATAGAAATGAAGAATAGTGTGGACTGGAATAGGAAGCTGCCCAGACATGGAAAAAAAAAGGTTACAGAAACCACCTTGAGTCTGCAGCGGAGATGCATTGCACTGTGATCAGTCCTCCCCAACGTCAGTGCAGTCATTCATCCATTCTCCCAGTCAGAATTATGGCCTGTGTCTCACTGTTCCTCCACATTACTGCACTACACACACCCCACTCAGAGAGAGAACACACAGAACAAACCAGAGACAACAGCAAGGAGAGAGAAAAGAGAAATACAGAACCAAAGGGGAGATATTAAATAGGGAGAAGATAGAAAAGAGAAAGCAAGAAAAAGAACAGAAGGCGGAAAAATAGGAGGAAAGCAAAGACTGTAAAATGTAAAAAAAAGTAAGAAGATAAAAAACAAAATTGAAAGTAGGAATGAATTAAAGGAAAAGGTCAATGTGGGATGGATATTGAACGATTTAAAAGTAGGAGCGCTTGAGAGTTAGAAGCACTACAATTTCATCCCAAATTGTTTGTGTAAATTGGTGTGCAGTGTAATTCAGGGGTGAATTTTGGGGTTGCAAAGAGCTCGTTCTGAATCAAGTGAACAAAAATAATTGGCCTAATACCAGCACAGTTCACAGCAACCACAACAGGTCCTAATACCATAGTCACAGCCCTTTAGCAGGCTTATTAAAAATTAATCTGCTCAAAAATCTATGCGTTCTCGATCGATACGGTGTTAACACAGAGGTGTTCCATTCTGGGCCTTGCAATAACTGTGATGATCGCAATTGTGTTTATGGGGGTAATTCTTCCTGTGCGCTGGTCAATATGTCATTACTGTCATTGTAGCTGTAAAACTTGTGTGAGAGAGGACAGGGCCAGTGGTTTTATATTTATGTGCTATTCAGATCTTTGACTTTCACTGCAGGAGTCAAATAAACACAAATAAGGGTTTTTAGGCCCTGTGCACGCTATCCACGCTTCCCGGTGTTTTCTGTTTTCAGTTTGCACTTGGCCGCTGTGCTATTTTCATTTATTCAGATGAAATCGATTAGGATTCTATCGCATCTTTTGTGCATTCATGTTTGCACAATGTTTGGACCCTGCTGTAAAATTCAGCTGTGCCTGGTTGAAAATTGCAGGTCGAATTGCTGGAAAACAAGCTGGTCTAAGCTGGGTATGAGCTGGTCAACCAGCATGGCCAAGTTGGTCATAAAGCTGGCATAGCAGGGTATGAGGTGGTCAACCAAAAACATAGCTTGAGCTGCTCAAACCATTTCAAGCTGGGAGCTGGTTTGAACTGATCAACCAACTAAACCATGTTGAGCTGGGAGCTGGTTAGAACTGGTCAACCAGCTACCAGCTTCAAAGGATCTAAAGGATCTCTTGCTGATGGGCGTACCCCGAAACCCCACGCCATTGGCTGTGGCAATTTTAAACCAATGAGCTTGAATTATTGTACAGCTGTGCAATGTTTTAGTACAGAGTGTCAGTCTGTTATTATATATACATTGTATATTTTGAAACACTGTTTATTTCCGTCTGTGCCAGGTTTCCCGAACGACCCGGCTGCAGAAATCGCCCTCACCACCGTCAAGACCTGGCTGCTGAAGAACTGCGATGAGGTAGGCAGCGCGGGATTTTAAAATCCTGTCGGCGTCCGGAGCGCCTACCTCCAGTGGGAGGAAGGGGGAGGCCTGTGAGCAGCCTGATGAGTGTGTGTGGTGTGTGTGACACGTGCATAGATCACAGGGGCTTCAATGCAAATGTTGAAATTTATGTAAAAGAATAATCGCACTCACTGTTTCAGCCTGGCTCTGGCTGCGACACAGTTTTGAGAAAATTCGTTCTGGGGTGGGTAGAGTAGGCGTGTCCATGTTATTTGCGCAAAGTATTCTCTGTCCCATCAGGTGTCAATCAGGCAGTGTTCCGTGTAGTATTGATTTGTAACAGCTGGCTTGCCAACTTTGAAAATGAGCCGTTAAATTAAACTGACAAATTTGTGGGCGTCAACAAATTAGTGTGTGGATATGTGATTGACTACAGTACAGTATGTGACGTAGAGAAAAGAGTATGCTTTCATCACCATTGGGGCGGGGCCAGAGTGGACTGCATAAAGCATTTTTACGACTTCGTAGGGCAGCAGAATCCGCTTTTTTTTACCATCATTTATTTTATTTTTTTTGCAAAATGATATGATTTTATAAATGTTGAAATAATGGCATGGATTATAATGTTTCGCTATAAAGCATGCATACGAACACGCTTACAGAAGAAAGAACAAGGTCTACAGCGTGATTACCCTTTAGAAGTGAAGGTTGTGGTGTGGGCTTGGTTTGAGCTCATTGTGAAAAGCAGCTGCTGCGTCCCTGGCTCTTCCTGGTCTTCAGTCTGAGCGCCACGGTACCCTGTTCAGAATCAAACTCACACTGCGAAACGCACATATGGTGCGTCACTCCGAGTTATCCAAAGGTGCTAAGGTCTCGTGGAAGTGGGGTCCTTGTGAAAGTCATCCTGGTGGCCAGGCAGGATGCCCGATAAAGCCTGCTCACGAATGCTAATGATGAGAAAAGCCTGGTCCGGATCCTGCCTCCATCTCTGTATTGACATGACTGCGTAGCCCGAAGAAAACAGCTCACCTCAGTACACCATCGGTTTTAAAACACGGAGCTCGTTGCGACCGGACTTTGGGAGCCCTTTGTGTTGTGCAGCAGTGCTCCCTCACTGCCTGGGCCCTGCAGAGCAGACCTGGGTCAAATACGCAATTGATTTGGATACTTTTCTGTGCTCACTTCATCCTGCCTGGCGCATTTTAACCATCCAAGTGGACGGGGGATGCACTTTTTTTAGAGTGTTTCATAGGTTCTAATACACCAGATAAGCTTGGTAAAGTCCAGAACCATATTTGAATCCATAACAGTTACGTATTTGACTCAGGTGCGCTGCTCATTGTGTGGTAAATTGACCACATTTATATAGCGCTTTTATGCAAAGCACTTTACATTTGATGCCTCTCATTCACCCATTCCCCCCCCCCCCCCCCACACACACACACACACACACACCGACGGCAATAGGCTGCCATGCAAGGTACCAATCTGCTCGTCAGGAGCAACTGGGGGTTGGGTGTCTTGCTCAGGGACACTGACCTACCCAGGGTGGGGGATCGAACTGGCAACCTTCCGACTGCCAGATGACTGCTCTTACTTCCTTAGCTGCTGTCGTAGAAAGAGAAAGCACAAGACATTGCAGCTTGCGCATCATACACAACTGTTGATATGTACTTCTTTCATTGTTCTTGTTGTGGTCACACTGGACTATACACTAAGCAGGAATTCACTTATCTTGTTGCTTCACAGAAGTGAATATGAGCCTCAAAGCCTCTGAGATAGTTTCCTAGCTTCTTTTGCTATTGAGCTGGTCGTCTCTGGATTAATGTTACTGGTATAACATGCCTTCCTCCACTGCCCCCTGTCAGTGGAACACAACAGAATGGAGAGGATTTCATTAGCAGAGGATTTCATTATGTCACTCCCTTATGAGGTTTACCATTCAATACCATGAAGCGATATTATATTATTATATTATTTGTTCCAGAAAGAGGTGCCTTTTTGCAACCAAAATTGTTATCTTCTCTTGACCTGGAAAGTCAACCCGTGTGGTCAGACACTGCAAGCCCATTGTTCCAAAACAAATAAAAGTGTTGGCTTCCCTGCACAGTGTCACAAGGTTAATCTGCCTCTATGAGAAAAAGACAGAAAGGTCATGGGTACTTGCACTGCACTGCAACTAGGAAGTGCTTTATCATACCAGGTTTTTTAGTCGGTCATGTATATGCTATTAAGTGATGCGCTCTGTATTTATAAAGAAAGCGGCCTTACAAAATACTATACCGTATGTCAGTCATGCGCACCATGGATTATGACTGCAGTAATTATAGTATAGCTGTGATAATATGGCTTTAGCAAACAATTCATTTTTGAGGCTGTTTCTTTCACTTAGGATTACGGTACAGAAATAATTAGCAATCCTAAATCTAAATTTTCACACAGAATAGCGGTTCTGCATAATTGATCCTCTGTTCCGTGACAGGATTAAAATACTTTTTTTGTGTTGTTTGAGCCTCCCTCACTCGCTCCTTACAGCTGCTCCAGGGTTTCAGTGTTATTGATACAGTCAGCGGGACAGCTGTTGGGGTAGGTTTTGAGATCTGGTAAGAAAAGCCAGAGGCCCACCGTTCTGGCTCACAATCTGGGTCCACCATTCTGGCTCACACTCTGGGTCCACCATTCTGGCTCACACTCTGGGTCCACCATTCTGGCTCACACTCTGGGTCCACCATTCTGGCTCACACTCTGGGTCCACCATTCTGGCTCACACTCTGGGTCCACCATTCTGGCTCACACTCTGGGTCCACCATTCTGGCTCACACTCTGGGTCCACCATTCTGGCTCACACTCTGGGTCCACCATTCTGGCTCACACTCTGGGTCCACCATTCTGGCTCACAATCTGGGTCCACCATTCTGGCTCACACTCTGGGTCCACCATTCTGGCTCACAATCTGGGTCCACCATTCTGGCTCACACTCTGAGTCCACCATTTTGGCTCATATTCTGGGTCCATGCTATCTTCCTGCAGCCAGCTGTGCACCCAGTGTGGAGTTATCCTCAGCGTCTCAATGTATGACTCGGTTTCAGTTGCCTTTGCAAAGGCACATAAAATAACTGACAAAATAAAGTTGCAGAAAGGAGCGTGCTACAAATGCTAAAAGATCACATTAAAAAGACATGCTTGCTGTTTAGGCTGCTCAGGATTCCTGCAATAAATGAAACTGCATTCATTCTGCAACGGTGTAGTGGGGTTAGTTATGACCTTTGTCACCAGGGGGGTCCGTGTGTATCTGCCTTGTGCATGAACTAATGACACAGCTGAGCGACCAACTGTCCTATTACTTTTGCTCTCCTAAAATGGGGGGAACCATGTATGAAAAGATTACTACACAGATCACCCGATATGGATGTGAATACCAAATCAAAGCTGACAGTCTGCACTTTAAACTCATTTTCATTGTTTCACTTCAAACCCAACCTGCGGGAGCGCAGAGCCAAAAGAAAGTGTCGCGGTCCCAACGTTTCTGCTGTGACCGTATTCAGAGCGAGAAGTCAGGTGGCGCGTGTGACGTCAGTGCAGCGCAGCTCCCCCAGAATAGATGGCTCCTCTCCCCGACTGGACCGGCCGCGTGCTGACACACTCCCCCGAAAGCCCCCGCAACACCAGCCCGCCCCCAGAAGACGAGTCGTTCCTCCGGCCCGATAAGCCGGCCGCAACGGGGATGACATTGTTCCATTGTGCCGTTCAGGTGAGCGCGCGATAAATCACCGCGCACAATGGCCTGGCTCAGGATCTGACACCCGCGCTCCGCCCGGCGAGCGAGACGCGCCGCTTCCTGTGCCGCCGCGATAGCTGGGGGACCAGCGCCAGGTGTCAGGGGTCCCCCCGCACACCCCCAAATCCTCTCCCTAATCTCTGTTTCAGTGATAGACACACAGGAGATTTGGGGGGGGGCATTGAAAGGGAGAGACGCCAGGAAGCCATTGTTGCATTTCAGAAAGACATTTCTGGGTCTAAAGCGCGGAGAGGGGGGGGGGGGCTGTTATGATTGAATTGTAGATGAGAGTTTTCTCTGGGGCCAGCGCAGTGCAGTCTGACGCATTTGCAGTGAGCACAACGCAGAGCAGAATTCGTGAGCAAGTAGCTTTGCTGTCGAGAACACACTCCCCAGTGGTCACAAATGCCATATACTTTCTCCCTGATGTTTCTGATTGACGGTGATGTAACTGCTTTTATGCGCAATGGATGAAATAAAATGCAGCTGTTATACTATAAGGGCCGTATACCATGTTTACATTAACCTTCATATTATTTTGGGGGACCCCATTCAATGTTTGACATCTCTCAAAAACCAATTAACCTTTTTTTTAAATATAGATACAGTATGATTTTTCTAATTCTCTAATTTGATGGGATTAAACAGACAGTAAACATGAAATAAACATAATGCTATGTTTTCAAAAATCCTATACAAACTTTGCCTACAGAGGCGTTGTGTGGGGTTAGCTTTACCCTCTGTAACTATATAGAATGTAAGAAAATATACATTAAAATGCATTTTCCCATATAGGTGTCAAACTTTCACTTACCTCAGGCTCTGAAATGAAATGATTCTCTCATATTTTTCAAATTTAGGGATAAAAGGCTAGTTGAGAGACAATAGGTTATAGTTTTCTGTTACAATAATTTTGTGTCAATTCAAACTCAGTTTGACCCCAAACATAAAAGCAGTCATAAAATCAGTCATAATGACAGTTAAAAGGCCCAGACAGGACCTAGGCGATGGTGGTTTGTGATCAAGGCGTGTGTACGGCCCTGTGGATCACCTGCACAAGTTTTTTCTTTCCATTTCCAAATGTAATTTAGTTTAATTCAGGCTTACATCAGTTTAATCTGCGAATGAGAAATCCGGGGTGACACTCTATTTCACAGCCGCAGATCCGTTTTGCAGCCCACGGACGTTTTAATAAAGTGCCTGGAACCAGATCCGACAGCGCAGAACGCACGAGCACCGTGTGAATACATCACACAGATTGGAAGTCTGTAATAAGCTCTCACGCATTCGGAGAATAACGGGAGAGCTGCGATCTGAAGATATTAAAAACACACACACACACACACACACCCGTCAGTCTAAATTGTGCTTTCACATTTTGCGTTCTTGACTCATTGTGATTAATGATGGCTTTCTTTTTGAAAGTGTTTTTTTTCTCCTCTTTCTTGCTTGTCAACAGAGCCCCTACTATTTGTCATTTGAGAGACATTGATAATAAATCACCTTACTTTTAGTGTCCCGAGAATTGCAGTAAATCTTAACATTTCGACGAACGGAAAGTTCAACACCGCCGGCCTTTCAGTGCGTATCATGCTGAAGGCAGTATGCGATGCCTGCTAGTTTTGGCACCAGGTAAAGACGTTGTCCTCATAAGTGTAAAATTAGCTTTCTTTGTTGGTGTCTGGGAAATGTTTCCTGTTGGAGTAGCTTCTGCTAAATATGGTTCTCACAAAAATATTTGGTTTACAATGACGTGGCAATAAATAGTTTTCAGACCTGTTTAAAATAATAATTGCAAAGATGCAAGCGTAGACATTTGAGAAACCATGCCGACAATTATGCCTACTTAGTTAATAGCGGGCTGAACACCTTTAAACTTGTGCACGATTTTAAAGAAAGATCCCTTGACTAAGAGAATCTTCGTCAGACAAGAAAGTTTTGACTAAACAGTCGACTGACAGAAGACAGTCACACTAATCCCTGCTGAAAAATACTGACCAGCTTCATGACCAGCTTGGCTATGCTGATTGACCAGCTCATACCCAGCTAGACCAGCTTATGACCAGCTTGACCAACTCAATTCTCAAGCTGGTCAAGCTGGTATCGCTTGATTTTACAGCAGGGATATTAATGATTTAACCTGATGGAATGGCTCAGGTGGCCAGGAAGCTGCTGCACTCCTCCTTGTCCTCCTCCAGGGCAAATGATTTCACGCTCTCACGCGGTTCCCGTGTCAGCCAGCGAGACCCACGCCCATGAAAACTTTGACGTGGCAGTGAGACTTTGGGCACAGCGGGGCGTTCATTTTCAAAGCGAGCGTGAGCGTTTGAAGCGGGAGTCGAGCTCCGTTTGAGGCTCGGCTGTCAAGGAGCGAGAGGAGGTCTACTGGAGCCGACGGCACGCCTAAACGCGACACGTGTCCTGATGAGGAAGGAGACGCCGAGGAAGGGGGGATTTGTCCTTCCATGCCCTCTGTAACAACCATGGAGCACAGACAGGCGTGACTCATTACATTACATTACAGATACTTAGCTGACACTTTAATCCAAAGCGACTTTGAGTTGATTAGACTGAGCAGTGGCCAATCCCCCCTGGAGCACTGTGGGTTTAAGCCCTTGCTCAAGGCCCAACAGCTGCACTAATATTATTGTGGCAACGCTGGGGCATGAACAACCGATCTTCCCGGGCCCAGTTGAGCGCCTTAGCCACTGGGCTGTATACTCATCACTGAATAAAGCAGTTAGTCGCTGACCCCTGCATTTGGAAAACCAGTTCATTGTATCTATTCAGATACAATAAAAAGGAAGGTATGACTAGCATCATTTTATTTACACAGCAGTGTAACTGAATTAAAAAGTTAGCGCCATTATTTCACGATGCTTTTTTAAAAAGTGGCTTTTCCAGTAATGCATCTTTGGTGCTTTATCTTCATTTTTTTGATGCAAAAGTAAACCTTGATTTATGGGGACATTTCACGTGACGAACAATCAAATGACAAAAAAAACAAAACAAGTGGGTCATTGCTTGAGAAGAGATGTCTGAGACGTTGCACTGACAGAAAACACAGCAGGTTGGTTTTGCAATAGATTGGCATCACTAGTAGATTTAAAGTTTTCTGTTTTTCTCATTGTGTGCAAGACTAATTCCCTCCGGATTCATACGTTTCATTCATTCACTAGCTATTTTAAATTGGGTAAATTAAACTATAGCTTGCCAGCTAGAGTTGCTGGTTCAAGGAAGAGGTATTACAGCTATTGTAGATACTTAGCCAGATGTATATTTTACCCCCAGTGGTAAGCATTTAAGACATGGTAAGACGATAACAACCTCACGTGAATGGTTCCACATACAGGTCTGCTGAAAATATCTTGCTGGAATGAAAATAAAATGTTTAATTAGATAGCAGAAGTTCAGTGATCTAAATCCAAAAACAGACCCGTGTGCCTTTAAAGCCATGATTTAAATTTTTTTTTATATTAGACTATATTTGTAACCAACACAAGCAGATATAACCTTGTCCGGGTGTTGTTTATGAAATGATATAAAAGAAAAATAACTTATTTATATTACAAGAAGGATAAAACAACTTGAAGTAGCAATAGTCTATTTTAACAGATGGTTTTTGACCTTCTGGAGAGCATTCTACTGACCTCTGGGTGCTTGGAAATGTGTGACTCAACAACACCTTTAGCACGTAATGGTGGCTGTTTTAAAGGGCGGTCAAGGGTTTTGTCATAATGATGAAAGTAAATTTGATGAAAGAGGAATTTGTTGAAAGCTTTCATTGGCAGAAACCTCTTAGTTCTGGATTCTGCATTGACATTGTGGACAAAACTTGCGTGATTAATCAGGAGGGTTTGATTTAGTTGCATATGCCCTTAAACGTTCAGTGTGCTGATTTTTGGGATAGCATCCACCATACATATACAACGTAGACGCTTTATTGGATTTTCCACCAAAATACATAAAAACAAAGTTTAATTTCTTTACCCTCTGACTTCATGTAAACACAAATAATTCCGATATGTACAACTTATTGTATTGAACTTTTATTGTATTGTTGATACTTCTAAACAAATACTTCAAATACAAACCAAAAATAGTTCCTGTTACAGGGCAAATGTGATGTCATCCTGTACAGTGCATTTATAGTTTGCTAATATAACCAAATAATAATATAATACTTATTATATTATAATTAGATAATATTATTGCTTAACAAAAACATATATGAAAATATTCAACAGTGTCCAGCATGCAGCTGAAATGTGCACACTTCTCTGGACTACAGTGTCCAGCATGCAGCTGAAATGTGCACACTTCTCTGGACTACAGTGCCCAGCACGCAGCTGAAATGTGCATACTTCTCTGGACTACAGTGTCCAGCATGCAGCTGAAATGTGCACACTTCTCTGGACTACAGTGTCCAGCATGCAGCTGAAATGTGCATACTTCTCTGGACTACATAGCCCAGCATGCAGCTGAAATGTGCACACTTCTCTGGACTACAGTGCCCAGCATGCAGCTGAAATGTGCACACTTCTCTGGACTACATAGCCCAGCATGCAGCTGAAATGTGCACACTTCTCTGGACTACATAGCCCAGCCCAGTATTTGTATCAACTGATCTGTTCTCATATGTTACTGTTAGCAGAATTCTCCCAGCTGACCCCACCTTTTTAACCAAATCCCATTAATAATGGAGGGTAGGCTGTACAACAGTGGAGATGCTATCCTTTAAAGCAGAATCAAAGGGTCTGGCTGCTGCGAGATAGGAACTCAGTGATTTCTCCTGGAGAAAAGCCCTTTTTACTCAAACTGCCCAGGTGGGAGAAAAAAAGCTTTTCATCGTTTCAGCTTTTATATTCCCTTTTTTTATTTTCCTCCAGATCTAGAATATCTTACCACACTTTATCTCTGGAGCCTGCCAGCTGAGCCGTAGCCAGTGGCTGGTGCTTCCACCAGTGACACCGGGAGGCTCAATGATTATACAGTTTGCACCTATTTGTGTTCCATAGTCCTCCTGAAGAAAAAAAAGAAAAAGTGTATTTTAGTGTGTTGTGATTGGCTTCTCAACTATCCATCCATCCATCCATTATCTCAACAAGCTTATCCTGAACAGGGTCGCAAGGGGGCTGGAGCCTATCCCAGCATACATTGGGCGAAAGGCAGGAATACACCCTGGACACACACACCATTCACTCACACCCACAGGAAGTTTAGACTCTCCAATCAGCCTAACCTGCATGTCTTTGGACTGTGGGAGGAAACCGGAGTACCCAGAGGAAACCCACGCAGACGCGGTGAGAACATGCAAACTCCACACAGAGAGGCCCCGGCCGACCGGGATTCGAACCCAGGACCTCCTTGCTGTGAGGCGGCAGTGCTACCCACTGCACCATCCGTGCCGCCTTTCTCAACTATCAAGAGGTTAAATATTTGATAGCATTCACTGGAGTGTCACAATGGAGACACTTGTTCATATGTGAAAATGGCCTGGCACTCTGTTTACAATGAGATTCATAATATTTGTCAGCATTTCCTAGCAATTATATTTTTTCCTTTACTATTTTCTTCTCATCTGTGCTTCAGTGTTTTTGCAGTGCAGTCCATAAGTATTTGGACAGTGGTACAATTTCTGTTCTGTTTTTTTACTCCAGCACATTGGATTAGAAACAATACATATTAGGTTAAAGTGCAGACTGTCACCTTTAATTTGAGGGTATTTACATACATATTGGGTGATCCGTGTAGAAATTGCATCCCTTTTTATATAGTCCCCTCATATTAGGGGACCAAATGTAATTAAGTTGGCCTCTCAGCTGTTTATAATTAGTCAAATGTATTCAATCACTTCCTTGGTAAAGGTATAGGATCTAGTATTTAATCTAAGCAAGCAAAAACGGTCAGAGGCCAAAAAATGGGCTTACTGAAACAAATTGTTTAGAACATCATTAATACACTGGTGTATGTTTAGAATGAAGCACCATTCAATTAGTATAAAAACCCCCAACCCCACATTCTTTGTTTCCTCTGTCCACAATACCTTTTTCCAGAACTGCAGGCTCTTTTAGGTACTTCTTAACAAGCTGTAACCAGGCCGTCCTGTTTTTGCAGCTAACTAGAGATTTTCATCTTGCAGTGTAGCCTCTGTATTTCTGTTTGTGAAGTTTTCTGCTGACAATAGTCAGCGACACATCCACAACTGCCCCTGAAGAGTGTTTCTGATCAATATGATAGGTGTTTGGGGGTTTTGCTTCATTACGACGAGAATTATTTGTCCATAAACTGTAGAGGTCTTCCTTAGCCTACCGTGTCCTTTGCAATCACTGAGATCACCAGTGATCCCAAGGTTCAAGAATCCATAAGCAAACAAAATCACCCCTAGCCAAGCTCAACAAGGTTATTTTTTAATTTGAGGGTTGCATCACCAGAATGCAACACCAAAGAAGAGTGTTGTCAGGGTAACCAGCTACAAGGCCTTCACTTTACCGCACTTCACAGAGCTACGCCCACCACACAAAGTAGTTTTAAGAGTGGATGGAAGTTAAAATGGGAAATTCAGGAAGTCAATAAATTGCACGGTTTTGGTTTGGAAAAACATCAAGCTATGACAGACAAGAAATCTGAAGAATCTCCTGAGAGAAGACGGTAAGCGGAATGCGTTTATATCATGCTTTTATCCAAAGTGCTTCACAATTAATGTCTCCCATTCACCCAATTCACACACACGCCAACGATGAAAGCCTGCCGTGCAAGGTACCAATCAGCTCTTGGGAGCAATTGGGGGTTAGGTGTCTTGCTCACGGGCACTTCAGCACACCCGGGGGGGGGGGGGGGGGATCGAACCGACAGCCCTCCAACTGCCAGATATTTCGAGCCATGTAGAGATATTTGTTGACATTAGCTTCTGTCACATTACCACCTGAGCTAATGTCGCCCCAGAAGACACAAGTAAACCGCTAGGGTTAGTTTTGATCTCTTAAACTTGATTTCAGCAGATCGCTTTTTTTGTCGAAAGAGTTTTGGAAAAGTGTATTTCCTGTGAGCAGCCTCTCCCCTAGATTAACATAGGGGAAAGGACCACCCACACCAGGGGATTACATTTCATTAAGATCATACATTTAACAAATTAATGTAAGCTGCATACGTATACATCAAAAGGTCTCAGGAAATGTTGCTTAATCCTTTTACAAAAAAAAGTAAAAAATCTAAATATGTTCCATGTGTGAAGAGCTATGTGCTTTTGTGTGTGTAGGTCAAACAGGGTTCAAGTTAACATCTTTTAGACACTATCGTTAGAATTTACTGGAAGCACGTTTCCTGAGAAATGTATGGATGTTGCTATGGTGAAAAGTGGGCTCTCTACTCCCCAATTTCAGATTTGTAATCACACAATTAGCACACAAACAGAACTTTTTATACATAGCCCTCCCATTTCCACCATAATGTTTGGGACATGACATGTAATTGTAATTAATGTTATGTAAATGACTGTAGTCATGTACTTTAGTACTGTGTCACATATGCTTTTCATGCAATGATGTCACCGGATGCTGAGTATCTTTTCTAGTGATGCTCTGCCTGGCCTGTATCTTCAGCTCCTGTTTGTTTTCAGCTTTCAAGCTTGCTCTTCAGCATTTGAAATGCATATTCAGATTGGGGTAACTGATGCATTTAGTTGAACCATAGGTTATGTAAACTTAAAATTAGAATTCATTTTGCTGCTGTTATCAGCACTTACATCATCAATTAAGGCAAGTGAGCCAGCACCTTTGGCACCCATACAGTAAATACCCACACTATAACACCCCCACCATGTTTCACAGATTAGTGGAGGGGGGGGGGGGCATTGCTTTGGATCTTATGCAGTTCCATTTGGCCTCCATACTTTGCTCTTTCCGTTACTCTGATACAAATTAATCTGTCCAGAAGACCCTTTCCCAGAACTCTGCAGGCTATATTAGGTACTTCTTATCAAAATGAAACCTGTCCATTCTATTTGTACAGCTAACTAGTGGTAATGCAGTGTAGTCTCTGTAGTTATGTTCGTAAAGTCTTCAGCGGACAGCAGTCAATGACACAAGCGTACCTGCCTCATGAACAGTGAAATCAGACCCACAATAAAATGCTACAAGACAAGAACATTTGTCAGCTGCTGTTTTTTTGTCACGGAATATGGCTATAAATGATAATGTAAATCCATCCATCCATCCATTATCTTAACCCGCTTATCCTGAACAGGGTCGCAGGGGGGCTGGAGCCTATCCCAGCATACATTGGGCGAAAGGCAGGAATACACCCTGGACAGGTCGCCAGTCCATCGCAGGGCACACACACCATTCACTCACACACTCATACCTACGGGCAATTTAGACTCTCCAATCAGCCTAACCTGCATGTCTTTGGACTGTGGGAGGAAACCGGAGTACCCGGAGGAAACCCACGCAGACACGGGGAGAACATGCAAACTCCGCACAGAGAGGCCCCGGCCGACGGGGATTCGAACCCAGGACCTCCTTGCTGTGAGGCGGCAGTGCTACCCACTGCACCATCCGTGCCGCCTGGATAATGTAAATGTTTGGGCTAATTAAATAATTAAGAGCAGAAGTTCCTTCTGAAACAGATCCTACAGATCCCTCCTTGCCCATCCCTGTTCAAAATAGTCACTTCCTGTCCTGGAGAGCTACAGGGTTTGCTGGTTTGTTTTTTCCTTAAAATCAGCAACCAAGAAACCAGGTGAGGTGAGTGAACTGTGTAATTAACTGCTTTAATTGATCAATTAAGTGCTGAGTAACAACAAAAACCAGCACACCCTGCGGCTCTCCAGGACCAGGAGTGAGGACCATTGGTCTAAAAGCCGGGTTCTTCTTCCTCATTACCATGTGCGTCAGTGATATGTGATTTTGTAAATGGGGGTGTGGTCATTCATTGGTTGGGACCTGAGGGTTAAACTCCCTGGCTTTAGCTTTCGTTTAGTACTTTAATTTAGTAAGGAATGCAGAAAAGGCTGTTTGGTTCCCAGCCATTTTCTCACATTGTTTGAAAGAAACAACCACTTTTTCACTTTGCCTGACAGTCCGTCTTGTTATGGTGAAGATAAGCTGTGCCACAGATGGGCTACGAGAGCCTGAGCCAGACTATATCATTTAGCGGTTCTAAAACAATGGAGCCGTGCACAAAAGAAATCTAATATGAAATATAATCTTGCAGAGCTGAGCACTGCCTTTTGGTCATTTATCAGGGGTATTAATTATGCGCACTATCTCGGGCTTGCAGGAACATAGAGATTATGAAAAATGTAATGACCACTTTGGTTTTTTTATATTTTTTTATTAGCCTTTTCTAGATGCTCACATTAATATGGATTAAGCTATAAACTCTGAGCCTCAAAGCAATCTTTGTCAGCAGTTATATCCCGCGAAACCAGGCCATCGTAACTCAAGCAATGCTGTGTGTCCCTGTGACAGAGATTATGTAAAAATAGATCTTATTTGAATTTGTTCGCAAAATAACGGTATTATCGCGGGGTGTTGGATTTGAAACATTATCACAATCTAGACAATCAGCCTTTCGTAAATGAAAGGAGGATCATAGCCAATCAGCTTTTTGTTTACTGGATTATAAGCCTCTTCTTCTGAAAATGTATAGTTTAATATTGTAGGCCTCACACCATGAATGAAGCATCTTTCCTCTTGAAGATGTCACACGGGTTAACGATGCCTGTGTTAAATTCCACATACAATACATTACACAGCTTTCTAATAGAGTGTGTGTGTGTGTGTGTGTGTGTGAGAGAGAGAAGGAGAGAGAATTCCTCTCACATAATAGTCTATCATTGAAGACATGTGCTTAGTACACTTAGCACATTACATCCTTTATTTAGCTTCTTTTTTTTTTTTTTTCTCTTCTCAAACAGTTTGGTAAGTTCTATGGAAGCCCTGAAGGGCAATGTTAAAAAACATGTTTTCAGGAGCAAAATTGTTTTTTAAAATTGGGGGCATAACTGTGAAGATGAGATTTTCTTTCATGCTATGCGTCGGTCTTATTTCCACGTTGTAACTAAATCAACTAACTGACTCAATCCCTTCTCTTTTTATCTTCTGATGTTTGCGACGTGTACACGGCTATGAAATGCGCAAACGGTTTTGGGATGCAGCTCTTGTTTGTGTGCAAGTGGCCTCCGAGACTGACCTCTTCCTAGTACAGTTTTTATAAGAAATCAGTCTTTGTGCACAAAGGGGGGCTGGGGAATGCACGATTTTGAAGGGATCTTGTTCAGTAAAGGCACTCGCTATTGGGGTTGACTGTTGATGTTCCAGCTGTCGTTCTCAGTAACGACAAGATCAAAGCCGTCAACATCTTCAAACCCATAACCACATGCACTGCTGATTTACCCAATGATTGTTGCCCAGAAATGTACCTCCATTGTCACTCTATTTCTGAGAGTGTAGTTATCTAAAAAAGATTGGCATGCCTTCGTCTGTTTGTTGTAATCATGTGCAGTCCGTAAAATTTTAGTTATTTTCAAAAAGACTACAATACACACTGTGCAATCACCTGGCGATTGCATAGGAATTCCAATAAGAATCAGTGTTCATATTTCTGTTGTTATTTCTGTTTCATATTTCTCACTTTGCTCGGTGGTTTCTGAATGTTATCTGACTTTTTGTTATTTCTTTTCATCTTAGTGATGTATTATTAACTGTCAAAGTTAATTCAGTGTCTGGCTTGCAACCGCGGGTTCATTTGACTGTCAGATCATCAGTGACTTTGAAAGATTGAATGATTATATTCATTTCTCATTTCAGTGGACACTATTTCTTTCTTTTTATCCTTGGGCAAACTCGGCATTAAAAAGATTCCGTGTTTTAGCGAGCTTCATATTGATTCATAGCTGTTGTGTCTGCTCGTGGAGGTGCTCTGCTCCCAGTGTGAGTCTAGAATGTTCTGTCAGAGAGGCCGTTCCCCACTCGTATTCCATCCAAACATTGTTGTTCCCACTCTCGCCTCTTCCCACCGACTCTGCGCTGTTCACCACTGTAGTGTCCATGAAACTTTACAGCGCAAAATGAGTGGTATTCATGAAGAAGATCAAATATTTCATTATGTCATGCCATAATATCTCCCTCTGTTATACAAGATGAAAGACAGAGACAGAGAGAAACCACTACTGTAGCTATATAGTTTCAGTTTTGCATGATTAAAGTGCTCAGCAAAGCACTTCATTTTGTGCTCTACTGTAATATTTCAATGGCAGAACATAAGCTCTATCATATTTTTTTACCACCTCACTACTGTAATGTGTGCAGTTAGCCTGCCCTATGCTTCTCCGCTTCAGCTGAATCCCCAACTTGAGAAATATCGACCATTTCTTACTCTGTAGGCTAAAATAATGTGAAATATTGCTGACTGCTTACTCTGAGGTATATGGCCTTTGGGTCAGAACATTTTTTGATGCTCACTGGCCAAGCTGAAGAGGAAGTGGGGATCTAAGTTGAGACTTCACAGCTATGGATTTTACCCGTCTCCCGTTCCAGATCTATGGACCGCTCTTGCCCCGGGGAACTGCCATTTAAGATATCAAAAAATAATAAAAGATAGTAAAATATGAATTAGGAACCCATTTTCACAGATTCCAGTGCAAATCGCTGAAGACAGCTGAAAAATGTAAAAGAGAAATGAGAATGAAATCATCGTACCGCTACATTCGGTTCATTCTGCATGACTGGTATTCCCAGGAAACATCGTTTTTATTTTCAGGACTGTACAGGCATATAGGGAGTCACGGTTCTTTGATCATCCATTATGGAAAACAAAAACGGGCTTAAAATGGGGGGAAAAAACTCAACTACTTCCGCAGCCAAAGAAATGACAGGCCTTGAAATGATTGCATTTTAAAATGCAGTAATATTTGTAAACATAAACCATGCTCTTTTTTTTTCAGCTTTCAATTTGGGAATACAATAGGTGTCAGTTCGGGGTTGATGAAATCGGTTTGTCATGAAACAAGCCTGCGTTTTTGTTTGCGCCTCTGTCTCATTTGGAAATCCCGGTGAATAGTGAAATAATGAAATGTTTAGAATTTTCATAACTGTCCTTGAAATGAAAGCTGACATAAATGAGCTTGCTTACACTCGGAATTTGTGCCTTAATGCCTTTGAAGCCCTGCGGCTTGAAGCATGGGATCACTCACTGCTGCTCATTTCAAACCCCAGTGATTCCTGCATCAAAACCAGACTTTGGTACTCACAACAATTTAGTGTCAGGGTTATTATAATTTTTTTTTAGAGCTGAATTCAGATTGACTCTAGTTCACAGACAGGTGTGAACTGACACTGGACCATCGTGTGTCCTGGGCAAACAGTGAGCTCTTTGGCAGGTCTTTTTGGCTTCACAATCAAAGGACGGACAATGGGAGAGACGTATACAGTAAATGCCAAGTGCTGTCCAGAAGGTTGGCACCTAGCCCAGTCTAGCCGAGCCATTCTCTCCTCTCAGCACCTGTAACCTGGCCACTTCTCTCAGCACCTGTACCCACTGTCAACACTTAGCCAGTCATATCAGCACAGACACCAGTATACACCTGTTTAATGGGCTCACGTGCAGTCTGTCTTATGGCACTGCTACCCCTGTCTTGCGGTGGAGTTTTTCCCCGAGCGGAAGGTCAGTCTGACCTAAATGAACGCAGCATCCATCAAACTGGTGTGAAACCAATATCGCACTGTCACTTCCCTGCTTGTGCCATTCTGTCACCGTGAGGAAGTTTGACAGCACTTGTCCTTTTGCATTATTATCTGAAAAGGGGATGTTTGTTTTCTGCCTTTTTTCCCCTGTTTTCTAGTGTTGCCGACGATATACAGTATGTCTACATACGTCTGTCTCTTTCATGGTGAATTAGTTCTGTTTGTATGTCTGGACTGGTGCATTCTTCTCTGCAGCACTGTCATAGGATTCCGCTTTAAACAAGAGGAGGGTGTGTCTTTCAGATGGCAGCAAAACAATCAGAACCAATGGCAGAAATGTGTTCTGACACATTAAAGGTCCCACTTTTCCTGTGTTTTCTTTTAGGTCCTGATATCCATAAGGAGATGTTTATGTAGTTCTAGGTATCAAAAACATTCTCTGTCCAGTTTTACAAGCCATTCTCCAGCGCCTCTCACAAGCTTTACCAAGAACAGGCTGTTTCAGTGACTTTCAGGCTCATTGACATCAGATTGATATCTGATTGGCTGGCTAGCTCCACTGAACGGAACGCCGTCTTTTCCGAGTGCTTGGCTAAGGTGTGTTGTATCTTATAGTGATTTTACAACTTCATGGAAGTCCAAACCGCTAGTTTGCAGTAAATGCAGTAAAATGTTCTTGATACGGATTGCAGGGGGATACTTTGTGCGTTTTGAAACTTTCAGTGTGTTTTTATAACAACGTCAACTCCTTTATAATCCACTTAGCACAGGGAATGTCATTTTCCACAATATGAGACCTTTAAACCTTGTTTCCTGCCTCCTCCTGGGATTACCAGTAGATACATGTACCCGAGTTGTACACACTGAAGAAACCCCATTCACGCCCGATTCAGTTTGTTTCTGAAGGCATCCTGAAACAGAGTGTCCTCACGGCAGAAAAGGGAAGCGGCCGTCTCCTCCTCCGCGTTTCTGCCGTTCCCCGCTCACTGCACTCAGTAAGTCAGGAGAAGTTGTCTGAGCTGGAGGACTCCTGCAGAGTGGAGAAGTCTCCCTGTGCCGGCTGTCTGTGGCACCCGATCACTATTAATGTGGCGTTCTTTGACAGGGCATCAGTGGCTGACGCCACCCCTCACATCTTTATGGGGAGACGGCAGGAAATGAGAGTTTTACCGACTTCCTCTGTGGCTCCTACACGACACACGCTGATGCTATGGGGTGGGGGGGGGGGGTTATCCGGTGAGACAGACGCCGAACGCGGCCTTATTGTTCTGCCGGGGCTTTGTTAGCCGGCGCTTGGAAACCCGAGCGGACGCCCGTGTTTTCACCTGAGGAAGTGAGCGATGATGTGTAACATTCCCGGGTCTTATTATTTCAATATTTGACTGTATTTTTCCCCCATAAAAAGGTTTTGAGAGCCCCTGAAAAAAGGCCTTTCTGAAGGGCGCTTCTGTTCCTCGTCTGGGCCTCGCTGGTTCTGACAGGGTGTTGGAGATGTTAAGTCCAGCTAAAGAACTCAGATAAAAATAAGCTGGGGATGTGGATGATAAGAAGCAAGTGCAGGCACAAACAGAAATGAATGTGTTCAGGACCTAGCGTTCAGAAGAGGCACTAAGCCGGCGCTACTCAACTACAGGCCACATGTTTACTTTGACCATGCACTATATCAGGGATACTCAATCTTACCCAGAAAGCCAATCTTACCCAGCAAAGACTCTAGCAACTAAATGCATAAAAGCATGCCGACGCGGTCAGGAGGTTCAGCTGTTTTTTAGACCAAAATGTCAGAATGGGGAGGAAATGTGATCTAAGTGACTTTGACTGTGGAATGATTGTTGGGGCCAGACAGGGTGGTTTGAGTATCTGCTGATCTCACATCTCTAAGGTTGGCAGTGAATGGTGCAAAAAACATCCAGTGAGCAGCAGTTCTGCAAATTCTGTGAGTGTGAACGTGCCAAACCTTGAAGTGGGTAGGCTTAGTTTAAGATACCGAAAAAAGTTCTCACTCTCATATATATATATTTAAAGTTATGCTTCAAATAAATGTAGTATCTTTTTTTTGTTACGTTTACTTGGCGATTAAAAAATGAATTTATTATTTAATCTCCCTAACATGAAAAAAAGCCGTGTGTTTACCTGCTAATGCATGAGTCACATGCACAGCTGGCACACTTCTTAATCAATGAAAATGAATGAAAAACACTCTTCTCAGTTCACCAACCTCCACAGTCAGGAAGGAAACGCATTAGTGGTGGAGTCCGCGGTTGAGGCAAATACTGCAGACGCTGTGGCCCTAGGAGCTGGAGCTGAGTGGAGCTGCACTAAACAGGCACCTTCCATCTCGTCATTAAGAGATCCGATGGGGAAAGCGTTTTCAGGATCGCTGTTTGCTGATGCATTTTGTTTTGTCCTGTTTGGTATCCGGTGTCATGTTTTTGGACACCGTTCCCCTTGCCACATTAAATAATTGTGCGGTTTTTGCGGCCGGTGCACCTGCAATTTCGGTAATGACTGTCTGGCCTGTTTGGAAGTGTTGCTTTGGGAACTCGTGTATCAAAGTGCTGATTGTCGGCCCTTGTTTATAGCTGGCACTATACCGCTAATTGGCATTCAACTTTTTATGGATCACCTGTGTAGTTGGCTTTTTTTGCGAGTTAGTTAGTTACTTCAAAGTTGAAGTCATTTTTCATGTTGGGTTTCCATTATTCTATCCAACCTGTTTATAAATGCTGTCCATTATTATCCTTTTAATTTGGCGTTGCACTACAATTCCCACAATGCACTTCACCAACATTGTAGTGGTTCTCAACCTCAATACGGTGCCCTGTGTCCACGGAAATACCCACCACCCTCATTCCATGTAACCCCCTAAAAGCATGAATGTTTTCTTTAAATTGCCATTGTAGTAATCTTCAAATATTTACAAAGTACAAATCTGTCTTATTTTCCCTTTCCCCATTCATAGCAATCATATGACAGCGTGATGTCGATAGAGAGTAAAACGGTTATTATATTTTTCATGCTACCAATTGCTTGCTTTGTGTTATTTATATAATCTCAGGGCCCCCCTGGCCGGTCCCTGAGGCCCCCGTTCAGGCCCCGGCCCCCCTGTTGAGAACCACTGTTACAGAAAATGACTTTGCAATGAACTACGGGAGCTTGAGGCAAAGGAGATATGGAAATGAATCGACTCCACGGCATTACATTTGAGACGTTTAGCAGATGCTTATACAGAGCACCTCACACAAATTACATTACATTACATTACATACTTTACATACAGTCCGTTTATGCAGCTGGAGAGCTTTACCGAACCCCTACAGGTTTAGGGCCTTGTTCAAGGGTACAATGCCAGTGTCGCAGCTGGGAATAACTAACAGCTTTAGCTCTCCGAGAATGCTCCCTAACCATTATGCTATAGAGCCTCCCTGATAGATAAACTACAGTACATCATTTGTTATCTTGGATGATATCTTACATCTTTTATCGATCTATCCTTTAGGAGTGTTAATCATATACAACTGGGCATGACATTTAGAACATCACATGCATTCCACATGTATTTGTATTGGAATTTACAAAGAGGAAAAATATGATTTATTTAGTTTTGGGGTATATTTTACAATCTTCATTTAATAAGCTAAAAAGGAGAGTTTTGAAAAGAAGGGACTGAATAAGTCCCTAACTGAAAGATGACCTTTTCGGGTAATTGAGCAGCTGAATAAACACCCTGCAGGTGAAATTTGCTTTGCTTCTGTCCGACTGTGTATGAAACGAGGGCGTGAGCCTCGTGCTAAACCACTGCTTCACTCCTTTAACTTCAGTCAGAACATTTGTGTAGTATTTTACCATTTGAGTTTAATTCAGTAGGGGGTTCCCTGGTGTCCTGGCTGAATTCCCAACCAGGCTCTTTCAGCCTGTCATCTAATCATCTCCTGACACAAACATTATTCTCTCCACCTCAGCTGATGTGTGGTGAGGGAAGAGCAGACACAAAATGGTGGGTGTAAAACCGAGTCTCTCCCTAATCACTGTAAAGCGCTTTGAGTGTCTAGAAATGTGCTATATAAACAATGATCTATCTATCTATCTATCTATCTATCTATCTATCTATCTAGCAGCTTATATATGTAGCAGTTACGATAACTGTTTGAACTACAGTGACAATTAAAAGTTACACATAAAAAGCAAGGGTGTAAGATATTCAAGACTGGCTAGAGATAACCTACTCAATTACACTAGAGGAAAGAAAAAGATGTATAAATAAGACAGAAAAGAAAGGTCAATCGCATTAGCGTGCTGTATGTACTGTATATTTAAATCTGGGTCCTGCTGTTATATGTAGTAACTCAATATGTGGTGGGTCATACCTCTAACAACGTTACAGAGAAAATGCATTCATTCAGGTATTCAAATTAGGCCAGACAGCCTCCATGTTCTACACCGCTGTAAACAATCAGGAAAATGCATGTTCTACTGAATCTCATGAGTTTATTCCTATACATACAATCCTACACAGTCATATCTACTTGAGCAGTGTTGGATGTGGCAAGATATGCTTTTTCACCTGAGTAGCTGGAAAATGTTGGAAAACATTAAGATCATGTGATGAGTCTTGTTACTGATGCAGAAACAATTGCATGATTTTCATGATGAGAATGACTGGTGCAGCATGAGGCCAGGAAGGGGGGGGGGGGGGGGGACAAATTGTCTGTCCAGGACATCTCTGTTGCCCATTTGCTAACATTTAACTCATTTGACATTTGGCAGAGCGTGTAAAACGAATTGCGAATACAAATACGTGGTTTGGAAGAACAGCATTCTCCTTCCTCAATGTCAGTTCAGAGCATGTAGTCAACTGTCAGTTTGTGCAGTTTCCTTTGTTTCCCACACAGCCTTCATTTTGCAAAGATTCTTTGCAAGGATTTCTGCTCCAAAATCACACAATACAATAAGAAGAGAAGTTGTTTCCTGGTCTCAGTTGGGCATTGTCACTCCTGTTCAGGGACTGGGACACTGAGTACCCGTCTGTAGACCAGCCAAGGACCTCATCAGTTTGTCCCTGTTGGTCATCTTCATCAGTGGCCTTTCTGTACGGGGTAGCCACCGTTAGCAAAAACACTAGATATGGAAATCTGAAGCTTCCATCGCTAGCATATTCAAATCTATCCTCTCACTGTAGGCTGGGCTTCTGTACTGAGGTGTAGAGCCCTGTATGACTGAAACAGGCTTGGGTTTATTTATCATGTGCCTTTGAGTTTAATGTAATTATTGATATATTACGATGTGGGCAAGCTTGTGCTGAAGACTAAATGAATCACATTGGTATAAATGGAAATATATGTTCAATTCATTATGAAAAACATAAAGGTTCATTCACCTTGATTTTCATCTTCTGATGAAATTTTTTATTCTTCCTATACTTTAATTTTCATTTACATAATAAATGCAAATCGTATTCACAATTTTCCAGCAGAGGACAGAATAGTGTATTCAAGAACAAAACGAGGAACAAGGTTTGATTTTGAATTAAAGGGATGGACCAATGTTGATTGAATCCAGGTCATGGTAAGTGTTTTATGAAAGTGAAAGTGTTATTGCAGCGCTATCTTTATTTCCATCAAAAAATAATAATAGGAGTAATTTTTTAAGGCATTGAATATAAATGTGTCTCATTTTTGTAGAAAAAGTTTGACGTTTTCTTCAGGACTGAATTAAAAGAAGGAGTCTGCTGCTTCATACTCAGAATGTTCTGGACTTTCTGCTTTCGATACAGTAAACTCCCGCGTAGCCTCCCTCAACAGGAGCTGTGGGGAGGCAGATACACACAAGGCTGACTGAAAGGCAGAAATATTTTAATAAGCATGACAGCTGACACAATTTCAAAGTGTGAAATATAATTTTTCTGGATGAAAATTCTGAGTGCAATAACTTAAGAGGAATGCTGCATCCAGGTACAGGTCCTTCAGAATTTTCCACTGCAGGCATGTAAATTACAGTGAGATGTTACTGACCGTGCGAAGAATCTGCTCGCTGCTCAACAGGAGAAACGATCCTCTTCACCAAGGCCCTGGCTGTAAAGATTAGTTCGAAGTACTGTACTGAAACAAATGTTTCAATCACATCTTCTGTTTTTGTGTCAATTCACAATTATTTTTCTATCTTTATCTTACCTCACTCCTGGTCCTGGTGAGCTGCAGGGTCTGCTGGCTTTTGTTGTCACTCAGCACTTGAGTAGCGCAGGAATTGTTCAGTTAAAGTAGTTGATTACACAGTTTAATCGGTTCACCTGGTTTCTTGGTCTGAATCAGTTGGCAGTCAGTGATTGTAAGGAAAAAAGCAGAATCTGTGGCTCTCCAGGACCCGTATTGAGTATCGCTGCAGTAAGAAAAATGATACAGTATAAAGCAATCTTATCTGAAAGGGGCTTGTGTGGGTGGAGGTTTTCATTTTAGCCCAGCACTAAGACACCTGGTTCCAATTTAAGTCTTGATCGAATACCATAATTAGTTTATTAGTTGAATCGTGAATACATTTTTATAGAATGTTTCTGTAGAAGTTAAATGTCACTGCTCTCATTTCAGTGTGGGCACTGCTTCTAATAAAGCCCATCCTGCCCCCGTGCAGCATTTAACAATTCTGCAGGCTGTCCCCCGCAGTGAGTAACCAAACCGAATTTAACGCGCAAGTAAACATCACTGTCAATCATTGTCTGCGCTCAATTAGTGGCAATTACCTGATCTTAGATTACCTAGGTGGTGAAAATGGGGTATTTGTTTGAGAAGAGGCTATAGTGACCTCCATTAATGAAATACACCTCTTTCTCTTTGACTAAGCCTTTCAAACAGGTCAGTTTGACCCTGACCGAACACAGGGACGGACATTTAAATGAGGGTGTGGGGAAGGTCAAGTGTGGGCTGCTTTTTCAGGAGTCAGTTACACGGGAGTTTACTGTACTTTCTGAAGCAGCACACTTCATACATCTTCAGTTCGCTGGGCCAGACAGGCTGGCCTGTATGAGGAAGTGACAGGACATGTTTCAGGATCCAGGGTGCTGGGGCCTGTGATTACATTGTGAAGTAACATGGTTTCTCCAGTCTCTCCCTGTCTGTGTACGAACCTGTCAGATGTTTGATTGTGGTTTACCGGCACAATCTGGGCTCTTACCCAGTTAGGCCTGCTTGGTCCCTCGGACTCTAATCTGGCCAGTCCTGTGAGCGTTTGCTCGGCACACTCAGAGCAGATGGAAGATAAGAATCCTCGCGCGCTGCGTGACATTAAGATATTTGTCCTGTCAAAGTAAAAAGATGGAAAGCTGTATATACATTTTCTTATTTAGTATCCATACGCCTTGTAAATGCTGGAATTGTGCCAATGACACTGAAGATACATGCATATGTGTGCATATGTTTAAAGTAGAGAACAGAATAGATAAGAGTTCAACCAGTTAAAAGGCTTAGGTAGCCAGCCAGCTGTATGAGCTAGATTCAGTAGTGAAGAACTGTATCTGAAAAGATTCATTGACCACATTTTCATGCATACAAGCTTCGGAATAACAGTCCTCATACTGGTTATGGCAGTTTTCTCATTGTGCTGTTCTGATGCATGATGAAAGGAATACTCCTAATAATAGCTTATCTTATAATATCGTATTCCCATGTGCATGGTTACCTGGATATTCAACAATACCCCCGGGATTGTTTTGTCTTAGAATTAGGGTTGTCAACATTAATGTGTTAAGTCATGCGAATACATTTTAATGATTAATGTGTTAAACTTAAACACAATTAATTTGGCTGTGGCACTCCCCATATGTAAGTGCAGATTTATGACCACATTTCCCATCTACCACCATATTTTTAACAATTGTTTTGTCATTAATAATTGTGATTAAAATTAATCAAATGAGTTAATGTATTAACTTTCAGGATGTTTCACCTGCGTCTACTTTGTTCTGGGGTTTGACGGAACACCATTTTGTTTGCTGCAGCCTTAAACAAATCACTGTTTTGATGTTTTCTGTTGTCCGTGTTTTGAGCAACGTTTGATTATTTTTCTTTTTGGATTATTATTGGCATATGCAAGCTATATTATTGGGATTTTGCATTTTCGGAACAAGGGCTTAACCAACTTTTGCTTTTTGGAATAAGATGTTTACATGAGCTGTATTACAACCACAATACTTGCATTTTCTGAGCACGATTGGAATTCGATGTGCATGTAAACATGACCATTGTCAATCCTCAGAAATTAGAACAAATAGAACAGTATTGCATGAACAACTTGTATTGCATAAAAATGAGTTCAAAATGTAGCGCTAGAAATGTAGCTGAATGTAACAGAGTAAAAGTTTCCTTTACAAATATACTCGAGTAAGAGTAACTCTTAACTCTTAGAAGTACAATTTCTTTAAAAAAACGTACTCCCGTAAATGTAACTGAGTAAATATAACACGATACTACTCAACTCTGGTAATAACCATGTTTTAACTAAGGACGTCTTTTCATCCTGTCAACCTACCTTTCTTTCAAATAAACTCACATCCTTTTGTTTATCTTGTTAATCATCTAAAATGGCCGCCATCGACAATGGCCTCATTACGGCCTGATTAGCTTAATGGGGCCTGCGTGTCCCGGCGATTCTGTAGCGTCGTGGGCTGGAGATAATGGGGAGCGTGAGGTCTGTGTAGCGCAGAGAGACAGTGGCTGGGCATGAACCCGCTAACCTCCCGGCGTCCGCTACCGTGTAGGTCCTCCAACCCTCAGCGCTTTCGCTGACATCTGAACTCATCATTTCCACAAACTGCCTTCCTTAGTGCGTCAGAGCGTAAGCTTAGTGGTCGGGCACTCGGCGGTTAAAATGCCTGAGATGGCGTTGGTTACAACATTGGCGCGGTGAAATGCCACAGCTACTACTGCTACGACTTGTACTGCGGCAAGGATGAGGTGAAGAGAGGGAGGTGGAGAGGGAGGTGGAGAGAGGGAGGTGAATGCGCACACAGCTGAGACGCCCGTTAAACACAGTGGCTGCTCCACGGCGGGCCGGCCGCATTCTTTAACCTCCTGAGCGCTCAGATTGGCCTTTCTTGTTCTGTCAAATTGTTCAGGATTTTTGACCCAGCAGACACGTGGGGTATGGATAATATGAAGACAACACTAGAGCTAAATAGCATGCCGGATTAATTATACATTTTCCTATCGAATATATTGGAAAGCGGTTAAATCAATATCTTACAAAAAAGGCATCTAATTGTATATGCTTTTTATATACTGTACATATTGCTGATTAATTCAGGTAAAGAGCTACGAGTGTGCCCCAGAGCTTTGGAATCTGCCAGTGTTGGGAAGTTCTCTTGAGAATAGTGTCCTTCAGCTGTGGAGTAAATCACAGAGGTTTTAAAAGCTTAGGGGCTGTACCCTGAAATGTGTCTGTCTGAAACTAGCAAAGATACTTGCGTTTGGGTTACCACCTCCTTGCACCGAGTCCAAGATGGAACCCATAGAGGTTGTTCAGCAACTGCTGACTTCAGAAGTGCTGCTGTTGTACCTTTGAGTACATTTGCTTGTTACCCCCTTGTTAACCTTATTTTTCCATTTTTCCTTCTTACGATTACTTATTATTAATAGATATAGTAAAAGCACTAGTGTTAATGTATGTTATTTTGAATAATTTCAGGTTTTGGGGGAATTGCAGCCCTGTTGTAAAATCCAGCTATGGGCTTGAAGTTATCAGCTACCAGCTGTTTCAAAACATAGCTTGAGCTGGTCAAACCATGTTGAGTATGGAGTTGGTCTAACTGGTCAACCAGCTATCAGCTCTTTCAAAACCTAGCTTGAGCTGTTTGTTTGTTTTTTTTTCAGCAGGGAATAGCCTACGTAACTAAAAATGTTATTGAATGAAATATTGGCAGTTGACTGCTGTGAAGCATTGGTCCCCTGAGAGAAAGAGAGAGAGAAAGAGAGAGAGGGAGACAGAGAGAGAGAGAGACGTGAAGCTAATTAAAACAGCTCTTTACCGGGATAGTGGGGCATTGTGTGTCAGTTGCATTAAAACAAAAAGAGGGACGGAATGAAAGAGTGCGGATGGATGGAAACAGCAGGCCATCAATTAGGAATCCCCAATTCGGCAGAGGCCCACCCTCCGTCGCATTCCTCCGCGTTATTAGTGGAGGACAGAGGGGCGGCCTGTCCCAGGCTCATTAGGGAGATTACTGAAGTACCACGTCAAGGGGAAGAAAGGGAGTCGGGAGTAATTTATACATCAAACATCACGCTTTCAATGCTTTTAATTAAGTATTTATTTTTTATTCAGATGTTTCTAGGTTCCCTCGCATTCGCTATACAGGTTCATGTGGGTTTTCACTCAGAGGTCCACTAGCATTCAGAGCCAGATTAGCATTATACAAATGCACATATACCGCCCTCCAACATTATACACACCCTTGATGAAGATGCACAAATTAGGCTCCAAACAATACAGGTAGTGAGCTATGTTATCAAAAAAGATTTGATTTATTCACACCCCGGAAAATTTTACTTTACTTTTGAACAGAAATCAATTGGATTTGACACGGTACTCTTTGAGTTCATCTCAATCTTAGGGAACTGTATTCTGCCCTTTCCTTGACTTTACACTGGAGTGTGGAAGTTTAGGAGACGATGCGAGCGAGCAATGAATTTGAGTGCCTCAGTTTGTTTGGGGAATTATAATGTACTGTTAACTTCAACCGCTATGGGTGGATGTTCAGATTTCAGAACACAGAGGCTGATTTCAGCAGTTAGAACATTCGGTCACCCGTCGTCGAATTAGTGTGAGACCAGGCTCCTCTTCACCCGCGTGCCTTCTGCAGTGGAGGCGTTCTTCCTCATCCCTGTACCAGACGGAGTCGCCATGTTCTTCATTCATTTCACTTTGTTTTGGCGCAACGCCCTTGTTTTTCTTGGTTTACTTTTGACTTTGTTTCAGGATTATTGACGTTACTGTGCGAGACCCAAACGCAGAGACCATCCACTCTAGTGTCCTGCTGAAGGGTCCTTAAACCTTAAACCATCACGGCCAGAGGAATCGTCCTGTACAGGGGCCGTATAAATGGCGTTTAGCCGCTCCTACAGTGGCACTGCGGAAACAGCCGGGGGGGACGTCCATGGCTCTGTGTCTCCCTCATCATTCCAGTTGATTTCTCTAAACATAAATACACATTCTTTCCTTTCTGTGGCCTTTTGCAGCAAGGTAATCTGGTATATTATCTGGAGCCTGAGGTTTAGTTTTGAAAATACCATTTAACCATTTTCTGCACTCGGGAAATGAATCAAGTAGTACTCTAAAATAACAGTCGTGAGGAATAATAAAACCATTATACGCGGTTCACGGTAAAATTCACAGGGAATGCTCCTGCATTTCCCTATACATCGCCGCAGCGAGGAAATGGAGTAATTATCATCGGCTGTCAATCAAAATTACTTTATTCCAGTGCATTCTGTTATGGATTTTGAAATATTTCATCGTGATGGGTTTCTCGGAGATTTCGCATTGAAATTTGCCAGCAATATGGTTTCCAGTGTCGTGAAAGCCAGGTGGCTGAATTTTTATTCACACTTAAACATTATTCACGCTTCCTGACTGATGCACCATCATCACATTTGAACAGAAAACTTGACTTTCGCTCATAATTAAAGCAATCTAGATGCAAATCAGGAGATATGCAGATGGCATATTGTATTATGGATCTCCGACAAGTCCCAGGAGACAAGCTGCATAACTGGCCTTATCACAGGGAGTGTAATTGCATCCCACCCACATAACAATGAAGACCGCAATGTGCTGCAATCTCAAACAATCAAACAAATTAAAGATATTTCTGAAAATAAAGGACTGCTCATCTGCCGATCGGCTGATATAAGGGGGCCTTTATTGTCTCTGTCGATAATTTAGTCGGAATTTCCCTCAAAGCTGGCCCTTTATGTCAGCGGCCCTCCACAACCCATTATCTTCTCACAAGTGTCAGCGATCACATTCCTGTTCTGTGCCCAATCCCCAGAGTCTGTGCCCAATCCCAGAGTCTGTGCCCAATCCCCAGAGTCTGTGCCCAATCCCCAGAGTCTGTGCCCAATCCCAGAGTCTGTGCCCAATCCCAGAGTCTGTGCCTAATCCCAGAGTCTGTGCCCAATCCCCAGAGTCTGTGCCCAATCCCCAGAGTCTGTGCCCAATCCCAGAGTCTGTGCCCAATCCCAGAGTCTGTGCCCAATCCCCAGAGTCTGTGCCCAATCCCCAGAGTCTGTGCCCAATCCCAGAGTCTGTGCCCAATCCCAGAGTCTGTGCCCAATCAGAGTCTGTGCCCAATCCCCAGAGTCTGTGCCCAATCCCAGAGTCTGTGCCCAATCCCCAGGGTCTGTGCCCAATCCCAGAGTCTGTGCCCAATCCCAGAGTCTGTGCCCAATCCCAGAGTCTGTGCCCAATCCCCAGAGTCTGTGCCCAATCCCCAGAGTCTGTGCCCAATCCCAGAGTCTGTGCCCAATCCCAGAGTCTGTGCCCAATCCCAGAGTCTGTGCCTAATCCCAGAGTCTGTGCCCAATCCCAGAGTCTGTGCCCAATCCCCAGGGTCTGTGCCCAATCCCCAGAGTCTGTGCCTAATCCCAGAGTCTGTGCCCAATCCCAGAGTCTGTGCCCAATCCCAGAGTCTGTGCCCAATCCCCAGGGTCTGTGCCCAATCCCAGAGTCTGTGCCCAATCCCAGAGTCTGTGCCCAATCCCAGAGTCTGTGCCCAATCCCAGAGTCTGCGCCCAATCCCAGAGTCTGTGCCCAATCCCAGAGTCTGTGCCCAATCCCCAGAGTCTGTGCCCAATCCCCAGAGTCTGTGCCCAATCCCAGAGTCTGTGCCCAATCCCAGAGTCTGTGCCCAATCCCAGAGTCTGCGCCCAATCCCAGAGTCTGTGCCCAATCAGAGTCTGCGCCCAATCCCAGAGTCTGTGCCCAATCAGAGTCTGTGCCCAATCCCAGAGTCTGTGCCCAATCCCAGAGTCTGTGCCCAATCCCCAGAGTCTGTGCCCAATCCCAGAGTCTGTGCCCAATCCCAGAGTCTGTGCCCAATCCCAGAGTCTGTGCCCAATCCCAGAGTCTGTGCCCAATCCCAGAGTCTGCGCCCAATCCCAGAGTCTGCGCCCAATCCCAGAGTCTGTGCCCAATCCCAGAGTCTGTGCCCAATCCCAGAGTCTGTGCCCAATCCCAGAGTCTGTGCCCAATCCCAGAGTCTGTGCCCAATCCCAGAGTCTGTGCCCAATCCCCAGAGTCTGTGCCCAATCCCAGAGTCTGCGCCCAATCCCAGAGTCTGCGCCCAATCCCAGAGTCTGTGCCCAATCAGAGTCTGTGCCCAATCCCCAGAGTCTGTGCCCAATCCCAGAGTCTGTGCCTAACTGCTCTGGCAACGCAGTCACAGGCACTGGCACTAGGACAGGGTGAATCCAACACAGTCCAACACAGTCACATTCCCTGGCACTAGGACAGAGTGAATCTAACACAGTCCAACACAGTCACATTCCCTGGCACTAGGACAGAGTGAATCTAACACAGTCCAACACAGTCACATTCCCTGGCACTAGGAAAGGGTGAATGTAGATTGTGCTGCCACATCTACTTGCACCGTTGAGTTGGTAAATCTCATTCTGGAGACTACTTTTCTTCTTCTTCTTTAATATTTCTACTAATACTATAAATAAGAATAATAATAATTATAATAATACATATTTTTGATGTTCCTGAGGTTTGAGAAAACTGTTATAAACTTTTGAGTGGCAGGGTTTTCCTACATTTATTCCTAAATGTTAAACAATAAGTATAGACACTGCGTGCTATTAGAGAAAAGCTCAATTATCAATAAAAGGGGTAGAGTTTCCAATGGGTTCTGGCATGCCACCAAATCTGCACCTTCACTGGCCGCTTTGTAAAACCAATTTTACAAGCCTGGCATAAATTACTGTATCTTAATCTGGGCTTCTTTGCTTACTGTAGCAGAACCCATTTTATGGCAGGATGGGAGGGGAATTCATGGCTTTGTTCAACACCTTGTTAATATTAAGATGATGAATTTATTTCAGAGCACATCTAGAACTTTCTCAGGGAATTCGAATGAACCCGTTATTTCCAGACCGTCCGCATGGGCCGTTAAGTTCAGTGTCCGCCTTCCAGTCTCGTTAGCGTGGATCTTCTACATTTTCGCGAAAAGATCCCTGTTTTTCACAACCTCCATTTTGAGTCTCGTCATCATCTTCTCCCTTCCTCCCTTTTGTTCGGGGCAGCTGCCCGCATTACTCAAGTCACCATGGAGACCAATTGCTCCTCGAAACAATTATGTGAGGGTGTCAGCACCAGATGGAGGGGGTGTCTTTCATCATGTCCGGGAGCTGGGCCCCGAACCCGGGGCCACCGATCCTTGGGGGGACTCCCTCCTTCCATCAGAACATCCCCCTCCTTTCCCTTTCCCCAAAACCCATTAAAAGACAGGAGAGTTATCTGCTCTCTAATGAAAATGAGATACGGCCCTGTCAGGCCCAGCCTGTTGGGCTGTGGCAGGCATATGCTTTAGTAGCTCCCAAATGTCAGGGAGCAAGAGATCCCCCGTGAAAACTCCCGCAGGCCCTGTTCCCCTCCACCGGGGCCCTGAGGAACGCTCGGACATACAGCCATGTCCCACTGCTCGTATATCAGCCGGCCAGGGAGCCGGAGACCTGTTAGGGATGTGTGGCAGAACTGGGTAAGGCCCAATATCGGGAAGATACAGAATTGGGTAATGGCAAATAACAGGTAGATACAGAATTGGGTAAGACCCAATATCAGGTAGATGCAGAATTGGGTAAAACCCAGTATCAGGTAGATACAGAATTGGGTAAGAACCAATATCAGGCATCACTTTCACTGTAGAACAACTGCTCCAGACATAAAGCTTGCTGTGCTGTTTTAATCGAAATCTGGGGCCTGTACGACGAAAATCCTGCTTTGTGGGTTTTACTCAGTACAGTTATCCAGCTAACTCAGTAATCCTGCTTTGTGGGTTTTACTCAGTACAGTTATCCAGCTAACTCATTAATCCTGCTTTGTGGGTTTTACTCAGTACAGTTATCCAGCTAACTCAGTAATCCTGCTTTGTGGGTTTTACTCAATGCAGTTATCCAGCTAATACAGTAATCCTGCTTTGTGGGTTTTACTCAGTGCAGTTATCCAGCTAATACAGTTATCCTGCGTTGTGGGTTTTACTCAGTGCAGTTATCCAGCTAATACAGTTATCCTGCGTTGTGGGTTTTACTCAGTGCAGTCATCCAGCTAATACAGTAATCCTGCTTTGTGGGTTTTACTCAGTGCAGTTATCCAGCTAACTCGGTAATCCTGCGTTGTGGGTTTTACTCAGTGCAGTTATCCAGCTAACTCAGTAATCCTGCTTTGTGGGTTTTATTCAGCGCAGTTATCCAGCTAACTCATTAATCCTGCGCTGTGGAACAGGCCTCTGAAGTAGTGTGGAGTTTGCATGTTCTTCGTGGGTTTCCTCTCGATACTCTCGTTTCCTCCCACAGTCCAAAGAGAGGCAGGTTATGGTTACAGATAAAAAATGAGCTCATTAGCTAACTTTGGCACATTTACACTGATCTTAATGTGCACTGTGCCTGGTAAATACATAATGTCTGAAGTTTCCGGTTACAAAAGCATACTGCACTGCTGTTTCGACGTTTATTTATTTTGCGATGCATGGGAATGTGAAGTCGAGGGAACAGGGCAGGTAACCAGAATACCTGGTGGAGAACACTGTCGAACCCTGGACCAGGTCACCAGGAGAATGGCCTCAGCACAGACTTTGTTTGGGTAGTATGTCACGCCGTCGTAAGGCTGTGTCTCAGCTACCACGTGCGCGGATCGCCCTCGGTGAGGGGCCACCGCCAGGCGTATAAATAATCCAACACCGAAACTTCCTCCAAAGTTTCCAGGACTAATGCAGCTCAGCCTCGCCCGATGATGTGATAAGGTCACCTGTGTCAGTACCGAGCGCAAGGCCTGCTTTCCCCGCCGTTCTGTGCCCGCAGGAAACGCTGTGACAAGCAGCCTCAGAACCTCAGCCTATCGGTGAGTTTTCGGGGGGTACAGGAGAGCCCACTGAGGCCTCAGGGATAGGCCAGAGATTCGGTTTTCCATCATACTGCTTAAATAACTGATGAATCCCATAAGTTTGACTGCGGTCATACCACAGGTCTCTGGTTGAGTGAAGAAGATGGAATGTGTTTGCAGTATAGTATATCACTTTACAATTGATGCCTCTCATTCAGCCACTCACACAAACTCACTCAGCAATGTCGACCTGCTTCCATTCAAGGCACCAACCAGCTCGCCTGGAGCAATAGGAGGTTGGGTGTCCAATGCCTCCTTATAATCCAAATACCTTATACTCTTATATGTCTGGTCGTTTCCTAAAATAAATTGTGACATTAGTAAGATAGTTCTATGAAAATACATTTATCTGTGTGGGGTAAGATAGAGACAGTACAAAGAGCAGGAAAAAAATACAGGAGCAAAAGAACTGTCTTTCTTGACATAAATAATACATGTGTCATAGCAAATACAATGGTGCTTGCTTCACAGGAAGACAGGCATATTTTGCTTTGGTTTTCACATTAGCAAGCCTTTGATCAGATGGTATCTTTCTGCAGAGACTCAAATCAGAGGGGATGCAGTTGGCAGGTATACTACACAATGAGACAGTTTTGTAAGTAGTGAATACAATTCAAGGAAATTAATTATTTAAAAAATATGTATTTTTTATATATATAATTTATGAGTCTTGCTCAGGGACAATTTGACACTCTGAGAGCTGGGATCGAACCGGAAGCCCTCTGACTGTGGGGGACCGCTCTTGCCTCCTGAAGCTTCTCATATCACCCCATACCTCTGTAGAGGTCCACCGTCACAGAGACTGGACCTGACACAAGTAGGAAAGTTGGCAAGCTCCTCTCGCATTTTGGGGCGAAGTACAAATTTCATTTTTTAAACGACCCGTTCTTCACTGTCCCGGCTCGTGCTGCCCTGAAGACAGGGTGCCGGAGAAGGCCCATAGATATTCATTTTGAGCCTTCAGCGCTATGGCATTTCCAATAAATGTTTTGTTTTGCCGCGCTTTAACGGAGGACAATTCGGATGAAAAATTAGGCGGTCGCAACCCAGGCGCGACGCTCATGCAAAGTGAATCCATTACGGAGAAATACAAGACGGAAGGAGTTGAAGCTGCAAGGTCAAAAGTAATGAATAAGAGTCAATCAGTATGCGGCTGTAGGAATTGGGTGTTGAGGTGATTAATGGCTTTTCCTTATCCGCGTCCGTTCCCCTCTCCGCTTCCTCTTCCGTCTCCAGGGCGACGCAGAGAGCGTCAAGTGTTCCTCAAGGCCGTCCCACTACTAAAAGGAAGAGGCATTTCTGCCTCTGGAGTCTTCTCCTGTCGTCTGTGGGGATCCTGAATGCTGAGATGATTAACGGATCCAAATGGCATTTTCAAAACACTCACAGCATGAGGTTTATTTTGTAGGATACGGGAAAGTTATTTTCTGGACCGGAATGTTCTTTCTCTTTGGTTCAGTTGTGAGCGACGTCACTTTTTCATTCCAGGGACTGTCGAGAATCAAAAGGAAACTTGGTGCATGTAGGTTCATGCATATTTCTTCGAAGTTGTAATTATACAGTCCAGTCTGTACGTATTTGGACAGTGACACAATGTTTGATGTTTTGGCTTTGTATTCCACCACAGAGGATTTGAAATGAAACAATGAATATCTGGATAAATCATAAGCTGTCAGATTTAATTTGAGGGTGTTTACATCCAGCATAACCTCAGAGAGTTCAACACAAGATGCAAACCACTGATAAGCCTCAAGAACTGACAGGTTGGAGTTTCCTTACACGGTACGTAAAAAAATTCTGGAGCACATTCTTATGGACAGATGGGATGTGTGTTAACCTGTATGGTTAAAGGTGATGGAAAGAGCGAAGTCTGGAGAAAGAAATGAACTGCTAACGCACCCAAGCACCCCCCTCCCGTCCGTGAAACATGGCGGAGTCAGAGTCATGGCTCAGGAACTTGTCTTTATTGATGATGTGACTGCTGACAGCAGTAGCAGGATGAATTCTATTATGTGCAGAAACATTTTTCCTGCTCAGATCCAACCAAATGTCTGAGAATATATTGGGCAGTGCTTCACCTTGCAGAAAGACAATGAGCTCTTAGATATTGCTAAGGCAAATAAGAGAGTTAAGTACATAAAGAATAACGAAGGAGTACTGCTTTATGAGGATATTACCGATGCCTTAAATGGCTGCTACTTTGTCAGTGTAAGAGTTTTATCAGTTTTTCAGGGCCAGAAAGTGGAATGTTTTGATTGGCCAAGTCACCTGACCTGAGTCCAATTGACATGCATTGTACTTGCTGAAGACTACACTGAAGTCTTTGAAAGCAGAGACTTAAGATGGCTGCCGTACATTCAGCCAGGGAAGATAGTTGGTTATGTCAATGAGATATAGACTTCAGGTAGTCATCAAATGCAAAGGCTTTAGAACCAAATACTACATATGATTAGCTTATTTAAGAGTATGTTATTTTGTCATTTAAAATCCAATGTGCTGGAGTACAGAAAAAAAAAAAAAAAAAAAAAAAAAAGTATCATTGTCCAAATATTTGCTCTGTAAGCTCCAATCTCATCAGTCATTAATCACTGCTGTCTGCTCTCATCTGATCTGATCGTGTGTGCACAGACAGAAAGGAGTTTCTTTAGCAGCTGTACCGTAGCCTTGCTTAAGGAGCTGGGCATTATGCCAGCATCAGCAAGACGGGTCCCTGCCCATAAGCCTACCCAACACCTATAAGCAATGCACTGCATTTAATCAACATTTCGCTGAAAAATGTTTTCATACAGAGCAGGTAAAATGTCTGTTAGATAAATTCCACTGGCTCCGATAATACATATTGCAGCACCAGTGTACCTGAAAAAGTTGAAACAGAAGTTCATGCGGAAGATGGAAGTGGAAAGCGGAAGATGAAACACACCTCTGTTCTCTCTACTTGGTGTTTAGACATGATCCTTGTTCCCCCGTCATCCAGTACTGGCAGAGAGAGGCAGGCACGTCTGTGCTCTGAGTTTTAGGCCCTTCTCGGTGTCTAACAGCACTGTTACAGACCAGCAGAGGCCTGCCCCAACTCTGCTGATTGAATCAGAGACAGTAGACTGCTATACTACGGTCTACTGTCCATGCGTGTATTCTTAGTAATGGTAATGGTGCAGTAGTCTATATTCTCACAATGCCTGGTACAAAGCCACAGGAAAGGTCATTGTGCTTCACGTCCTGAAGTGGCGGAGACCAGGCCTCTGTTCCCCCTGCCCTGGGATACTGGGTACGGTCTAAGAGCTGGGCCTCGACGTCCAGGCCTCTGTTCCCCCTGCCCTGGGATACTGGGTACGGCCAAAGAGTTGGGCCTCGACGGAACGGCCAGCAAACAAAGGAGTCGGAATGTTTTGTTTTTTCGCCTGGGAACATAAGGGCCTTGTTTTGGGGAGTTCAATAAAAACTCCTCGTCTGTCTGTTTATGATGGATGGCTGGAGGGCTCCATCATAGAAAATAAAAAATTCCGCCACGGTGTGTAAGACTGAAAATATTTTAGTGTGTGCTGGACTAGCAGGATATTTGCGCCTTTTGATTCAGAACAGGTTGGCACTGAAAGTATATCCAAGCAACGCAATTATTTTTTTCCTACCCCAGCTGTAAAATATTAGTCTTGAACTTCAATATGTTTTGACTGCCTCAGACTTATAACCTGAGCTGCATTGGTTTTGTGCAACTTTTTTCTTAAGTAGTAAAGTGGGAAACGCTTTATTTCGATAGACCATGTGTAGATGTTCTGCGGAATGTAAACCTCGTATCAGTAACATATCAACAATGTCTCGGTTACATTTTACAAGTATAATGACAATTTGTAAAGCTTTTGGAAATGTGCGTTTAAGGATTGGGCTTAGCTCTCAATAGCTGGTGCAATAAGTAATTATCTTCTACTTACAATTGGTAGCCTACAACAAATGTTTGGCATGTTGCTAGTTCAGTGGCAATTACTTCTTGGATACATTACATATAACTCGTCCATAGCTGGTTCCCCCTTTCGCTTTTTCATGTCAATAAAGGACTATCTTTGAAAGTGCCATGATGCTTTCATTTTGTGGATTTATACAGAATGTAGGTTGTTATATACTGTTTTTCAGAGGCAGTTTATTAAAACTATGCGCATCTCAAGTGTTCTTCACTTGAGCAAGTTCCAGAAGGTCAAAGATACATGGCATTTATGTGATTTCTTTGGTATTCTTTAGGCCTGAAGATATGACAGGTTAGCCTTTTTCTTTTCAACACCCTGCAAATTAGAAAAAAATGTAGGCTGATCTATTTGTTCCAAATAAACAAACTCTTTATTTAGCTACAGATCAGACAGCTTAGTGCTGCTGCACTGTATCACCTCAAAGAGCTAGTGAGAGCTAGCCTTTTTTGTTCTCACAGAGCCAGAGACAAGGAACACAAATTGGAGGGGAATCTAATCTATATGAAGTTACTACAAAGGTAGATGTAGTTGCTACAAATGGCCATTTGTATAATTCGGAAACTTCTTGGAACATCTGGATAAGAACAAAATAGTAGTAATATCTAGACATGTGCGTTTCCTAAAGAAATGTGTGATTGTGTGATTGTGGCAAATCGGTGGATTTTTGCTAATACTAATACTATGGTGTGCCTGGTGTTTGGTAGGTGGTTGTGAGGGTGTTTCTAGGTGGTTGCTAGGCAGTTACTATGGTGTTACTGGGCTATGTGGTTGCTATGTGGTTGTGAGGTAGTTGCTAGGGTATTGCTAGATGGTGTCTAAGTTCTAGGTTGCTGGGGTGTTGCTAGGTGGTTTAATCCTAAACTTCAACCTGGGGCGGAAAGGTAGCCTTATGGTCAGGTGTTCGACTGGCATGTTTCTGGTTTGAGCATACAGCATATTATATAGCAGATGCTGATCTGCATGTGGGGTGGCATGGATGGTGCAGTGGGTAGCACTGCCGCCTCACAACAAGGAGGTCCTGGGTTCGAATCCCCGTCGGCCGGGGCCCCTCTGTGTGGAGTTTGCATGTTCTCCCCGTGTTCGCGTGGGTGTCCTCCGGGTACTCCGGTTTCCTCCCTCAGTCCGAAGACATGCAGGTTAGGCTGATTGGAGAGTCTAAATTGCCCGTGGGTATGAGTGTGTGAGTGAATGGTGTGTGTGCCCTGAAATCAACTGGCGACCTGTCCAGGGTGTATTCCTGCCTTTCGCCCAATGTATGCTGGGATAGGCTCCAGCCCCCCTGCGACCCTGTTCAGGATAAGCGGGTTAGGATAATGGTTGAATGAATGAATGAATGATCTGCATATGGAGCGATAAAGTTGGATCCCTGAAATGAAAAAAAGAACCCTGCCATTGGGCCCTTGAGCTAGACCCTTAACCCCCTCAAAAAAAAACTGCTCCAGGGACTTTATCCCTGTTCTCTCTCTCTCTCTCACACCCACTTGCAACTGTTCTCTCTGGCATCTGTCCCAAGGCGTCCTTTGGAAAGAAAACAGGTTTTCAATAGATCTCCCCAAGTTATATAAAAGGTTTTTTTTTTTTTTAAACTGCACTGCCCCTTTAATGCTTAGCAGCAACCTGCATGCCTCCTTAACGCTCAGCTGGTAACATGTCAATTAAAATGCACGAATCCATACTCTATTGAAAATGTGCTCAGAGATTTCAACCGTACAGCTGCAGCATGTCTATATTTCGCAGATGGTTAATTTAAATTTTCTGTCGATCTCAGTATTTAGCCAGAGGAGCCCTAATTTGCACAGCGTCTGGTGCTTAAGATCTGTCTTATTCGCACTCTTCGTGACTCTTACTGTATTCTTTGCCGTCGTTATCATGCGCGTGCTTGGCGAGGGTATTGTTTTCAGCTCCCAGTTTGCACATAACTCATCCTGGGAGGATGAAATGCTCACACTGCAGCAATCAACCAATCCTGAGGTCTGATTTGTTGATTGCCTTTGGATGCATGTATGAGATATGAGGTTTTATTGGCTGTTTGTCTGTAGATGTATGTATGAGGAATAAGCTGTGATTGGCTATATGTGGATGTATGTAGGAGGAATAAGCTGCGATTGGCTATATGTAGATGTGTGTATGAGTACTGAGGTGTAATTGGATGTTTGTGTGTAGATGTATGAGTGAGGAATAAGATCTGATTGGGTGTGTGTAGATGTATGTATGAGTACTGAGGTTTAATTGGCTGTTCGTGTGTACATGAGGAATAGGTTCAGATTAGACTGTATATTGCTCTCATCTGTACAGTGCTGTCTGCTGAGCATTAAATCGGAAGCATAGTTATCCTGCTGGTCCTGAACCTATTTTTTTATTGGGAAGCCGACCAAATTTTATCCGATTTTACCCATTAGCAGTGATTGCTTGTTACTTAATTGTGCCTAATGCATGAACATTACTTTTGCACACATATTATTTTCTTGACAGTCGGTGTAATGGAGCGGCTAGCTTGCATTAAAGCATTTTGATTATGGCAATGAGATTCGAGAAAGGTGTCTAGCTTAAGACCATTGATTTTAAATGATGTCATTGCAGGCAAGGCAAAGCTATGATGCGTGTGGGATTTAGTGAAATGGGACCAGCTGCTTGCAGGCCACACTTATTTTAAGCTGGCATGCTTTTTAATCATGCAAATGAGTCAGAGGTTTAGGAGAAATACAAAGTAATACATTCTCTGCCTGTCCTGTACACAGTTCAGTGACAGGGTCTGTCTGTTCTGTGGCCTAGTGCCATTTTCTTTATTTAATTTTATTTTTGGAAACATTTCGGCAGGGCTGTGGTGTTTGGGTGGGGTACGGCATTCCTCATTGAGGGCGTGCTGGGGCAGCGTGCTGTGTGCCTCCCGGTCCCGTGAGTGTGATGCAGTTGCTCTGCTGCTGCTTGTTTTATCATAGGGGTCAGACCCAAACCAAGGCCACTGTGCCATCTTGGCTCATCGCTAAAGAGGAAGCGATGGAAATTCAATACAGGGAAGTTGAGACAATGCAAGCAGGGGATGAGCTGAAGAGCTGTGCGTGTGTGTGTGTGTGTGTGTGTGTGTGTGTGTGTGTGTGTGTGTGTGTGTGTCTGTGTCTGTGTCTGTGTGTCTGTATGTGTGCACGCACGTGCGCAGGAGGGTGTGTGTGTATGTGTTGGTGTGTGTCTGTGCATGTGTGTGGTGCGTGTGTGTGTGTGTGTGTTGGTTTGTGTGTTGGTGTGGTGTGTGTGTGTGTGGTGCGTGCGTGCGTTTATGTGTATGTGTATGTGTGTGTGTATATGTGCATGTGTCTGTGCGTGTGCACGGGAGGGTGTGTGTATTGGGTGTGTGTGTGTATGTGTATGTGGTGTGTGTGTGTGTGTGTGTATGTGCGTGTGTGTGTGCGTGTGCGCGGGAGGGTGTGTGTATTGGGTGTGTGTGTGTATGTGTATGTGGTGTGTGTGCGTGTGTCTGTGTTGGTGTGTGTGTGTGTTGGTGTGTGTGGGTGGGGAGGGGGGTGGATGTCCATGATTTGTGCTGTTACTGCAGAGACCACAGATCTGATCCCCTGCCAATTCTGTCATCCCCGGGACTGAGAAGTAATTAACCCTGTCAGCCTGATTCAGTAGTGCTGCGCTGATTCCCCCCACGCTGCCAGCACCCGGCTGCACAGCTGCACTGCCTCTCATTGTCACAACCATCTCCATTTTAGGCAGGGTGGGCTCTGCCAACAGAAGGCGCACAGCGGAGGTACTAACAATGTTTCTCATTGGCTAATGTTTCCATCAAAGTGCTTTCCTTACGAAGAACAGTTACGGCAGCAGTAAAGGTGATGTCACGATTTCTCAGGTTGTGCTACATGTGGTTTTGCTTTATTTTATTTCGAGTATTACCCCTGAGCTCTTGGTTTCAGAGCAAGACAGTGAAAAATGGTTCTCCTTTAATAATAGTTTCTAATCCATTGGAAATGAATAGTGTTCCCCCTTGAAAGGTGTCTGCTTTTTTAGCTTGGTTGTGTGCTGCTCACCCCATTAGTTTCTGGTTAAGCTGCATTCTTTCAGTTTTAGGGCTTTTAGTGATCTCCAAATATCGAATGATAACCAAGGAAAACAGAAAGCTAAATCCCCACAGTAATCCTGCGGGCTGAAATTCCGACAGTAAATCTAACTGCAGACACATTGGAAAGGGTGAGCACACACACCCATACGCGCGCACACGCGTATGCACAGATACACACATGCACACAGACACAAACACATACGCACACGCTTATACACACATAGATACACATACGCAGACACACGTGCATACACATTTAGATGCATGTACAGACAAACTCACAAATACACTGATGTGCACTAAGAAAGAAAAAACATAACCCTTTTTTGGGGCAGATGGGTTGGTTTTTGAATCCAAACGTCCTCCATGTGTATCCCGTCTGCTGCACTGTAGTTCTGTATCTCTCTCTGTCCCCAGAGTCCGGTGCCCTGTGCAGCCCTGCTCTTGTTTCAGCTGCACCCTGATGAGAGACCGCAAGCGTTACTGCACATTTATTAACTCAAAGCTCTCATTTGACATGACCTATGCTATGAATAACAAAAAATAAAAGTGCCTCTTCATCAAATTGATGCTATAATTTTTCCTTCAGTAAAGAACCTTGTCCAAGACAGATTTAAGCTTCATAGTTCTATATCACTATTTCTGTCAGTAGCATGTTTGTTGTGGAATTTGGAACTATTTTTGTTTACACGCAACCACATGGAATAGTCATCATACCTACATCTACACATGAACAGCCAATCATCTCATCCCTCATACATACAACTAAAGGCAATGCGATCAGGCAACCAAACAGACCTCAAGATTTTTATGTGTTCAATACAAAGCATATAATTAACAAAAAATAGCAGCAAACACACGTACAAAAAATGTATGTTCGATTACACGATGGTCTGACAAATATCTCACGGCAAATGTATAAGGCACAGATAAGGGCGAACATAAGTCACGACTTTAATAACATAATTTGTTAAAAACATTTTATCACTTAATATTTGAAGCAGAAGAATCTCACTAATATACACACACACACACACACAGCATGCACACTTTTATTTATTGCTTGTTTTAATGCAGTATGCAGTATGACGGCATGTCTATATGGATTCAGTGATGTAGTGGCATGTCTATATGGATTCAGTGATGTAGTGGCATGTCTATATGGATTCAGTGATTTAGTGGCATGTCTATATGGATTCAGTGATTTAGTGGCATACCTATATGGATTCAGTGATGTAGTGGCATGTCTATTTGGATTTAGTGGCATGTCTATATGGATTCAGTGATTTAGTGGCATGTCTATATGGATTCAGTGATGTAGTAGCATGTCTATATGGATTCAGTGATGTAGTGGCATGTCTATATGGATTCAGTGATTTAGTGGCATGTCTATATGCATTCAGTGATGTAGTAGCATGTCTATATGGATTCAGTGATGTAGTGGCATGTCTGTATGGATTCAGTGATGTAGTAGCATGTCTGTATGGATTCAGTGATTTAGTGGCATGTCTGTATGGATTCAGTGATTTAGTGGCATGTCTGTATGGATTCAGTGATTTAGTGGCATGTCTATATGGATTCAGTGATTTAGTGGCATGTCTGTATGGATTCAGTGATTTAGTGGCATGTCTATATTGATTCAGTGATGTAGTGGCATGTCTATATGGATTCAGTGATTTAGTGGCATGTCTATATGGATTCAGTGATTTAGTGGCATGTCTGTATGGATTCAGTGATTTAGTGGCATGTCTGTATGGATTCAGTGATTTAGTGGCATGTCTATATGGATTCAGTGATTTAGTAGCTTGTCTGTATGGATTCAGTGATTTAGTGGCATGTCTATATGGATTCAGTGATGTAGTGGCATGTCTATATGGATTCAGTGATGTAGTGGCATACTCTCCCGTGTACAGTTTGGACTGTAGGTTTCCTGTGCTTCCTTCCTCATTCTATTCCCATCACCACTATTCTGTTTATCTTGTACATCTTTACTTGTGAAATGGCCACTTGTAGTAAGGCATTCTGTGATTTCATGAGCAGTTTAGAGTCTTGGTAAGGATAACAATCTCGCTTTAGCGTGTGTTTAAAAAAAAAAAACGATTAACTTAATAAATGAGTGTGAAATTGACTTTCACGATAACTGAAGATACTTGAAAGATAATTCTGTTTCTTAAGGGATATTGTCAGCAGATTATCCTGGCTGTTGGAGTATGGGAACATGTGGTCTTTGTTAGCATTGTGAACCCATGAAGGAAAAGATTACTGGGTGAAACTCAGATCTGCTCCTTGAGGGGATGGGGATATAGAAAGAAAGGGTCTGAAATTCAGAAATGTGATATCGTGGGCTCAGCGAAAGGGAAACAAAGTTATTTAAGCCTGAGGCCTTTCCTGTTATTAAAATAGTATCATGGTTTTATTGAATTTAACATGTTTAGGGTAAAAGAACCATAAATGCTCTATTTGGAAGACGTTTTGGGACTGGGAGAATTCTTGCTGTTGATTTTTCTGAAACTGACAGATAGTCTTTACATTAACGGCTGTGTGTGTGTGTGTGTGTGTGTGTGTGTGTGTGTGTGTGTGTGTGTGTGTGTGTGTGTGTGTGTTTGCGTGCATGCGTCTATATGCATGCATAGACTGCTAATCGCATGTGATTTTCACACACAACAGTTCCTAGAGTTTGCAGAGAATAGTGCGAATAACAAAAAACATCCATTGAGCAGCAGTTCTGCAGGCAAAAACATGCTGTTAATGAGAGAGGTCAGTTGAGAAGGGCCAGTCTGGTCGAAACTGACAGGAAGGTGACAGTAACGCAAATAACCACACATTACCACAGTGGTATGCAGAAGAGAATCTCTGCACACACAATGCTTCAAGCCTTGAAGTGATTAGGCTACAGCAGCAGAAGACCAATAAGTAAAAGAAAAAGTCTAATAAATACCTAATAAAGTGTTCACTGAAGGTAATTCAAGTTTTTCTTGCTTTGAACTTTGGACTTGTGGTATAAACAATAACAATAACCGCAGTTTAGTGCAAGAGGCGCACATCACACAGAAGACCTTGATGAGAAAAAACGAAATAATGAAAAGGTCAGTATCCTTCCCATGATGTCAGAGCTGATAATACTATGAATTGTAGCTCTTTGAGACTTTGAGACAGATTTTAAGGGCTTTACTTTGTGTAACCTGACAGAGGCAGATCAGGGTGTTACCCTGCCTCACTGGAGTGGGTGTATGGCACATTGGAAGATATTGCTGCTGATGCACTCCGTACACTTGTGTGTTATCGACCTTTCTTCTGTCAAGATTAAATGATCTTGTCATTTTACGCTACATTCAACCCACGAGCCAATCAATTAGTGATGCATCTTAAACCATGTGCCATCGTGCCTTCTTCTCAAAGGCATGTCTGATGAATGAATGACATATCAAAGGTAGTCTATGCTAAGGGTGGAAGGAAATATATTTAGTCGTTTTCCCCCTCAGATGATGAAATCAAAACCAACATTCTTGCCTGATACATGCACACAGATTTTCTATGTCTTATGTTCGCAGACGAACACACATACGGCACACACACACATATACGTGCAAACACGCTGATATACACACACATAATCATACAGCATTATTGTTTTACTTTTTTACATGATGGTAAAATATTTGAGAAGTCTTCTCCTTTTCTCTTGCTAATAATTCAGTGTATTACTGGGAGCCCATCCCAGCCAGGCAGGAAAACATGACTTGAAAAAATTATTTCTCAATGATGCCCCTGAATATTTTCTATTTTCTTTTACTTTCTGATGTAGTCTGGCTGTTATCCCGTTGACAAGCAATTCTGGAAGTTGTGCGTGCAGTTGTGCGTGCAGTCCCCAGCCACAACAGGATTAGGAAAACTAAAGTGAGCGTTATATATTTGCTTCATACATTCATTCATAAGGGAACCAGCATATCATCTAACTCTGCTTGCCTGTCAGGACGTGCATTCTAGGAAGATTAATTTTAATCAGAGTCACCTGCTGAGAATTACTGTACAAGATGCTCTTGACCTTCTGTCCCAGTTCTTCTTAAAAATGCTTGCACAGGGAAACCATATACAGTAGGGCTACTGTGAGTTGGCTGTACTACCAGTTAGAAGTACTTCCAGTTAGCTATAGACCAGCTACCAATTAGCTGTACCAATTAGCAATTAGCTCTTGGCCTACTACCAGTTAGTAGTACTACCAGTTAGCTGTGGTACCAGTACTACCAGTTAGCTCTAGGCCTACTTCCAGTTAGCTGTCCTAACAGTTAGCTGTGCTGATAGTTGGCTGTACTACCACTTAGCTGTGCTGCCAAAATAATTGCTATCCCCTAGGAGGTCTTCTTAAAATTTGGAGGATTAGTCATCAGACTACATGATTGGAGGTTTCCATTCTGCCAACTGACTGTTAACATTTTTAATCAGAGTCATAATGACATAGAAAGGCTTTCTTAGAACAGTAAAGCAATGGATGCTCACTTAAAATGTATATTATTTATTTAATATAAGGCAGTCATGAAAACTGTGGCAGAACACTTGTGTGTGTGAGAACAGTGTGTGTCTGCATGTGTATATCATATCTGTGTGTGTGTGTGTGTGTGTGTGTGTGTGTGTGTGTGTGTGTGTGTGTGTGTGTGAACAGTGTCTGTCTGCATGTGTGTTTGTGTGTGTGTGTGTGTGTGTGTGTGTGTGAGAACATTGTGTGTCTGCATGTGTGTGTATCTGTGTGTGTGTGGGGGGGGTAAAATAAGCATTGACCAATCTATTTTCTGAAACCATAACTGTTCACTGATGGAACAGACCATAGAATGTGCTGAAAACACAACTATTATTTTCTCACATCTTAATTTTTTCTGACGTATCCTGTCAACCTATCTATGGATCCAAAAAGGACAGTTTTTGACCCAGTGCAGGAGGAACTGGGCCAGGGAAAGGGACTGCCACCTCTTTGGGGGGGTGCTCCGTTTTACAAACAAAGCCATAAATGAGATTCAACTGCTGTGGGATGCAGTTGCTTCTTGCCCTGCAGGTCTGTTGTCCTGTTTGTGTAACCTACACACCCATCAACCCCGCCCCCAGAGCCCAATTCCCCCTCCGCCTCCTGTGGTCAGCTCTCCTGTGTTAACGTTTAGCAATGTCATCCAATAATTATGCAAGAACATACATCGTGTCGCGTGGGAAATCGTTTTACAAACAGCTCGGAAAAACTGTTGCAGTTAGATCCTTAAATATGCTACCAAAAGTGCATTTCTTTTACTCAAATCAGTATGAAACACAAATCCAGAGCCCAAGGATTATATAAAAAGCTGAAAAACACAAAAGAATATTGCTGTGGGCCTTTAACACTTCAGAAACACGCCTGTTTACTCTTTCTGCCTGTGGACTGACCTCGACTCAAGCAGAATTCACATTGCCGGTCATAGTCTATTCAAAGCCAAGTTTATGTCTGTTCCTCTGCGCGGCTAAGGATGTTGACATAGTGGTTATGCTGGTTCTTTTGTTCTGAGGTTATAAATTAAAGAATGCATCATGCTTATAACTCGCCAGATAAACAGAGGCCACATGTCTTTGGTGAGAAGAACAGGCATCCAGCCTGTGTGCTCATCAGTATGCCTGATCTCAGAGCTGTATCTAACTGTCTGTTTCTCAACCCTCCAAGGATCATTTTCTTTACCTGAACAGCTATTCCATGCGTTGAGATGGAAAAACACCAGAAAAATACTGCTTTAACTGTTCCTGCCTGTAACTCTTTTCTGGCCTAGATAATTCAATGTCAAACGTCGACTGGAGTACACTTCATTAATCTGTTTTAAAGACGTAAAGACCTACATGAAATCATCCCTTAGTTTGTCTTTTACACACACACACACACACACACACACACATACACACACACTGAGCTGTATCATTGTGGAAATGCATCTTGTTCATGTTTGAGCTTTTGTTTTCAACCGGTACTATCAGTCAGGAGCCATACCACCCTGTTCCATACTGCTGCCTGATACACTTGCTTGAGAGACCTTTTGAAAAGATTGCAGCTTGAATTGGTGATGGGGGCCATTAGTGGGTGGTTTTCAAACCATAAAATGAGCTCCTGAGCACTGATGTGGACGCTGTGCTGCGCAACAGTACTCTTCGTCAGATACGCCGTGAAACCAAGCTCCTGGCTCGCCATCATCCTTTGCCGTTTATTGCAAAGTGTAGCCCAGTTCCCAACCTGAATCCAGTCTTGCTGTGTAATGATCTCCCAGTTTACCGGCTTGATAATTCTTCTCCACCTCATCCTCGGTTCATTTGAGGGTGAGCGTTGAGACACAAAATGGCCGCCACACGTCGCCCAGCTGGGGGCTAAACATTGCTGGTGGCTCTATCATATTGAATCTTACGGTCTTATGAATCTCCACATTTAGCTTTCATGCGTTAGTGTTTAGTTGTAGAAAAGTAAATCGTGTCATAATTAATGATGTGGCGTGTTGGGGCTCACTCTCTCACGGTGGAAGGACTGAGGCCTGCTCGTACTTGGGTGGGAAAGGCAGTGAGCCTCGGCCCTAGGGCATAGGCTGGAATGCTTTAATAGAGATTCTCAGTGGTAAACAGATACATAAATTAATCCTGTGTGTAGTCCCTCTGCTAGTAGCCGTAGATTGGCCTGAGCCTCTGCCCTCTCCGTTCTAATTATTTTCAGAAACAACACTTGACGTAGGCCGGCAGAAAGTCAGCCCGGTTGCCGGTATTGTTCCGGACATCTGCTCAGATAGTGGAGACGTGGGCAGGTCTCATGCAGCGACAGGCCCAGAGGGGCTGTGAGAGGCCGGTCCGTGTCCAGCGTGTCCGCCCCGCTCTCGTAAAAACTGCAGAGATGTCTTGGAAGGGAATACCTCCAGGTCCTGGGGCAGTTTGGGGGCCTCGCGTCTGTCATTACATACTGTACGCGAGGCCGTGGGACGGCGCACTCCGGATGAGAGGGACTTCCAGCCATGTAAAAAAGGCCAGAACTTCTTTTAATAAGGTCCCTGGTGCGATGTTGTCTGATGAATGTCTCTGAACAGCAGCCCATCCAGGATTACAGAGCGTGCTCCGTGGTACTTCACACCCCTGAATTCTGAGGCTTCATGTGTAGCTTATTAATACTTGTCTCGATGTGAGGAACAACATCAAAAAAAAGAAGCACTTTTTTGATCTCATTTAAAGCAACGTGTCGCAGGAGTTTTTGTGCCGAACTCATTCCTGTGCGATGGCGGGGGCGGGCAGCGCAGGGAAGTGATGTATGGCTTTGATTTATCGCCAGGGTAAGTGGAGATGAGGTTACGACCCCTCCTATAGAAATTAGTCTCCAAATAAAACAAAATGGACGCACGTTAAAGCCGCGATTGGTCTAATTTAAGGCTTGAACCGTGAACTCTGAAATGAAAAGCAGTTGTGGCTGATTGAGGAAGAGAAGAGGACGGCTGTCTCCCCTTTTCCTTTGGTCTGCAGGAGAGGGAACCGTTGCGCGATAGCAATTTTTTTTATTACCTTTTAACAGATTATAATTGTCTTCTAAGTGCTCTGCATGATGTCTCTAACACAGATGGAAGTTGAACCTTAATCCCGGTTCTGGAAACCATCCCGTCGCTCCGAGCCGGAGGATTTCCATCATCTTCTTCGTATGGTCTCCTAAATCCATGTTCCCCCCCCCCCGTGCGCCCGCGGCTCCAGGGAGCGGTTTAAACAGCCTCTGACCGCTGACGCCTCGCCGCTTTCCTTCCCCAACGTGCTGTAACACACAATGTTTTAGTGACTGCGTTGAAGGCCCATCAACCAAACAGTTAGCAAATTTCTTTCTGGTACTTTTGTTTTCCTCCCGGCCTCTTTGCATTCTCCCAGAACACTGTGACAGTGGGAAACTTCTTGAGCTGAGCTCGAGTGGCACATCTCCAGCATGCGAGACCATTTCCTTTCCTTTTCATTTCTTTTTCGACAAACGTGAAGAAAGGCAGGTATTCCGAACCTTCGGTCGCTGCGTCCCCACGGAAAGACCCCCGCGGCTCTCGTTTAGTACTTAAATGTGGCCACTTCATAAAATCTTTTCACAAACAGCGGGATTGAAAGCGAGAGGCTGCAGACATCTTTGTTATGCAAATCTTTACTCGACATTTAATTGAAAACCTAAAGGGGTGCTGCGGAGCTCGAAGCAGCGGCCGACTCGAGCGAGACTGGGGAGGAGCCCGTCAGCGTTGGGTAGCTGCGGAGAGCGTCTCTGCGGCTCATTCTTCTTCCACTCTCTGTAGCGCACCTCTCACTTCTCTACTGAATTCTGCCCCCAGTAGGGTCTGAAAATGCACGTTTATTTAACCCTTGTGTTGTCTTACGGGTAAAAAATGACCCGCCACTATGTTTAACAGCAGAGAAAACCCCATAAATGATCCTTTTTCAACTTGAAATTTGATGAAAAAGTTTGTGATGAGTTGTTTCTTCATGCAAAATAGATTTGTGGTTTAAAGTTCAATTAAGCTGCTTAATTTTAGTGGTTTAGGACAAGGAGAGTATACAGAATGTTAAGACTACACAAGGGTTAAAACCCTTCTGCTAAAAGATTTTTAATTCATGGTTTATGGACTGAGCCACACATCTCCACCCTAAAGGGCAGTTTGGTCTTTAGGGGGGTGGCCTGTAGCCTAGTGGTTAATGTACATGACTGGGACCCAGAAGGTTGGTGGTCCAAGCCCCGTGTAGCCACAATCATATCCAGCTGTTGGGCCCTTGAGCAGGGCCCTTAACCCCACATTGCACCACTGAGGATTGTCTCCTGCTTAGTCTAATCAACTGTAAGTAGCTTTGGATAAAAGTATCAGCTAATTAACTGTACTTACTCTTTTACATGCAATACCACACTGATAATCAGCAGTTATTTGTGTTTAGCTGAAGACTATTATACAATGTATTTTTAAATATTATAGATTATACTCTTGTCACCATATTGCACATACAGAACATTTTGCTGTAAACAAAAGATCACTGATATTGAATAGACTGCATTTATCTAGCGCTTTACAAATGATACCTCTCGTTCACCCATTCGGTGATAGGCTGCCATGTAAGGTGCCAAACAGCTCGTCGGGAGTGATTAAGGGTTAGGTGACTTGCGCAGGGACAGACCCATGGCGTGGGATCGAACCGGCAGCCTTCCGACCGCCAGACGGCCGCTCTTTCCTGAGCTAACGCCACCCTCCGCCAGTGTCACACTGCAGCATAAATACATCATCATTATTGGACTGCAGTGGCATCTACGCGTGAGTATTTTTATCGCTGCGTGACTGCGATAAGAGCGTTGGTCCGTTCGCTGAGGCGTGGGTCGACTGGGGGAGGGTCACCTCCACCTGACCCCCTGAAGAAAAACAGGAAGTGAAGTCTGGCGCAGAAGCACTTCCTGTCGTTCGTCTCTGCCACAAGCGACCGCAGAGATAACTCATAAAAAAAACAGGGCTTCAAAACGAGGAAGGGCTCGTCCGGCTGACGCAAAGACACAGATGGCCTCTATTATTTCAAAGTGATTGCAGGTCAACTTCCCAGATAGTTGTTTTTCCGAACTTCTCAGCTTTCAATACGGTGGCAGATATTATGAGGAAAAATTAATGGCATCAGGGAACAGTTTAGCATTTCTCTACCCTATATTTCAGCCGCTATCTGACCTCCAGTAAATACAGTAAATTAAGGCTGGGAAAAAGAGAAGTTTGCACTTGTCCGTTTCCAGAGAATGTGCGTGTTAGGCGGTTGTTGCCATTAGATGCCCTTCGGTGAACCACTGTGCATGTAACCCACTTAAGACATCAGAAACTGTTTTTTTCAAAGCCGGAATAGGACTGTTAACCAACCTCTGAGGAACTAATTGTTTAGAGTTTTTTTTTTTTTGGAAAGATTGCCGGATGAGATACATGTGTACCAGAACACAATTATTTAAAAGCAATAATAACAGAACAAATAACAGCTTGGGTAAACAAAGTTTTTCTTCTTCTTCTTTGGTCCCTCGTTGATAAAGAGAGACCGCTGAACATGCGGAGGGCTCCCTCCCTTCTCTGGTTCCAATAAACGGCTCCTCACAGACCAGGGAGCGGTGAGGTCCAGGAAGGCTCCTGGCTGTGTGCTTTTCGCCAGGGCCGTCCCCGTGGCCCGCTAGACCCCGTGCGTGTTTACAGCAGGCCCCTGGGCCCGCGCGGGACGTCGTTTATCACCGGACTTCAAAGGCGAGCGCAACCCGCAGGTGAAGGGCTTTACAATGCTGAGCATGGCGGTGCCTCTCTCTCTGCAGTGCTGTGAGTTATGGATTTGCATCCCGGGGCTAGGAAACAGGGAACAGGGTGTTGGGGGGGGGGGGGGGGGGGGGGGGGAGGTGTCACCCCTCTGCCCCCCTCGTGTTTACAGGGCTCCAGGGGATTCACGGCTTCCCCTGTGAAAACAAAAACTTCAGCCTGCAGGCCTCCTCAGGAAGGTAGGCTGTGCTTGGAAAACGGCCTTGGAGAGGCATACGCTCCTGGATGGTGTAATTAGCGGGTTTTATTAGTGAGTTTGGGCTCAGTGGTGGTACCAGTGGTGGTAAAGATCAGGCAGCCCGGGAACGACTGACAGCAGCGCTCCGCTTGTTTATGTGAATTTTCTCCAGCTTTCCTTACCTAAGACATTCCTTCTGTCCTTACCTGATACATTTCAGCTGTCCTTACCTAAGACATTCCTGCTGTCCTTACCTGATACATTTCAGCTGTCCTTACCTAAGACATTCCTGCTGTCCTTACCTGATACATTCCAGCTGGCCTTACCTGAGATATTCCAGTTGTCCTTACCTGAGATATTCCTGCTTTCCTCTTACCTGAGACATTTGAATGCAGCTCTGGAAACTTGAGGGAGGCAAAGCAGTCAATGAGCACAGAAAAATGTTGCCAATTGGCCTTCTAGAGTTGGCAGGAAGGGGGGGAGTACTATTTTATTATTAATGCCCTGCCAGGATCTGAGGTTTCTAGGGGTCATATGTGTCACAGAACTTCATACACACCTCATGGTCAGATATCCACAGCAGGGTCTTAACCTCCGGAGGGTTGCAGTGATTCCACCAGCCATGAACCCTGGGAAAAACCTCTCTGTACTATCTACAAAATCCAAGAGGGTTATCAACAGTTTTTCAATAATGTTGGAATGTTATTGCTGTTCTTTTCTTTTTGCCAAGAGTCTCTGTGCGGAAATGTAACTTTAGTTCAGGTCCAATCGTGACTATTTAAACGAAACACGGAGGACATTAAGATATTTTAAACCATTGCATGGGTGAATGCTGAATGCTTCAGTCTTCAGTGTGTCAGACCCCCAGTTTCTCCCGGGGATATGAGGAGATATTAAGAAAGATACTAAGAGTTAGGCATCTCTGCAGCATTATGAATGCTCTTTAGCCTTAGTACAGAAACGCATTAGGCCAAGTCCACTGCATTCAGGGCACCCCTAATGCGATGTCTCATTACCGTCTCTCTGGGCTCTGGACTGCATGTATGTTTTCACCGTGTTACCACTCACTCTAGGATGTTTATTTATTTATTGTTTCCATCCAGTTGTTAGCGTTAATGTGTGGAAGTGGAAGCAGAGGCCCTTGGGGTGTTAGAAACCAGATGTGGTCTGAATTGCCATCCCTCATTGTTAGCCTGTCGTCTAGTGGCTGAGGCACATGGCTGGGTTCCGGCATAGCCACTATAATATTTGCATAGCTGTTGGGCCCTTGAGCAAGGCCTTTAACCCTATATTGCTCTGGGGGAATATGTCCCCTGCTTAGTCTAATCAACTGCAAGGCTAATCAACAGTAAGTTTGGACAAAAGCATCAGTGAAATAACTTTCTTACGTTAGGTTCCCATTCAAGCTGATTTCAGGTTTTGGGGTGTCCGCCATTTTTTACAGTCAGAATGGTCGAAGAGATCATCGCCCGGTGTTACATCCAGAGATAAATCTGGCCTTGCAAGCCAGGTCTCAAGGCCTGAAGCCTCTAAACTACTAGGATAGGTTGTATACTTCCTGCGTATGACCCTGAACAGGCCAGTAAACAAAACAAAAAAAGCCAGTGAGGATCGCTGCTTGTTGTGTGGAAGTTTGAGCTCTGAAACCTACAGCACACTGCACTTCTTGCCTGAACTTACAAAACCTATTTGATGCTGAGTCGGTGTAGACTTCAGTTTGAGTTAGGGGGTATGGTTTGCTTTGCAGCGGCGGGTAAAATAAAAAAGGAGAACAACATGAAAGGAAGTGATATATACTGTTCTTTTAATACAATAGCTTTGTAGGTCATTTTGTGGCGAGGAGAGCGAGGCTCATCCATCCTGTGTTGCCGTGGCGCTCACACATGCTCCAGATGCACCGGCGGAGAACCTTTACAGGCACGCCGAAAGGTCAAAGCACAACCGCTCGGAATTGTAATAAAGGAATGTGCTCCCAGAGGTCGTAGGTCAAATGGGGCTTTATTCACTGCGTTGCTGTTTACCTCAGGGCCCTCTGGGTGAAAGCCCCGATCTCTGAGCAGTGCCGTGTTTGCTTTGCCTCAGTGTGTATCTACAGTAACATAAGAAGATAGCAGAAGCAAGTTTCAACATTTGCAAAGAGAATATATATATATATATTTTAGACTTCTGTTGCTATGTAGCCCATCCACTTCAAGGTTCAATGTGTTGTGTCTCTGAGATGCTCTTCTGCAATACCTGTTGCTGCACAATGTAACAATGTAACATGATTATTTGAGTTACTGCCGCCTTCCTTCAGCTTGAAACAGTCTAGCTATTCTCCTTTCACCATTTTCTCTCATTAAAAGTTTTCGCCCACAGAATTTCTGCTCGCTGGATATTTTTCGCATCATTTTCTCTAAACTCTCGAGACTGTTGTCAAAATCCCAGGAGATCAGCAGTCTGGCACCAACAATCATTCCACGGTCAAAATTACTTAGATCACATGCTATGTTCCCTATTCTGATGTTTGGTCTGAACAACAACTGAACCTCTTGACCATGTCTGCATGCTTTTATGTTGTGGGCTGCTGCCACATGATTGGCTGATTAGATGTTTGGATTAACAATAACAAAGTGGTCACAGAATATATATACACCGAGGGTTTGGTGCACAAGGGGCATAAGTATCCATCTCGTGGCAAAAGATAGGATGTGCCATCCTTAACTACATTGAAATAAAGGGTAAAAACCTAAAGACTCATGCCACAAACCTTGGTTTATTCAAACATTTGTTTTGGCTCTCCTGTAAAATTAGCAAAAAAAACTCCCCCTGGGCACCAAACCCTCGATATACTGTATATACTGTATATTGTTTGGACTGTATATATATATATATATATATATTTCTCCCTTGATGCAGTGACCCACTTCTGTGAGGCGCACATGCTAATGGCAGTGTCTTCTGCCTCACCTATGCTGCGGCGGCCCTGTGGGGCCGCTGACGTGTTTGGACAAGCTGGGGGCGACATATCCAAAGTCAGCCATGTCCCCACTCGCCCTGTCATTAGTCCCTCCCCCCTTCTCCTGACCCACCCTCCCTCCCTCCCTCCCCTCCCGTCCCTCACCAGTCCAGCAACTTGTTTTAAGTGGCAATTTGCCAGGTAAAGATGAATTGCATTTAATTATTTCACCACAGACTTATCAACAGGGGTCCTACTTACAGATCTCGGGGTATTAAGTGAGCCTGCGGTTTCTCTGCCCGTCGAGCTGGAGTGGTTCCCCGGGCCCGCGGCTCCGCGTCGAGGAGGAATGACGGAGTGCTCGTTCCTGCGCCTCACTTCCTCTCTCCCGCGAAGGCGCTAAGCGCGCAGTGGCTCACGGAAGCCTCCCGTAATTAGTCCCCCGACGGTCGTCTAACAGCGTATATTTATCACGAACATTAATTAGTGCCCTGAGTGCATGTTTTGCTTTGAATATAGTTGATGGTCATGTTTATTATAGTTTTAACACACAAAAAAAGCCCTCTCACCCAATCCTGTTACTTACCGAAAAGCTGACACGAATGAAGTTTTGGGCTAAGTGAGTGTATGAAGTCATCCTCTATCAGTGTTATTAATCAGTGTTAGGCCCTGCATTGAGGAGCAGTGTGCTGGCATTAGGAGCGGGAGTGGGGAACAGCAATCCCCAACACCGCCATGTTGAGGGTGTGCTGGCATTTGGCAGATGCTCTTATCCAGAGCGACGTACAGTTGATTAGACAAAGCAGGAGACAATCCTCCCCTGGAGCAATGCAGGGTTAAGGGCCTTGCTCAAGGGCGCAACGGCTGTGCAGATCTTATTGTGGCTACACCGGGGATCGAACCACCGACCTTGCGGGTCCCAGTCATTTACCTTAACCACTATGCTACAGGCCGCTGGCAAAGTCAAAGTTACCATAAAGTTGGCATAAAATACAAATGGAATGATGGTGGTCTGGGCTGTGATTGGGTACAGAGCAGATGATGGTGCGCTGTGATTGGGTACAGAGCAGATGATGGTGCGCTGTGATTGGGTACAGAGCAGATGATGGTGCGCTGTGATTGGGTACAGAGCAGATGATGGTGCGCTGTGATTGGGTACAGAGCAGATGATGGTGCGCTGTGATTGGGTACAGAGCAGATGATGGTGCGCTGTGATTGGGTACAGAGCAGATGATGGTGCGCTGTGATTGGGTACAGAGCAGATGACGGTACACTGTGATTGGCTACAGAACTGATGATGGTGCGCTGTGATTGGGTACAGAGCAGATGACGGTGCCCTGTGATTGGGTACAGAGCAGATGACGGTACACTGTGATTGGCTACAGAACTGATGATGGTGCGCTGTGATTGGGTATAGAGCAGATGACGGTGCGCTGTGATTGGGTACAGAGCAGATGTAATTGGGTCCTGAGTGTTCGGCGCTGTGACAGCAGAACCAGTCACCGGTGGCACTGAGAGCCTGGGGGACGGTCTCCCTGTGAGGCGGTCCTGGTGGTGGCAGGCTGCAGGAAGCTGAGTCAGCAGGCAGGAGGACGCTGGAGCCACTCCAGGAGTCCGTAGGGAGGCGGCAGAACGCAGGGAGGCACAGGGAGGCGCAGGGAGGTGCGGTCCTCGGGGAGCGGAGACACCCCCAGGGGGGAGCAGAGCGAGACGAGGGGAAGGCGCTTCATTTTTCACCCCAGAGACGGAGCTAGCAGGGTGCTCAGGGACACGGCCCCGGGGAATAACAGCTCCTGAGTGCCTGAGAGAGAGTGGCACCACCCAGATACAGGCACTACACACACCGCAGAGAGCCAGAAATAGCACGCCTTTTACTCTTAAAATCCTACTTCTGTTACTGTTTTCCTACAAAAGACAAAATTATTGCAAATGAGGCAAGACAGTTTGACTCATTGCCAATAGAATAAGAAAATTTCACTTGTCGGGGAAATCTCATTTCGAGATTTTCCAATTGAATTAGAAAATGTCACTTTCATTAACTGAAAACACAATAATATGTTCTACTTCAGAGAAGAAAAGTATGATCTTATGTCTTATTACGGGACTAAAATGCTTGTTAAGGCAGTCATTTTTTTTGCAGCGTACAGCCCGTTCACTTCAGGGCGGTTCCACACCCGTCTACACTCAAACACTCCTAACAAACGTGCAGACCGCACAAACACTTCAGTCCTTTTGGGACTTTCCACCTCTCTGCCCTTGAAGGGTGGTGGTGGGGGTGGTGGTTGAGGGGAGGACTCTGTTATTAAGGAGGCATTTTTGGCTCAGAAGTCTTACATTTAAGTTTCATCTGGGTTCAGTTTTATCTGTCTGTCTTAACCGTGGAAGTGGTTTTGAAGCAGGGCCACTTGGACACGTCGGTTCCTAAACACGGTTCGCTGCGCGTTTTCAGACGGTTCCAAACGCGCTTGCCTTCTGGGCAATCTAGAATCTGATCCTTCTTCGTGAATTTGCGACGGGCTTGTGCATCTTAAACACTGGTTTTTCTCGGGCCGTGCCGAAGCCCCGTCTCTCAGAGTTTAGAGGGTGGTACGGGGAGAGTCGTACGACACTGATAAAGATATACTACCGTGGCTCAGGGTGGATCGTACAGAATCGGGACAGGTCTGGGTGGACCTCTGTTTTCCTTCCTTTTGTCCTCCTCCCTCTTTTCAATGTCACACCCGACCCCCCCTTCACACGTGACACCCACCGATAAATCTATCCCAGCCTGGAAGAACATGCACTAGATCCACATTTCATGAATAAAAAAAGAATGACTTTACCTCTCCCTTTCCCACAGTTCTGCGTCTTTTGTCCTGCTATGACATGCAGCCGTGTCGCGGTTTTGTATAAATTAATTTGACAGAGCAACAAAATAAATATGCATAAATGTGTGAATATAAGTAATTGTAAAGTCAAATTGTGATCTGCATTTAAGACAGAGGGACACTTTTGAAATGACTTATTTTCACACATGAATAGATGCAGAATGCAGGCCTCATGATATTTTTGATCCTCCTATCCAGTGGGCAGGACTCACTTATTAACTCTTATAAAAAGCATGTCTGAACAGCTGTTTTATAACTGCCTGTGACACAGTAGCCATAAGAAATGTAATTAGCATTAGGTACAGCATGCCATTACAATATTAGTTTTTGTTTTGGATATTAAATTATATACAAACAATAAATATGTATCTCCAAAATAAAAACTGACACAGAGAACTTTATTCTCTGAAACATTATCCTAAATATTCTAATGGCATGCTATTGTATATACACAGTTTTACAGTGCATATACTGGAAATATACAGTGTCTATTTAAGCTCTCAGAAAGCTACTGTGTGTAGCTGCCGTTTGCCCTCAGAAAGCCACTGTGTGTGGCTACTCATTAGCACTGACAACAGTAGCTGTGCAGCACTAAAAAATCACTTTAATGAAACACTTACATTTTAAGACTGTGGCTTCAATTTTAATGTATGTGGCTAGACAGCAGACAAAACAAATATTACTGTTTTAGTAAAATTGCAAGTGTGCTCTCTTAAGAAAAAACAAAAATAGAAAAATGTGGGCAATAGATTTAGCCGAGTGCCTGTGAACTGTTTAATGAGTTGACTGAGGCTCTCCTGAATTAAGGAGAAATTACACGTTTGGTAAACCTCGGAGAGGGCCGGTGGAAGTCATTCCCTTTCCATCTTGGGAGCATTATAACAAACCTGGCCCTTGCCGCACCCCAGACAAGCTTTCTTGGCCTCGGTTCTATTAGCCTTCTGGCAGAAGCGAGGAGCTAAGTGGACATAGCATGTCTTGTGCCGTGCCGCAGTAAATTGGGAACAGAAGTGTGAGCGGCCATTACACATTCTCTGCATTTCTTTGCTGTAGTCATTTAGCTCATGGGCCGGGTTATCTCCGCAAGAGAGCTTCACTCATACAGCACGGCCTTGAGTAGCTCTATTATTAACGGCACGGGAAGCCTTGATTGAGCCTGCTGTAGTCAACCAGGAAACGCTAATGCCCTGTGCATGTGAGCGATGTCTCTGCAGTAAACATGTAATAAGAAGGAGGCGTGAGTCGGCTCGGTGTTTAGATTCTGTTTAGACGCTGTTTTAAATGCTCAATGTTACAAACTTTGCCTTTAAACGGGGAAAGCCGTGAGTGTAATCGAGGGTGATGAATTGTGCCTAGATAGCTACATATAGTGTAAAGAGGTCCCAGTGCTTACATTTTTTTGGCTTTCATTCTGCTTTTCCAATGGCCTTTGGTGCATGGTTGGACAGTGGTTGCACGCAGTATTATTAAATATGCAAGTTGAACACATACTTAATTGCATGCAACCACTAATATTGTATTGTACCATGAATTGTATCTAGTAAATCCAAAATTGTTTCTTAACAAATCCAACTATTTGTATTTTGAGTCTACTTAATAGTGCAACCACAATCAAATAGTCCTAGATATGTAGTGTTGGGCAAAGCTAATTACATTTTCCAGTACTGTGCCGTGTGTAAAAATCAACTGTTTCCAAAATAAAATAGAATTGTGGGCCTTTCTATATTGGCATAAATGTCAAATTGTTAGACTGTTTCACCACCACAAACTGTATGAAAACCTATATTTGCATAAATGTAAAATCAGAGCAATAGTATGCAGCCAGATCAGGTTAAAGTTTCAGGAAAAAGTTTGAGCTAACCACACCAAAAAGAAATATATAAATAAATGACATCAATGAGTCAAACATATTGTCCAAACAAAAACTTTGGAATTGAATTAAATTGTTTTCATATTAGATTGTTTTCCTTTTGTTTCCTATTATTTTTTTATTTTTCTGTTGAAAATCATTCTTTCAGCCAAGTGACCTTGACCCTGGTGGGCGGGGTTTCGAAGAGCGGGTTATGATGGGGGCATGGTTTCCCTTCAGTGACAGTCTATGGCTGTGTTGCCGCAGAAACCGCATACTAGCATGCTAAAGCCCGCGTCTACATCCAGTCAGTGCAGCGGCTCTCCATTTCCCCATAGGCTATAATGAAGATATAGTTTAGCATTTTTTCTGCAAAACTAAGGGGTTTACAGTCAAAACCTGCCCCCACAGTGCATATATTATATGCATAATATATGAGAATCGTTGTATGATTTTACTTGACACGATTTGTTGGTTAATTCGTAGAGGTTGCGAAATATTGACTCGCATGATGACAGCTTGTAGTATGATGATGCTCATGTATTCAGCAAATTTGGACGGTTTGCTATGTAATTAGCTAGCGGCCGCTAATATAGGATTACGGTACCATCAGATGCTAACAGCCATGTGCACTTTGAGTAGCCGATAGGTGGCTAGCTGGCTACACTGCAGCTGCAGCCAAAGCACATTGTGCCATTAAAATATTATACGACATGGTAACTCCGTGTCGCAAGTGTCCCCCTCTTCTGCTTAAGTCGGCAACAAAAAAAGGCAATTTCCTGAAACTGCCGTTTGCCTCGTACACCAGAAGGAAAAACAGCTGTCAAAAGCCCAGAATTCCCAATCAGCAAGTTTTTATATGCTTCCCTTCTTATATGCAGTAGGTTGTTTCACTCAATCTTCACGGTTGGAAAAACAGTATAAACTATGGTGTGTTAGCAGTGTCATCGAGCTGTAATCACTGTGGCCTTGGAGCGGTAGTAAAATGTAATGATTATAACATGCCACTGGCACGGAAACAGGAGCCCAGTCACAACGCCACATCCAGGGGCTGCCTTTTCACAACTGCTCATTTTCACAGGGACATTTTCTGGTGAGGCAGTTTCAAGGAGGGAGGGAGGGAGGGAGGGAGGGAGGGAGAAGGAGAGAGCGATGGAGGGAGGATAGAGAGAGAGAGGGAGGGAGAGAAAGAAAAGGGAGGGAGAGAGGGAAAGAGGGAGAGAGAGGGTGAAAGAGGGAGGGAGAGGGATGGAGAAAAAGAGAGGGAGGGAGAGATAGTTTTCTTGTATCATGCCAGGAGTATTTTGCGCAGAGTGAATATTGGCGAGTCTTTGCTCTGATGGAGGGACCAGGCAGGATTACTCAGACACTTGGTGCTGCAGAGATAAACGGAGACTGGTGTCTGTGAGCGCTCGCACACCGATAATTCAACTTGACATTTAATGCAACTCAATCGGCAGTCAATAAAGGGATTGAGAACAAGGGAAAAGTGTTAGAATGCAGCAACCCACTGACTCCTCTCACCGCGATGGACTGAACTCCGCGGAAAGATAATTGCAGTTGGGACGAATAGGCCAGCAGAGGCAATGCTGCAATCTAAAGAGAAATAAAAGCTTTGCAGCTCTGTTATATATTTATATGTGTACTATTTGAGTGCTGTGAAGCTTTTACAACTTTTCTCTTTAGTTCATTCTGAGGGAATTGGTTAAACGCTTTAAAGCCCCTTACATTTTGGGGAACAAAATGCTCACCTGTCATGGAGTGGATTAAATAAATCCCTTTATCTCCAAAACTAGAAAAAAAAAATCCAGATGTGGTGGACTGAGGCTTGAAATAAGGTGCACTGTTTTACAAAATTAATTAAATCTGATCTTATTAAGGTCTCACTTACTAAACATACAGGAAATGTAGATTTAAAAAGTCGTATCAACAGATAAATGAAATAACTTCAAATTATTTTTTTATTTCTTGGTAGTTTCCTTGTTGCAGATGTTTGAAATGAAAAAAATTCTGTCTTCCCCTTTTCACAGTGTCTGCGGTTGGGAGATATGTACAGCTGAATCTGGAGAGTTCAGATGGGGAATTGGGAGGAAATTTGGAGGGGTTGTTATGGAAAGATGGGCACTGAATCAGTCTCAAACCGAATTATCCTTAAAGCTGAATGTGCAGGTTGGGGCAGAATGGGATCGGGGGGTAAAAGATGAACCAGAGACAGCAGGGTTGTGTTCTTTGTTCTTTGTCTTTTGTGTTATCTTTGAGAAATGAGTGTCCCGGTTCATCCGGCTGCCCCCGCCAAGCTTTTCCCTGATCAACGAGGGTAGTCAGCGCAGATTGAGTGGCTGACTAGACTCCAGTCTCCCCTGGTCACCAGCGTTGGAAACCCAATAAACCACTCTGGTCCTGATTAAAGTCTGCCCGTGAGACAGTCCACAGCCGGATTATTGCACATCAGAATCAGTGACTCTTATCTCCAGATGAGTTATCCTTCAAGGACTGCCCTGCCCCCCATTAAAAACACCAGTATACAGCATATTCAGACATCTCAGCTCCCTTCCTTTGGAAGGGTGTCCAGACCCTTGTTGCAGCCATAGCTATGGCCGTTTTTTAACTGCCATTTTGTGAGAGGATGGGCTTGTATCCTTTGGCTTCTATGCTTTAAAATTGATTGATAGACAAGCCTTTCATCGTTGCAATCGCCTGACCACTGTCATCGTCTGATCATGTGGTCTCTCAGGCCAGAGTGCCATTCTTCATGTGCTGTGTTTTTGTATTTATAAGTGCATTCTGTGTTGTGTAAAAAGCTCTGTAATAGAAGATGCTCAGCAGTTGTTTTTGAAAAGCTGTAATGTCATTATTTGACTCTGGCAGGAGTTGGTGATTTTTTGGCAGGAGGGACCTTGCTTTTGAGCAGGATTGCAGTTGGCATTTACATACTGGGAGATTTTTCAAAGCGTTTCATTCGGAGTCCCTGGAGGTCTTGTGGCAGTTTAAAATGTAAATGTTCTCTCTCTCTCTCGCTCTCTCTCTCCCTCTCTCCCTATCTCTCCCTCTCTCTCTCTCTCTCTCTCTCTCTCTCTCTCTCTCTCTCTCTCTCTCTCTCACACACACACATAGTTTACAGTATATTGGAAAAAATATGATAAATATTTATCTTACAAAATTCATGACTAACATATTTCCAATCCACTCAAAGCATTTCAGGGTGTTATTGTTTATTGGAACATGGTAGCTATATCATGAATAAAGCTGTTAATTTGCATATGCAAACATTTGCTGACAAAAATATTATGGGTCTGCAGTGATGTTTAAACTTGCAGGTCATAAAGTACATCATACGAGAAAAAATCAAAATAAAAATATTAAAAATAATGCTGTTTGCTATGTACTGCCTTCCCCTGGTAACTCATGGAGTTCCTTGGATAATATGTCATTGGTGCAACTCCAAGGGCTATTGATGAATTGATTTGCTGTTCATTCTTAGTGTATAAAACAGTTTAAAGGAAACAATTGTCCATATATTCTGTTAAAAGATATTGAAACGTTAAATTAAAATCCATACTTATCCCAACAACTGCAATTATGTAAAATAATTTACATGCATTCCAGCTTCCTTCATCATTCACGTTGTTTTTATCTCATGGCTGATACGAATGGTAGACAAGGAGGATCTTTGAAAAGTCAGATATTTATTCTTGCAGCCTCTCTTGTTCCACAGCATTTAATGACATGTCTGCTTTCTTAAAATATGTTGTCAGGCCCTCTCTTTGATATGTCAATTCAAGTATTTTGTTCAAAGGGTTGACCTTTTCAAAGCCACACTTTGAAATGATGAGTTGGTTGCTGCGGCTGACAAAGTCTATCACCGTCAACCGGAGGACATGCCCAGATCCTCCACCTTTAAGTCGAGTGGCTTCTATCTCTCGCTGTCAATCATGTGGCAGCTTTTCCATGATAGACGGCGATGTCTGAAAAGGACAGAGGTGTAGGTCTCAGTTTCAGCATCAGACAGGTGAAGGTGGGACATTCGGACATGACAACTGCTCTTCTGGACAAGTACTGTAAGACACTGGCCCTGTGCCTGATATTCGGTAAAAATACTTTAATTGTATTTGATAAAAACTAGATCTCCTTCCATACTGTGACAGTGGACTCAGGAACCCCACCACAAATGAAAAAGGAAGAAGAATGATATAGCATGGTTTGTTTTTATTCATATAAATCAGGCGAGATGCGGTGTGAAAGGGAAGGGGGTGGTTATATGATGTATCACTGGTTTAAATTTTAATAACAAACTGACACAGGGTCTGCCTCGGAGAGAAATGTGAGAGAAATGTGACTGGCGTGAAATGATTCAAGATATTAATCAGACTCAATCCTCCCGCACACTGCACTAAAGAATAAATAAGCGCTATCTAAATCGCACCAACAAATGCTTTTGTCTGCATATTGAATACCTCCCCAGGATCTTGTGTCATGATTAAGGGGCTTAGACACAAATGTGTTCCCTTATTCGTATTTAGCTTCAAATGTGTAGTCACGGGCTGATCCAAATGCACTTCAACAAATTATGCTAATTTTTTTTTTTGTACTTTAACTGCCCTTTTTCTTTGTTCTTTGGAGATGGTAGGGATGCATAAAGTATGCATTTTCCAATTTGTTGGATAACTGACTTAATTGTTCCACCAATACATGTAGCACATACCAGCTGGTTCACCTGACCTGATGAACCCAATATACAAAAATAATTTCTTATTTGCTGAAAATAGCATTTTTTTTTTTTTTTTACTAATGTCATATTTTAATAAATGATTTTGATCCATGTGTGCAGCGCTCATTAAATTTGTTACTTTGATACTCTGATGAAAATGACACATAAAGAAGAAGTCTTCATGTGTGGGTAACTGGTGAAAGATGTCAGAGCAGCAGCTGTTGTTCGCTTCTCACTGTGTGCGGTGTGTCCAGCCATTTTAGGTTAGATAGCTGTGGATTCAACATGGTCCTGGGGTTGAATTCTGGCCAGCCATTCAAGAAAAAAATGTTTTTTCAAAGGTGCCAATAATTCTGGCACTGATTAAATATACACTCACTTTATTCGGTATTCATTACTTATTTTTTAGACTTCTGCTGCTATAGCCTATCCACTTAGAGTTATGATGTGTTGTGTGGTCAGAGATGCTCTTCTGCATACCACTGTTGTAATGTGTGCTTATTTGTGTTACTGTCAGCTTTGACCAGCCTGGCCATTCTCCTCTGACGTCTCTCATTAACAAAGCTGCTGCTCACTGGATTATTATTTTTTTTGCAGCATTCTTTGCAAAGAGACTAGTGTGCGTGAAAATCCCAGGAGATCAGCAGTTTCAAAGATACTCTGCCACCAACAATCATTCCATCGTCAAAGTCATTTAGATAATTTCCCCCCATTCTGATGGTTGATGTGAACAATAACTGAAGCCCCTGACCCATATCTACATGATTGTATGCATTGCACTGCTGCCACACAATTGGTTGAGTAGATGATCGCATGAATACGTAGGTGTAATAAAGTAAAAATGTTCCTAATAAAGTGCTCGGTGAGTGTATTACATACTTTATGTGAAATACCCCCTTATGGGGCCTGCAGCTGTGCACAGCCTAGATCACTGACTGGTTCTGAGGCTCTTTAATTACTCCAGCCCCCACGGCAGTGACTCAGGTGTGTGCAGTTACCCTCTTAATAAGCCGGGAAAAGGACCACCTGCTTCTCAACTGGCTGCCATTGTGGCTCTGCTGTGAATTTAGTCTCTGCCCGGAGATTCTGGGAGGGTGGCCTTATTGTGTTTGGTTGAAGTGGATGGAAAAAAACTAAAATGTGAGAATACACAAGTGTTAGAATTTTTATTTTTTAGCGGAATATATTACATTATTGGCGTTTGGTAGACGCTCTTATCCAGAGCAATATACAGTCGATTAGACTAAGCAGGAGACAATCCTCCCGTGTAGCGACGCAGGGTTAAGGGCCTTGCTGAAGGGCCCGATGGCTGTGTGGATCTTATTGTGGCTACACCGGGATTAGAACCACCGACCTTGCGGGTCGCAGTCATTTACCTTAACCACTACGCTACAGGCCGCCCTATATGTACTATATATACTTTAGGACGTGTCCGTATGGTTATGAACAATTGAAAACATTGTGGAAAAAGAAAATTTTTAATTTGTCTTTAACTTAACTGTAGTGTTTTGAATCAAATGTATCTGCATCAATTCCAAGTCCATCCATCCATCCATCCATTATTTTATCCTGAACAGGGAGCCTATCCCAGCATAAATTGGGTGAAAGGCAGCAATACACCCTGCTACCCACTGCACCATCCGTGCCACCCAATCCCAAGTCTTCCCTGCTAGTAGTCAGTGTAGACCACCCCCTGCTTGGCCGGGGGTCCTGCTCCATGTTCTAGGAGCAGAAGGCCTCTCTCCGTCACTGTTCATGTGACAGACTCAGTATGGCAACTGACTGTCACAAAGTGTGTTTTGTGCCAGTGTGTTATGTCTAATGGCTCTGCCCTGAATTTAATTACCCTGGCTCTGCTCTGGGTGTTATTATCCACGCCGGCAGTTACAGATGCACTCTGTGGCATCTGTTGCCTGGGTACACGGTGAGAGGAAGCTGCCCACCTCACTGATGGTTCTGGCTGGCTGCTGTTTGGGTTTGACTGTAGGCCCGTTAACTGTACAGGGACCGGTAATGAGCTGGTCGGGTTTGGACTGAGCTAGATGGATTTGTTGCGATTGTACCAGGAAATGTGGAGAGAAAAATATATATATTGTCGAGAGACGCTGCCATTCAACAAACACTGATGATGCATTGGGATTGCTTTTGTGCTCAAAATGTGACTGATTCAAAGGCACATCAGTGTAGAAACTAAACACACTGCCAGATGAAGAGGAGATATTACATTTACATCATTGGCAATCATTACAGCAAAAAAGTTGTGTCCTCAATGAATTTTTAAAAAGCAGTTAGATGCCTGTATACTGCGGCCTGTAGTGGTTAAGGTAAATGACTGGGACACGCAAGGTCAGTGGTTCTAATCCTGGTGTAGCCACAATAAGATCTGCACAGCCGTTGGGCCCTTGAGCAAGGCCCTTAACCCTGCATTGCTCCAGGGGAGGATTGTCTCCTGCTTAGTCTAATCAACTGTACGTCGCTCTGGATAAGAGCGTCTGCCAAATGCCTGTAATGTAATGTAATATCTTTTTTTGTTGTTTTTTTGTCCTGTGGCAATACAACTTACACTAAACAACAAACCCAAATGAACCAAAAGGTGAATCTGTCACCTTATTGTGCTGTTTCCGTGGAAACGCTTGCCTTCACCTGTCTGCCCACAGAGGCCCAGCAGCGTAATGCTTTCCTCTGGCAGTGCTCCACCAATCAGGGATGAGTAATTACCACACTGGCCAATGAGTGGTGGTTTGTAATTAGTCTGACATTAACTCTCTCAGCCTTGGCTTCTGTACTTAGCTTGCCAGGCCCTTTGGACAGAATGCAAGTCTTAAAATTGCTTAAGTAATCATTCTAAACAGTCCTGTACATATGCAGAGATGTTTTCCATAAAGTTTCTTCTGAAGAAATATGTATAATATCACAAAACACAGATATAGTTCAATGTAGCCTGTATGTGGTTATACTACATTTCATTTTCAAGTGTATTTTATAACATTAATACCACAGGCAAATTAGCTGTATTTATTTTATTGAAGTTCCTTTCACCCGAGCGCCTTGATCTCATTAATGTTTCACCTCTGAGGAGCACACGTTGCATTCACGTACATCTTCATAAACACTCAAAGTGCACGACGTCTCAAAAAAGATCACATGGGTAGAAGGCTCTGTGCTATTCTGTTTGACTCAATTTTCAAGTGAAATAAACAAGAATTGCTGTGTTTTATAACATTATTAAACATGTAATGGCAAAAAGAAATATATATATATACGATATAAAAACAACGAAAAACTTTGCATCTGCATAATATATATGTGTTGAGAAGAACAGTGAAATGTTTCAATATTGTGTTGCTCGGTTGTAAAACATACATATATCCACACTCAGATATGAAGCAACAGTGGAGGCACATTTTTGTTCTGTAAGGACCAAGCTTCCCAAATGTACCCTGAAAGTACAATAATGTTCTCTTTGGATATAAATTGGCATGTTTTCCAAGCAAAAAAGGTACAAATTAATTACATATTTCTAGCTACGGGCACAATTTTATGTACCTACTGTATAGGGTACCACCCCAGCGATAAAAAGGTTTTACCTTTTCGGCACTTTTCGTACCTTTATTGTGCAGTTAATCCAGCAAATACAGTATGTTCCCTGATGTATATAATATCAGATATAACTTTTGTTGTTTCTTTTATGTGTAGTGTTCTGTACTGAAATGTGCTTTTTGCGTGTGCAGTTGAGGAGCTGTAGCTCTGTGAGTGTAGAGATGTGTGGGCGATGGTGAATGAGGAAGTGTCATGCACACGTGTGAGGTGTGAGATTAATGAACCTGCGCGATGTCAGCCCTGTGAAGATCTAAGACATCACATCTGTCACGTGAACTCACGTCAGACGTGTCAACCGCGTGCGTGTGTTCACCTGTCCTGCACGAGAACGGAGACTGTGCTTTATATTCGGAGCACGCTCTTCTGAAAGATGAACCCACACTCATATTCCCTCCCCCTATTCTGTTTGTATTTTTGCCTTTCCGTGAACTGTGGGTGAGGAAACTCGGAGTGACTGTAGGAGAATGTTGCAGATCTCAATTTCCTTTTTAGGATTGATATTTCATGTTGTCAGTTTGATCCATTTCATTATTTTAATGTACTTTGAAATACTGGATATCTTATCTTTTTTCTTGGCAAAATTATATGAGCTAGCTTAGTGTTTTTGTTTATGGGACCTCTATGTCCTGCGTCATATATACAACAAATAACTTTCTGAAATGTAAATTTGAATTTAGGCATGTTTGTTATTGAGCCTGTACATACAACAGAAATTGTAAACAGAAGAATAGTTTTAAATGGTTTGCGTGTAACTACATTGCACTCAGTTGAAAGCTCAGTAATTTAGCCGAACGCATATCACCATTAAAAATCTTACTTCGCACTTCTGGATTCTTAATATAGGCTGCCATGGCCAGTAGCATCAGTAGCAGGGGGGTGGTCATTGGCTGTAGCTCCGTCCAGAGAGAGGCAAAGGCAGAGATGTCTCATAGCAGGCAGGCATCCCTGGCCATTCGGTCTCCATTCATATCCGTTTAATGATAAACATAAAAGCGAAATATAATCTGCCGTGAAAAGCCTCAGATGAAGCACGCTTTAATGCCGTACAATAATTTATTATGTGCCACGTCCCTCGGTGGGGCTGCGGTATGAAATGGCCGCTATAAAATGTAAATGGGATTCCGGCCCGATGGTCATCCTGTGGCGACCTGCGGCTCACCGAACCTCTTTCATCACGCTTCTCGCCATCTGGCCGCCCGCGAGTCTGCCGCTTCAGACAAGCCCCGAGCCGTTTATTTATTCATCATCTCAGCCCCTTCAGACTAGCCCTAAGCATCTTATTCATGCATTATTTCTGCATGTGTGTTTCACACTCTAAGTGTGAGAGGCAGTCGGCATGTTTTTTCAATCAAGCCCCTAAAGACATTTAATTAATTATTAATAAATAAAGAAAACCCGCATTATTTCAGTTCCACTTGAAGATATCGCCTTGAACTATTTATAGACGTCTGTCTGTTTATCCGCGAAGGGTCTTCTGTTTGATTCGGTTCTACGTTACCCGGTGGCTGCGAACTAAATTGATTTCTGCATTCTCAATAGCAGTCATTTTATCATTCCGGACATTGCTCCCATTAGAAATACGGAGGGTGGCATTTCTTTCTGTGCAATTGTGATCTTCAGAGGAGCCATTATCCATTGTCTCAGTAACGCATGTCCCTCTGGTAAAGATGTGTTTTCCTAAGAAGCTGTTTGGTGAAGGAAGAAAGCACATAGATCAATGCAGCCACTGAGTTTGGGAGAGATTTATTCAAGTCATTTCTCTTTTAAGATCACTGGACTCATGCTATGACCAGCATGACCACCGTGAAAATTGAGCTGGTCAAGCTGGTCGGACTCAGTCAGCCATCTTGTGTCATTGCTGCGGACGACACATCGCGCTCTTAGACCCCGTTGGGCTCTCAGGCTCAGGACAGGGGCCCGTTTGTTTCAGAAGGAGAGCGGTGTCATGTCGTTCAGAGAGAGCTGCGTGAGCGTTTAAGTTTGTCTGGGGAAATGACCCTAAATTAAGCCCAGTCGGAGGTTCCTTGGCTCTCCTCCAGCCAGGAAACGAATCCTTACGCACGTGTCCAGATTTAATATCTGCCTCCTCGCAACACTCGGCGTGAGAGGCAGTCTGCAAAATTCGAGGAACTTAAGAACAGCTGTTTTCACCAGTAGGCATTTGGGGGGATCACAGTGCCAGGGAAATGGGAGATCATCCCAACCTGTGAACATTCGAGAGTGAAGCAGGTACATTAATGGCATTAGTGCATTCATGTATTTGGATACAAAGCAATGTGTGATCCTGAATGTTACCCCAAAGTGGGAAGTCCAGGGGTCAGAAAAGGGTGCTTCTTCCACCCACAAACTGAGCTTATTTCACAAATTAGTTCTACCTACCTCCTGGACAGTTGTGCTAATTAGGCAACATAATACTGGGGTGAATTTGCATTCTGAATCTGGATTTTGCACCTTTCATGATTCCAAATTCTCTCACTTCTAAACTAAATAAACAAATGGAAAATAAATAATGAGAATTAACCCAGAATGAACATATTTGGTACTGTATATGTTCAGGATGAACCCCAGATTGTTTGTTTGATGGTTTACATCATTGCTCTGGTGCCCATTTGAATGCGTGTGCACACACACACACACAAGCATACACACACTCAGGCAGTCACACATACACACACACACACACACACACACACTCACGCATACACACACACACAAGCATACGCACACATACACATATACAGCAGGATATAGCAGGAAACCCCTGTAGTGCGCTCAATGATATCTACACACTGAGTGTGATGGTTTTCACCCCCGTTGGAGAAACCGTGTATCACCCCATGCAAAGAAGCCCCAGAACAGTTTTCATCTGCTCACACACTCACACACACACACACACACACACTCACCCACGCACACAGACACACACAGACACACACACACACACACACACACACCCACACACACTCACACACACACACGCTCACACACAGACACACACACACATACACTCACCCACACACACACAGACACACACACAGAAGCACAGACACACACACATTCACACACACAGACACACACAATCACACACACACACAGACACACACACACATACACTCACCCACACACACACAGACACACACACAGAAGCACAGACACACACACAGACACACACACACACACATTCACACACACAGACACACACAATCACACACACACACACTCACACTCATAAACTCACACGCACTCTCACACACACACCCACACACACACACACACGGCTGTGCAGGCTCACTCTTTCCAGTTGTATCAATAGCGTTTTTGCAGGCTGCTCTTGCGCTCTTTGTAATTCGCTGCTTCTAAATTTTCAAAGGTGCTATTGAGTCTCATTTGTAATGGCCCTCATCCAATACCTGAATTGGCCTATTAAATGAGCCCGGGTCTATAGCAGGCAGGAAATGAGACAATTAAATTAGACTGGGCCTGTGTAGGAGTCAAGCGCTACATTTACTAAATGATTAAGGAGACGGTGGGCTTTAAGTAACCCAAATTACAACTAACCTTTTACTTGGATGTTATTTGGTGGGGACATGGAGGGGTGGAGGTTTTTTGTGTAAAGTTACAGCAATGGTTTTTAATGCTTACCCAGTGTTTTACGTTTTCTGTGAAATAAAACTGACGTTTTAATGACTTGTTGTTTTGTTTAATTTGCTGAGAGGGAAGAGTTTGTATTTCATTGGTTTCTGATGCTAAACAATCTGTTAGATAAAGTGTTGTTGAGTGTTTGTGGGAAAGAAAAGTTGTGAATGAAAATGCCATTGGTGTTGATTTGCAGCTGTTTGAGTGCGCTGCATTCTAAAGGCAGACGGTGAATTTTGGTTGATTGCTTCAGAAAATCCCAGGCTATTCTCAAAGCAAACGTTTTATTTGCTGATTAATATGAAACGTGCAACTGTGGTGATTGTGTTTTTTTTCTCCTCTGCTGTTGTAGGTTGACCGAGTTATATTCTGTGTTTTCCTGGATACGGACTTCAGGATCTACAAAGAGAAGATGTTCCAGTTCTTTTCCCAAGGTGACCTTTTTACCATTATTCTCTCTTCAATGCTTGTGTCCCAGCTGGTTCCCTGAATATTCCCAGAATATTCCCGCCTGAGTAGTCTTTCAAGATTTAAGATAATCTTTTTACTTTGAAGACCTTGATTTTGAAAATCACAGTAGTTTGAGGCTCAGAGCAGGTTGATGTCTCAAAGGAAGATTTGTGCCAATCCCTGCCATATTTTTCCATACTTATTTCCATTTTACACCTTCAACAGACGACATTAATAGAATAATAATTTTCCAGAATACATTTCTGTTGACAGCCTGCAAGCCTTTATACTGTCTTTGAATGTTGACGTTCTTGTAACTCTATAACTATATTCTTTCATCCAAAATGAGAAACGTTTAATCCAAATCACAAAATGAAACAAAATTCAGTGTTAAAATTGATTGTTTCCACAGGCTGTGTTTTCCCCACACTTCTAATTGTTTATTGTTAATTTATTTATTACTTTAAACAGAAATTTTCAAGCTAAAATACTGTTGGGTAACAGCCAGCAGGAAGTATTACTTGAGCTTGCTAAATTCTAAAAAGAATGATCACACACAGTTCAGCGGTAAAAACCTGTTTAAAACCCGTCCGATTTTTAAACTGGTCTTGGAACCCGTGTCTGTGCGCTGTGACCGGTAAATCCGCGCTGTTGCATTGTGGGAAAGGGAACGGGCGCTGCTCTGCGGACAGGCGCGCGGTGACGAGAGAAACAAACACCGCCTCGCTCACTCGCTCTGCGCTTCGCCGCTCTGGGAGAATCCGAGGGCCGCGGGACGACAGCAGGGGCTGATGGGAATCCGCGGAGGATTCCGCCCGGCCGTCGCCACTCAGCCTGAGCGTTGTGTTAACTCCACCCCACCCCCCCCCCGGCGGAACGCTTCTGTTTACCATTTCCCTGGTGAGGAAGACTCCTCCACGCGTTCGCCCTCCAGTCTCCCCCGAAAGAGAGCGGCAGGACTGCCAGTTCTCTAATTACGCCGCTAGCCTGTGTGAACTCCCAAATTGTTTCCCTCCCGTTCGTATCTCCGTCAGGACATGAGGCATCGGTGTCCTTGTGTTTATAGTCATTTCCAAAGCTCGCAAGCCCAAGCCCAGATAATACAACGCCGCAGTGCAAACACACAATGCATAGACACACGTATAGAAACACACAAGGGTGTACAGAAACGTATCCGTGGCAGCAGACTTGGATTGTAGCCGGCCGTTAAAGAGTGGCATTTCATTTGGTCCCGACTCCCTGTCTTGCAGTGGGAAATCTGTTGTTAATGAGACAGAGGTCGGCGAGGTTGACAACACAGTGCAGAAAAAAATAACAATAGCTTGCGAGAGGAGTGCCCACTGGCTCAGAACTAAATGTCTGTCTTCAACGGGAATATCTGTGTTAAATGTGCTTTTTGACCCTCAGGTCGAGACCATTCATTTTACTTTCTCCCAGGCTCTGAAAATGCTAAATATTCAGGGAGACCACGCGTGATTAATGTCATTCATCACCGCGGTTAAAGTAGCTGAGTTGGTAGCGCTCGCTCACTTGGGTTCAGGTGTTGCTTGGAGGGATTCTCCTGACCCATTTGTCTATGTCTCCTCCTGCTCCCGTGTCACGGGGCCGGGGCGATATATCAGACGTCCGTCTTTCTAAAGTTGCTTCACGTCCTCTTCCTATTATTTTGTGCAGGGGTTTGCAGAAGTGAGGCGATCCATCACATTTCTTTAGATTATCGGGAAAAGTGTGGGAGGGCGAGTGCTTCATTCGATATAACTGCAATGTGCTTCGTAACGTTGTGGAGTGAAATTTAGCCACTGCTGTTTTTTTCTTTGCCAACACCGTCGTTTTTTTCCCCATTAATTTCAGCTGCTTCTGAACTAATAATCATGTGTTGGCAACTACTCCCCTGCCGACCTTATTTGAACTGGAGGAGGATCTCACTCAACAGGTGTGGGGCTGGATTTGCGTTCCTGCTCGGTGGAGACGTTCGCCTCCTGGTCTTCTCATGGTGATGCTCGACACACTTCAGGAATAGGGGAAATGGGCCAGTTACATGTCCCGAAACGCTCAAGATCTTCGCTTCGTACACGTCAGGATCCTTTGGATCAAATCAACACAGTCAACAGCTAATTGCATGTATATTAGGCCCTCAGGCTCTCTGAGACATCAAACCAAACAGCAGATAGGCTTCAGGTTCATATTACGGCTCGTCTCCATGTTGAGAAAAGGGGAAAGGACCATAGTCACATTTTCCTAGAGCTTCTCCATCTCTACAAAGTCTCCCTGAATCAAAGTTGAAGTCTTTCAGCCTTGGTTTAGTCTGTTATGTGGAAAAATATTGAAATATTAAATATTAAATTGAAAGCAGCAAATTCATGCGACTAAACCTGCTTCACCAAATGAGAAGAGAGTACAGAGTACTACATTAATGGAGACTATGGAGACTACGGCCTGCATTCAAGCAACATTTAACCTTGACCTTGACCTCCATATTAATACAGGGGCTACATATATTTTCCTTTATTGGCAGTTTACTGAAATAGTGTTTACTGTCAAACTACATTTGGTGTTACGATGGAAAGCTACAGGACTGCAAGCAGTCAATATTAAACAGGGATTACATTATTGGCATTTGGCAGACGCTCTTATCCAGAGCGACGTACAGTTGATTAGACTAAGCAGAAGACAATCCTCCCCTGGAGCAATGATGGGTTGAGGGCCTTGGGCCCAACAGCTGTGTGGATTTTATTGTGGGTACACCAGGATTAGAACCAGCGACCTTGCATGTCCCAGTCATTTACCTTAACCACTACGCTACAGGCTGCCCGTATTTACTGAGACACAATTTTATTGTAACTGGCAGAAGCCTTCCTGTGGCCTTACATTACTGGGTCTTTACAACAGCTGTCAGGTTTATGAATGTGGCGATATTTTAGCAGAACTTTGAGTTCTCAGTCGGAGGTATCCAGCTCAGGTTCTCACCACGAGGAAGACTTCAGCGGAAAGAAATTCAGGCCTCATTAAACATTAAACGGGAGCCTAGCTGAGCTTGTTTCTTCAGAGCGGAGTAAATGATCCATTGATATGCAAAAGGCCATCAGGGCCTGTACATACGGAGGTGGTTCACTGGGCTCTCCTGTGTTCTGAGGAGTGTTCAGTGTCACGCCAATGACCTCCTGGAACATCCAAGAGAAATGTTCACTGTAAAAAACATATTTTAGCTGACTTTAAGTGAATGTATTAATGTGAAAAATCTGTAGTGCAGAACATAAATGAATGGTAAATGGTTGACATTTATATAGTGCTTTTATCCTGAGCATTTAGGGGTTAGCTATCTTGCTCAGGGACACACACCCAGGGCGGGATCGAACTGCCAGACGACTGCTCTTACCGCCTGAGCCAATGATGCCCCACATACGCCATTTATTTTTCTTTCTTTTGTTTCTTACCGCAGTACAAAACTTTTCCTTTGCTGTGAAATTGTTATCTTTATTTCTTTCTTCAATTTTGTGTTCTATTAATCGGTTATTTGGGGAATGCACACGGTAAACGGCGCTTAAGAGCGAGCGAGGCTCGGCGTGTGGTAGTGCTGTTTGTGGCGGAGGGTCTCTCTCTCTCTGCAGCATTAATTGCGAGCACAGCACGCCCAGACTGATTCTGAGGGATTCCAGCCAGCCGTGCTTTGGAAGGCTGCCCGTTTGTTGAATTCAGTCTGGGGATCCAGTGTGGGTGCAGTGTGTTCCGTCTCGCAAATTATACACCGCGATTCAGTGGAGCACCAGTGCCTGCATATTTACATGGGACTTGCATGGTCTCTCTCGCTGTGAGTGGCAGGCCTGCCGACTCTAATATCAGTCTTCCTCTGCCTTCATTTGTATTTCCTGTCATGACACGCGAAGCCTGTAATTTATTTAGCGGCTTCTTGTTGTGAAACATCGCAATGTTTAGTCAAAACTTTGAAGGGAATAAGACGCCCTAGAGGGATGAAAATTATGAAGCCTGTGTGGATTTCTCTGGGAGTCGCGGAGAGGGTGAGGGAAACCTGTTGAACGGTGTTGAATGTTATGAGGCTGGAGAACCTCGCCGTGATATTTCCAGCGACCCGTGTATTAGCTCTGCTTGGGTCTCTCGCACCCCTGTGCATACGCAGTACTGGTGAAGGCCTGCCCAGCGCCGTTTCCTGCTCCACAGACAGGCTGCACAGTGGCTGGATGATTAGTGGCCCATATTCCATACTTCTGCCCTGACCAGCTCGTTCAGAGAACATCCATCAGTAACTTTGCAATGAAGGATGTGGGTTCATCCCTGTATGTGTGGCACGTTCTCTCGGAGGGCGGATAGTGAAGTACGATTGGACGTCTGCTTCCCCGGCCGTGACATCACAGTACCCCCAGGAGCTTGTTTTCGCTTGGGCCCTGATGCTAATTTCCCGCTGTGAGTCCTCCTCCCCTCCCTCGCTAGGTACGCCTGTCTCCTTACCGCCAGATCTGTCTGTGCCAAGAACCGGGCTTACTTCACAAAGCATTCCCGCCAGCTGCCACCTGCTTATACTCATAATTACATTTGTTTTTGGCAAAGCCTTAAATCAGAAACTTTTTCTGCTGACTGGCCTCGTTGGACAGGAGACAGAGTAGGCCGGATGCTCCGGTCTCCCAGGCCCTTGATGCGAAGGGGGCTTGAACCTTTAAAGCTTAGATACATTTTATATTTTCTGCTGTATTTCGTGGAAATGTATACATTCATCACTGTCCTGTCCTGGGGTTTTTTATCATTGTCTCTGAGTTTAAAGATTAAAATCACAATGCTGCAAAGGGAATAAAAGCCCGAACCTTATATTTTCAGTATATTCTCAGTAGCGGAGGCCCCCCCGTGCGCTTCTGAACAGCAGCTTCAGAAAGACTCGGTGTCGTTCTGCGTCTCCGGTCTTATGCGGGCGTGCGTTATAACAGAGGAGCATCCTTATTGCCCAGGGACAGCTTTTGATGGCATGAGTTTTCAGGAAGGGATGACATGGGCGTTTTTTTGAAAGGAGGCTCGCAGGCTGAGGCTTGTGAGGGGTGGCAGGAGCACACAGGGCCGCTGAGCTGCACACATTTCCCTCCGTACTCGGCGGAAACGTCAACGCCTCGCGCTCGCCATGACCACTCACGTTCTCCCCCCCTCCGAACCGCCGCCACCGCTCAATCATTTCACTCTCACGTCTCAAATTCTGCTTCTGGTCGCGACAGTTTCTGTGAGCACGTCACATTTACATGTGCTCTGGAGTTATAGAGCCTGATGGAAATGTAAATCTTTTCAAAAAATAAAATGCAAGGGATAAGACCAAATATAGGCAAATGTAAATAGGTTTTGGGTTAAAAATGATTCATAATAATTAGTTATTTAACTCAAATAACTTAAACTAATAAATTCAAAGCAACTTAAAGTTGATTAGCAGGGGACAACCCGTCCTGGAGCAATGTTTGGTTACGGGCCTTGCTCAAGGGCCCAACAGCTATGTGGATCTTATCCAAGGCTTGCACCACCAACCTTCCAGGTCTCATGTACTTTAGCCACTAGGCTACATGCTGACCCACGTTTTAGATTACAGTACATGTATGCCAGCATTGACAGACATTGACTAATTGTATAAAAGTATCGTGGCCAACCAGTAGAAAGCAGGTAAGAGAGCAGTGGGGTACTGTGTGTGGGGGCGGGGGGGGGTTCTTTGGCATGAGCATTTGGACGTGATGTTGGCGGGGGGAGAACAGAGCCAGGCTGGGTTGTATGTGCTGATGATGCGCATATTTATATGACAGCTGCATGGTAGCAAACCGCCTGGCTCTGTAGCACCTTACCCAGGGGTGCAATTTATCAGACATCAAGGTAAGGGCTTAAGCCTGATCCTCCACTACACACTTTGTGGGCATATGCACAGCATTCTTAATTGTTCTGTAAACCCTCTGGCTAATTGCAAGCGTTTCCTTGTAGTTTGCTGCCTTGGTTTCGTGTTGCATACAGAACGAGTATTGGCTACATCCCCTGCTGTCTCTTAAGATCCCGTTTGGAGGAGTGCCTGAGGAGGACTCCTGTAGAAGTTCCACCTGGTTCCAAATCCAGTTTCGATTTGTGTTTCGTTGAAAAGCAGGAAATGGTGTACAGCTAAAACAGGAAACGGTGCCCGTAGTGTACAGCTAAAACAAGAAACGGTGCTCATCGTGTACAGCTAAAACAGGAAACGGTGCTCATTGTGTACAGCTAAAACAGGAAATAGTGCTCATAGTGTACAGCTAAAACATGTAAAACATGCACACAAATTCCAGGAATGCTGCTGTATTTCCTTCTGTATACCATGTAGGACCAGCCAGGATGGGTCACCCACTGCAGCAATGGTGTCACTAGCAGCAATATTTTTCACCATCACACAAGCTTGCAGTGGAGTCAGAGGAAGACCTTGCAGTCCATCTTGCGACTCTCTAGCTGAGGGTGGTTAGAGAGCAGTGAAACATGGACCGCGTCCAACTGAACCCTCCCACACTCTCGGTGATGCCATGGCCAGCCACTGTCAGCACTGGCTCGGCCTGGATTCGATCCCAGACCGCGTCAACTTTTAGGGAGACTCAGCAAATCATATGATCACTATTCCGTGAGTCCCTGGGGAAACTCCAACAAGGAACCATGTTGCCTCATCGGTGAAACCCCTGTCCCTGGGCCTCTGAATGGTAAATGGTTGGCATTTATATAGCGCCTTTATCCAAAGCACTGTACAATTAATGCTTCTCATTCAACCATTCATACACACACTCACACACCAATGGCGATTGGCTGCCACCAACCAGCTCGTCAGGAGCATTTAGGGGTTAGGTGTCTTGCTCAGGGACACTTCAACACAGCCCGGGCGGGGGATCGAACCAGCAACCCTCCGACTGCCAGACGACTGCTCTTACTGCCTGAGCCATGTGCAGCTTATGGCACTAACTGAAGGAAAACTGGCCAAACGCTTTAGCATGCTTCACTTGAAAATGAATAAAAAATTCACGTGTGTGGTAATATTGTGTTTGCATTAAAATCTGCTCTGGGTAAGTTCCAGTTCTGCTAAATCCCAGGAAGGGAGATTAATCTAACTCATGTAGATGCACCATTCTACAGGTCTAACAAAAATTGTAATCTCAATAATTGTGCAGGACCAAATATGTGATGTACTCATGTTACATTACATTACATTACATTATTGGCATTTGGCAGACGCTCTTATCCAGAGCGACGTACAACAAAGTGCATACCCATAACCAGGGATAAGTTCGCTGAAAGACCCTAGAGGTAAGTACAATTTCAACTGCATGTCACACAGGGGTTTGCGACCAGCTCTCTTCAAAACATATAAGTTCACACCAGTGGTCCTCACTCTTGGTCCTGGAGAGCCACAGGGTGTGCTGGGGTCCTCACTCCTGGTCCTGGAGAGCCGCAGGGTGTGCTGGCTTTTGTTGTTATTCAGCACTTAATTGATCAATTAAAGCAGTTACACAGTTTTACAGTAGGTAATCTCTGACTTCTAACAGAGAGGGATTGCAGCAACAATCACCATCAAACCACAACACTGTTTATCCCTCCCCTTTGTCAACATGCTTGACAAATCTGTTTATCCCCCCCCCCCCAATGCCATTGGCTGTGGCAATTGGAACCAATTTTCTGGAACTAATGACCTTGAATTACTGTAAACCAGAATTTAAGGACTATAAACACATTCAGAGAGTCAACATGTCAGTTAGCCTTTTTCAGTGATAGGAAAGGATTTACAATGGTCTTGTAACAATGTTTTAACACATAAATCTTACCTGTCGTACCTTTAACTCACCTCACCTGGTATCTCGGGTCTGAACTGGCTGCTGATATTAAGGCGAAAACAGAAACCAGCTCACCCTGCGGCTCACCAGGAGTGAGGACCACTGCTTTAAACAAACAGGAAGGAGCAGCTCGGCTCAGCCGTCTCCGAGCTGTCCTACGATGAGACGGATCGCGGTTCTCCTCATCTGTCATTTCCCTCCACAGACAACGACCGGCCTGATGACAGAGACGAGCCAGAGCAGGAGGAGGGTGAGTGACAGCAGACCGGCCCTTTTTTTTACCGATTGTACGGTTGGGTGCATTCAGATTCGGATCCAGGTATGCCAGCTTGACAAATGAGCTGGTCTAGCTGGGTATGAGCTGGTCAACCAGCATTGCCAGGCTGGCCATAAGCTGGTCTAGCTGGGTATGAGCCGGTCATAAAGCTGGTCTAGCTGGATGTGAGCTGGTCAACCAGCTAGTTCTGGTAGCTAGTCTGTGCTGGTATCTGGTCAGCCAGCTAGTACTGGTAGCTTGTCTGAGCTGGTTGCTGGTCAACAAGTTACCAGCTGTTTCAAAACATAGCTTGAGCTGTTTCTCTTCAGCCAGGTTTGAAGTGTGAAATTCCAGTGGAACTAGCTCACTGGCAGATATAAAGAAACACTTAATGGTGTCCAGATTTTATTGAACAATGTTATTGGATTTTTTGAGAGTGCTGTTATTTTTTCCATTGTGATGTACTCTGTCAACAAGTTTAACCATTGAGATATACGTATGAACTTTGTTGGCTTTTCCAGTTTTTTTGGCGATAATTGAGCCGATAAAAATGGCTTGTTGATGCTTAGGTGGCAGTTGAATTGATGGCAGGTTTGCAAGCAGGCACAGGGATGGGGAAAGTGGAATTCTGGGAGGATAGTTTGTGTATGATGCCTTTCCTGACAGCAAACCGGTTCTGTTTCTCTGCTTTTTCTAGTTAGGTTTGCTTACTCCGCCTTGTTGGTTTTGGTGTGATTGCTTGCCAGAATGTTGATTAGGCAGCCAAGATGTTGATAGTCCATAGAGTATGATGTAGGTGTGGATCCATACATGAACTGTTCAATTTGATTACATGTAACTTCATATAATTTGAATTGGTCAGTGTATTATACCCCGTAAAAATGAAATCTGTAAATTGAAATGCGAAAGGGAGTGATATGCGACAGGGAGTGATATGCGACAAGATGTCGTTATGATTACATTGATAACGATGGACAGCTAATTACACTGATACTGAATTACAGCTGATTACACTGATAATGAATCGCAGCTGATTACACTGATAATGAATCGCAGCTGATTACACTGATAATGAATCACAGCTGATTACACTGATAATGAATCACAGCTGATTACACTGATAATGAATTACAGCTGATTACACTGATAATGAATTACAGCTGATTACACTGATAATGAATCGCAGCTAATTACACTGATAATGAATCACAGCTGATTACACTGATAATGAATTACAGCTGATTACACTGATAATGAATCGCAGCTGATTACACTGATAATTAATTACAGCTGATTACACTGATAATGAATCGCAGCTGATTACACTGATAATGAATCACAGCTGATAACAGAGGCTGCTCACCTGATGGCTCACTGCCTGGTTTCCCAGAGACTCTGCTGTATGCTGCATCAATGACTGCAGCTTTGCCACAGATATGATTTCATCAGCTGGCCATCATTTTCATTGTATGTACAATGCAGGATTTTATGAGCATTGCATGCAAACATGACTAAATAAATGTATAGTCCCCTCGTTTATTTTGTAACTTGAATTCACTACATTTATTTTGCCAACAAGCACTTCTCATGAATAAGGTATGTGGAATGCAATTGAAAATCTCTGAGCTCAATAAAAACACAGGTAGAGTCAGAGCCAGTTTGATTCTGGCATGCGTTTCCAGTTAAATAGAACCAGGCGTGCATAAATATTTAATGAGTGGCTTTTGGGCACGCTACAAGTGCAGACAACAAAACAGGCAGAGAAGTTAGTTTAATGTCTGTCAGGGAAGTTAGGACTATTGCCTCGCTGGGAGTTTCTGATTGCAGAAACACAGTTAAGCTGCTCTTTAACTGTGCACGCAGATCATCTAGCAATTGAGGTATACTGCGTGCCAATATTTGTCTTTTTTTAAATGTAGGGTTGTACTTTAATAAGTCATATTCTAAGCTAAGCACGTGCTGGTGCACCACTGTCACTGGGTTTGGGTTTACATTTAAGCAAGTAAATATATTAACTTTGTAGTCTGCGGGATTTACATAATTTTTTGATATTATATATGGTAGTACATACGACGTGTAACATTTATCCTGGCTGTTTATTCTTGAACAAATAGCTAGGATCTTCAAGCTGTGTTCCTGGTTTGACACCTATGGTATTCCTAGAGTGCAATATTCAAGCAGAATGTTTTAAAGAGTGTTAGTTCTGATGAAGACGTACACGTTGGAGCCTAAACAGCAGAGGCCTTGAAGAAACAAACAAGTCATGCCACATATTACAAGACACCTTCCGTTAATTTCCCTAGAAAATGCTGCCATTTTCACGTGTCCAGACATGGCTTACCATGAGGGTATGTCCATTGAATAGTCCAGTAATGATGCATTTCTGTTCAAGAATGGTTGAAGTTTGATACCCAAGGCTAGGTGATTCCATATCAGGGAGAATACTGTGTGCTGACCGAAAGGACTGTGTCAAAAATACCATTGTCTATTTCAAATCAGTACAGAAGCACAATTAGATGGTGTAAGCTTTCTGAAAAACAAGTGTGGGAGTACAGTAGAGTACTGTAAAACTACAATGTACCAGCAGCATGTTGTGATACTGTGTTCCTGCCTGAACCTGTACATTCCCTGTGCCTTTTTCTCGGGTAGGTAAAAAGGACACACCACCATCCAAGAAATCCAAGAGCAAAAAGCCAAGCAAAGGAGACGAGGACCATGAAGGTAAACTGTCACACACGCACACACTTCGTTCAAGTGGCGAGACCTTCTCCCTGCTCTGGTCCTAGGCCTCCACAGCAGCCATCAAGCAGAGAGAAACAGCTGTCCTTAAAGTATGTTTCCAGTGGAGTGGAAGTTGCTTAAGATGCCATTATCTCAGCGTACTGCCACCTCAACCTCTTCAGCTGTATAATGTAGAAACAATTACTGGCCTCACCAATAAGACGGGCCATTGATAATGAGATTCTTATACTGGAGAGTGTGGGGGTAGGTGTGGAGGGGAGGGGGGCTGGGACAGGCAATTAACAGAGCACATCATCCATTTGTCTTCAAGAGGAGAGGGTGGAGGGGAGCGCCTGCTGCAATCACTGGGGAAATGGATTTTTAATATACACTGTGCCATGTAGGCTTTTACAGATTCGGATAGCAGCGGTTGTCTCCAGGTTCGTTTTCTGTAACTGAACCAAACAAGTTAGCTGCAGTCATTTATTTAAAGCAAGAGAATACACGTTTGCTCTAATGCCAGGGATCATTTGTACTTAGTAAATGTTTTGCACACTCACACACACACATACCACAAACAGTGCAGTCTATAAGTATTTGGACAGTGACACAATTTTTTATATTTACTCCAGCACAGTGGATTTGAAATGAAATAAAGAATATATGGTTAATTTGCAGACTTTAAAAAGAAAGGTAGCACACTCTTAATTTGAATGCAGTTATTTAATTGCCAACAGAGCTGCCTTTGACACAGCAATCACCTGGCACACACACACACACACACACACTCAGTGAGCACTTTATTAGGTATTTATTATTTAGGCTTATTAAGCATCCCATATTATTTCTGACCCTTTTTATGGGCGTCTCGTACCACAAGATTGCGAATGAATGTGTTGAATATATTTGACTGCGTGAATAGACCCGGTTTTTATGAATCGGTCGTCAACGTATTGGCGTCTGAAAATGCGGCAGAGCCGCTGTATAGCAAATCATTCATGTTACGACTGTTCCCTTGGCGCAGCTGTCCCTCTGAGTTTGTACCCACTGAAAGCACAGGCCAGAATAGAGAAATCACTTTACTCCATTCCTCCATTGTCAATGCTCGGCCCAACTGCTTTGTAAAAGTGCAAAAGGAGGAACGAAAGAAAAAAAAACATGGTTTTGTATGCGAGCACTGTCACCCCACTCCCACTTTAAAGGAAACTACATTACCCATCCTTGTGCTCCCGCTCCAGAACTACAACTGTTGCAGAGCTCCCATTTCACCTCTCTGCAGTGAGCAAGGTCACAAATCATTCACATGCATGGAGAAAGCCTTTTTTTTTCTTTGGCATTGTGGCTTTCGCCGTTATGCTTGCATGATATTATAGAGCCTGTCAGTGCTCCGGAAATGTGCAAGCTGGGAATTAAGCCCACGACCACTGGGTTGTAAGCACACAGAGCTTTTAGCTCGACAATTAACAGCCGTTAAATAATTAAGGAGCTCTTCGGAGGAGCAGTAATCCAGGCCAGCTGTTGGCTTGGTCCAGGTGGAGGGTTCACTCTCAGAAATAAAGTGGCAGTGGAGGTACGTTTGTGCTCTTCAAGGATCAAGCTTCCCAAATGTACCCTGAAAGTACAGTAATGTTCCCTTTAGGTGCAAATGAGTACATTTTCCAAACAAAAAAGGTACAAATGAGTTATATGGTATATAGCTGCTGGCTTTATGCATCTATTGGGTACTGCCCCAGCGACAAGAATTGTATGTTTTTTTTCTACGAGTGTTTAGCATCTCAGGACCAGGGCTGTCTGTGGGGAGGGGTTAGCATCTCAGGACCAGTGCTGTCTGTAGGGAGGGGTTAGCATCTCAGGACCAGGGCTGTCTGTGGGGAGGGGTTAGCATCTCAGGACCAGGGCTGTCTGTGGGGAGGGGTTAGCATCTCAGGACCAGTGCTGTCTGTAGGGAGGGGTTAGCATCTCAGGACCAGGGCTGTCAGTGGGGAGGGGTTAGCATCTCAGGACCAGTGCTATCTGTGGGGAGGGTTTAGCATCTCAGGACCAGGGCTGTCTGTGGGGAGGGTTTAGCATCTCAGGACCAGTGCTATCTGTGGGGAGGGGTTAGCATCTCAGGACCAGGGCTGTCTGTGGGGAGGGTTAGCATCTCAGGACCAGTGCTATCTGTGGGGAGGGTTTAGCATCTCAGGACCAGTGCTATCTGTGGGGAGGGTTTAGCATCTCAGGACCAGTGCTGTCTGTGGGGAGGGGTTCGCATCTCTCAGCTGCCAGGAGACGGCTGCATGTGAAAGCCCAGAGACCATTGAGTCTGTTTCTCCTGAATGTTCCCGTTCCCAGAAACTGCGACCCCATTAGAGGCAGCACTAAACAGTGTGTGGGGGGGGGTGTACCATACGGGTGCATCCGAAACGTCTCCGGAGTCACACACAGTGACAATTAGGCTTTGAACAGACAGGCTTTTTGCCTTTAGCCTTACATCTCTCAAAATGTAGCTGACACACTGTTGCCGAGATGGAACAGCTGTATCTGTGGGTGATAGTCTCGCTGGGTCACTGATGGGCAGCAGCTGCTAGTTTTAGACCAGTTTTAGTCTCAGTGTGTCACTGAGAGGGGCAGTTTGATGACGACCTCTGTCTCAGCTCGTTGCTGTTGGGGCTGTAGTTGAAGGTTTTAGTCTCGGGGAATGACTGGCGGCAGGCGAGCGTGGAGGGAGAGGGAGAGCCGTGTCTCTGAGCTGTGTCCACGAGCTGCACTGTGATGTAATCCACATGAAATCCCAAAAAGAAACGATGTAAAACCAACAAACAGGAAGCTTTGGCTCGCTGGCGTGATGTGGCTTCCTGCTGTTTGAGGATCATTTACAGCAGAAGCAGCGCCTAGCGCCAGGAGCAGCGGCAGGAGCAGACAACAGTTAATTATGTTATTGGGTATATATGGAAAGTGATCAGGAAAGAAAGACAGCAGAGAGAGAGTGGTGAATAATAATAGTCATATGATAAATGGACTGTATTTATATAGCACTTTTATCCAAACACACACACACCAAGTGCGATCGGCTGCCATGCAGCTCATCAGGAGGAATTAGCAGTTGGGGGTTAGGTGTCTTTCTCAAGTGGAGGTAAAAATAATAAAAATAAATCATAATGATAACAGTAATAACAATAATAATACTAATAATAATAACAATACCAATAGTAATAATAATAATAATAATAATAATGTCTGAGCTACAGCTACTAACAACACCACTGCAGAATGCACATTATGGGCATTAGTCCTTGTCTAAAATATTCAGACCATTCCCGTTCCCTTGTGTGTAATGATATGCACATAAAATGTGTGTTTGTGTTTGTGTGCACGTGTTGGTGTGTGTGTGTGTGTGTGTGTGTGTGCACGTGTTGGTGTGTGTGTGTGTGGTGTGTGTGTGTGTGAGGGGGGAGAGGGGGCACATTTAACCTGTCGCATGAATCTCAGACTCCCTTTCGTCCCTTTGACGCTCAGCCCGGCCCTGTCTTGTAGCCGATCCTATCGAGATGGAAACAATGCTTTCACTGTTTGTAACTGCCTGCTCGTTTCCCTGGAAGGGGGGTGGAGGGGTGGGGGGGAGGGTGGTATTAAAATAAATACTAGTTGAAAAGCACATACCTGTGGCAAGCCAAACAGCTCCGATTCCTGCATAACCCAAAGCGCCCGTGGACTGTGGAAGAGCGGCTAATTGGGACACTCGCCGTGGGATAGCTGTTACACCACTGCCCCCTGCAGGCCGCAGACGGCACCGTTCTGACTCTGTCGGATACTTCGGTTCAGCAGTGCAGACTTGGGTCAGACAGGTCAGCCATCATCTCCATCCGCACGCAGAATTTAAAATGGTCGCCGTCATCGTGGTTTGAACTGTGCGGGCGTTTGTAAACGGCCCTTTCCAGATGCCCCCCCCCCCCCCTCCCCCCATGTGTTCTTGCGCATGCATTCCTTTTCCCTTTTCTCCTTTTAAATGTACCTTTTTTCAGAAAGAAATATTTGAAGGAAGAAAAATTATGAAAATTGGCATATTACTGGCGTCCTGCTGAAAACTTAAAACCAAGAAATCCTGTGAGGAGGGAAACATACCTGCTTATTCATATAATTCACCATGATTAAATGGATATTTTGCAGAGAAGGTATGTTCTATGAGGATGGTCGATGTGGTTGAACGCAGCAGAACATGGGTGTCCAGCTGTGCAGTGGTGCTGCTCGCTCTACAGTGAGGTCCATAAGTATTTAGACAGTGGTACAATTTCTGGTCTTCTGGCTCTGTATTCCAGCTAAGTGGATTTGAAATGAAGCAACCGAATATACCTGACAAATCAGAAAAGAGGATGTCAACTGTCCAATTACTTTTTGTATGGAAAAAGCCGTGTAATTCCTACCTGGATCCCCCCACGTGCACTTTAATCTCATATTCATGAAACTCATATTGTTTCATTTAGAATCCTATGTGCTGGAGTACAGAGCGAAAAAACAACATAAATTGCACTACTGTCCAAATACTTACGGACCATATCGTATGCGCAATCATCTCCAGGTCCTTCAAGGGTATAGATCACTATGTTTATCTCATGTGAACTTTATCTAATGTGAAGTTTAAAATTAACTTTTAAGATTTGTTTTAATTTGTACCTATGTGCAGCGATGTGCAAACCTCATAATCACTACCTCCTGTTCCTAAGTGCTCAATTTCGGCCACGAAACACTTAAATACAATTATTCCCTAAAGATGAAAAGAGCAAAGCATACATGCTTCAGAACTGAAGAAGGCTCCATTTTGTCTGCAAATACTAATTAGACATAAAGGTTGAAAGTACCAGCTTCATTTCATCACAGACAACACAATTAGTTCAGGGTTTCAGGTTTTCAGAAACATTTGCTGTTTAAAGGAGGGGTGGAAAATGGTCCTGCCACAGCAGTAAATTAAAATTTGAATACTAATATACTTTTTGTATTTAAGTTTTAATGGGCTTTACTGTGGCAAGACCATTCTCCACTCTCCAACCACTACACGTCCCCCACTAACCCCTTGAAGCCCGCGGGAACTGGACGTGGCTACCACTACCTCTTTGTAAATATTTTTTAGATGATTATAGATGCTCTGAAAACAACTGCGCCTTTAAACAGCTTCCTGGATAATGCCCTTCCCTCCTATCTTGTGATGTATAATTCCGACCATTTCTGGGAAGCTTGACCAAGGTTTGGTAAAAGATCAAATTTAAGGTGTCAACAGTTATTTAGTTAGTTAGTTTTAGGAATATTTACTCAATAATACATCCGGCAACTAAAGTGGCCAGTGGGCAAATCCATTTTAAGGTGTTAATGAGGTATATGCTGTCAAGGATGAACTAATTTATGTTAGTGATCAAAATAATTTATATCTTTCTGATTAAAACTGCATGATAAGGACCTTAAGAAATTCAAGTGAAAAACAAATAGAAAAAATTAGGAAAAATAATTTATAATAAAAAACCTACGGTATACCTGGGTGCACAGCCTTCTATAATGGGGGTTGTAGCTGTGTTAAGCGATGTAATTTGGGTGTGACTCACAGACACTGTGTTTGGTCAGTGTGCTGTCCCTGGGTTCAGTGTGGCACACAGACACTGCGTTTGGTCAGTGTGCTGTCCCTGGGTTCAGTGTGGTGCACAGACACTGCGTTTGGTCAGTAGTGTGCTGTCCCTGGATTCAGTGTGGTGCATAGACACTGCGTTTGGTCAGTGTGATACCCCTGGCTACAGTTTAGTACAGACATTAGACTGACCTGAGATCAGTCACAGGGAGAGGGCAGCTTGCCAGGCCTGGCAACTGATGGAAGGGAGCAAATCTCACTGTCAGGATATTTTTCCCTTCTCTGTGGAATCAAATGCAGGATGATGAAGAACTCAAGTGAATTTAGGTTTATTACAAACGCAGAGCATTTGAGCTCTCTGCTCTGAGAATATCTCAGAAGACTTGAGTGTGTGGGGTGCTTAAATACAGTCTAAGTCAAGGTTGGATGCAAGTCGTCTCACCTGACCGAGCCGTTTAGCCAGGATGTGTGAGGTCCATGTTGCAGACACTTTAAAGGTGTTTTGCACAGACATAACACTATACACGCAGTGAGTAATTTATTCAGTACGCCTGTACACCAGCTTGTTAATGCAAATATTTCATCAGCTAATTATGTGGCAGAAACTAAATGCATAAAAGCAAGCAGACATGTGATCTAAGTGAATGATTGTTGGTGCCAGACAGGGTGGTTTGAATATCTCAGAAACTGCTGATCATCTGGGATGGAGTTTGCAGAGAATGGTGTGAAAAACAAAAAACATCCAGTGAGTGACAGTTCTGCGGGCAAAAACGTATTAATGAGAGTAGTGGTAGAGGTGAAGGGCAAGACTGGTCAAAGCTGACAGTAACTCAAATAACCATGCATATCAACAGTGGTATGCAGAAGAGCATCCCTGAACACACAACACGTCAAACCGGATGGGCTACAACAGCAGATGACTATATAGTGGTACTGATGAAAGCTGGTAATAATAACACTGGGAACCCATCCTCACAAACTAATCCACACTTCTCACATTTCCTCTCCAGAGGAAGAGAAGAACCAAGACCAGTCCACTGACGCAAACATGGACAGCCAGAAAGGTAAGTTTCCAGGGTCCTGGAACACATCACACCCGATGGCTGTCATTGCTGTGGGCAATGAGAACGGTCGCCTCTCACACGCCTGTGGACACGCAGTGTTCATCTTTTCCAGACTGACCTGCCAAGGCCAGCTTGACATTCACCTCTGTGCTCGACACCAAAAGGACCAAAGCTCTTTAGCCATTCTGTGTTCTCTTGTGACTCTAGACCAGAGGTGGGCAACGAGGGCCATTATCTGTTTCATGCCAACCTCTGGCCTTAATTACTTAATTACTAATATACTTACATTTCCGGAATCTGACATTTTAGCCACATTTCATGATGAGAGCATGAATGACAGCTAATCGCTGTTCTTGAGTCCCAATTTTACCTGTTCTTGTAATAACCAGTAAGTGTTGGCATATATAGCCAATTTGCTCATTTAGCCATACAAATTGGTGAAAAAAAAAAAACCTGCATATACCCTCTAGATGTTGAGGGTGCTGCCACATATTAAATCTTCATCCATTTTTTGCAATGCATGTAATGTATGAGCATTATGGTCATAAGCTGGTCTAGCTGGGTATGAGCTGGTCAACCAGCATGGTCAAGCTTGTCATAAATTTGGTCTAGCTGGGTATGAGCTGGTCAACCTGCTAGTCCTGGTAGCTTGTTTCCAGTTACCAACTGTTTAAAAACACAGCTTGTGCTGGTCAAACCATGTAGAGCTGGGAGCTGGCCTTAACTGGTCAACCAGCTAAACCTTGTAGAGCTGGGAGCTGGCCTTAACTGGTCAACCAGCTAAACCATGTAGAGCTGGGAGCTGGCCTTAACTGGTCAACCAGCTAAACCATGTAGAGCTGGGAGCTGGCCTTAACTGGTCAACCAGCTAAACCATGTAGAGCTGGGAGCTGGCCTTAACTGGTCAACCAGCTAAACCATGTAGAGCTGGGAGCTGGCCTTAACTGGTCAACCAGCTAAACCATGTTGAGTATGGAGCTAGTCTGAACTGGTCAACCAGCTGCCAGCTGTTTCATAACCTAGCAGGGTACCTCACGGCTAAGAACTGTCATTAATTATCACAGTAACATTTGTATTGGATTATACCGTGTATGTGGTTAATAATTTGTCAGAAACATGCTAATGATTAAATCTACTAAAGTGTAGGTATAAAAGAGCTCTGTTTAATAAAAATGAAAACTGTATTTTATGACTCTTTTTTTTTTTTTTTCTTCATGCTTCTTTTATGAAATCTGTTCATGGCCAGAAGAGGATGATCAAAGTGATGTGGAGATGCAAAGTCAAAATCTAGGTACTGTATTATTCATGATGTATTCTTTTCCTGGATCGGCTGGGGCAACATATTTACAGTACAAGGACATGCACCATACATTCAGACATTCAATTTAAATTTCTCATCAACAATGCCTTTCTTGGGGAAAAAAGTATCACCTTCAAGCAAAGAGCCCAATTACATACAAGGTATGACATGCAGTCATGCAGTTCCCCCTTCAGCAGCGCTAAGCATGTGCAGGATGTAATGGGCAGGCTTTGGTAGTTTCATCCATCAACTGTATAAAACGTAATATCAACGGTGTGTTTTCTTTTTTCAGGATTCATACAAAATGTATTTAAAACAAGACAGCCGGCAAAGTCCAGACCGTAACGTTAAACAAATCCGTAGGGATCGCTTCAAGCCCCGTCCTTGACCTCACCGCATTGCCGGCACAAAAATCTGCAGATAAATACAATTACTGTAGATGGCGTCCCCATATCCAGTATAAATACTGTAGTTACATCATTAAAGACTTATAGGGAGGGTCACATGACCTGGATTTACTCATGACATTGTATCTGTCTTTATAAGCTTGGTCTCTACAGAAGAACAGTAAGACGCAGTTTGCTGAGAAACACTGTCTGTGTACGGAGATCGACAGAGGTATAACAAAGGGAAATAAAACATTTGATTCACTGCAAAACAACCCAGAGGACGGCTTCAAAGTCACTCTTTTGTATTTCTTTCACAAGAAAATTAACAAGCCTCCTTCCCAAGATGCAACACAAGAAGCATAACAGAAGATAAGTAATTGGAAAGACTAAGTGGAGACATCACTGCTGTCTGTGATCACCTGAAAGAACAGAGCGGCCCTGGAACACCTGTGTCACGTTTGTTGTTGTGTGCCTTTTGCACGTGGTTTAATATTTTTCTGTTGTTCCCTCGCGGATGCGATTCTGTGAAGAGCTGTATGTCGGGAGCTCTTGAAGGATTGATGGATATGTTGGCATCCAGTCCCACTTATATATGATCCCACTTGATTTGATTTGAAAATACGCCTGTGTTATAGGGCCGGATTATTGTTTTGCACGACGCAGTAAATCCGTGTAATGAAAATATGTTCTGATTCAGTACCGGCGTGGGGCAGGAGAGAAAGGAGAGAGTACCACACGTCCCGTGGCCCAGTCAAACCAACCCTAACCACCTGTCACTTCTACAATCTGTATGATATTGTGCTTTATTTATCTGCTTATTTATCTTATTTCCTTGCCTTGCTTATTTTTTTTAGAGCCTGACCAGTCGGATCCTGAGGAAACTAAGGAAAAGAAGGAGGAGAACGAGCCAAGCCCAGGTAATGACGCTGCAGGAACATGTTCTCATTCTACATAGTCTCCACTCCATATTTCCTTCCTTATATATGTATTTAACACGTAAATTATTGTTTTTTTTGTCTGTTAATTTGCTTTATCCAATGTATTATTGGGCCTGCTTTTACATCAATTTTCGACTAGTTTTTTCCAGCAATAACATTCCATTCTGCACTTGAAATTTGGAAGGGAGGCAGACAGAAATGTTCAGGGCATGATGAATATGTGGTTGGCGGGACTGGGGGTGGGGCTAAAGATCAGAAGAGAGAGGCGATGTGTCAGATGGCCTTCGTTCCCGAGACACTGCCGGCTTGTTCAGTATGGAAATTCTGCGTCCTCCACTATTTATGCAGCATAAAAAAGAAGAATATCTCACTTTAGCACAGCGGTCCTGGCCTCGGGGACATTGATGGAGGTGTGCTCGGCTGGAGGAGTAGTCGAGAGCGGTCCATTTTGTTTCGCGGCCGCCCGCAGGTCAATGAATCAATACTATTGCTGAGCAAGCGGTTCTTTAATGCACATGTGCGTATTCCCCCTCCACGTCCCGCTGCTAATGTGCTCTCTGAAATGGCACCATAGGGTACATTTTACAGTGGATCGGTGACCCCTTGGGCTAATAGAGAGGTTGTACATATTAAAAATCATCTCTAGGTCCCCTTATTCTCCTGCCAGATGTTCACCCGTGGTGTCGGAACACTCCTGGGTGGAAAATATCTCTGCTCCAGAACATTCCGTTTGATCCGCGGTCCGCCCTGTTCCACCGAGGCTTGTGGGTCAGATGTGGGTGTAAACGGTGCCATAGTAGGATTTTTCATCAATCTGGCCAACTTTTAATGTTCCTGTCTCATCTGTGACTGAGCCATGAAGAATTTACAATTCATGATCTTTTCTGTACTGCAGCACACCAGACTTAAAAATACACAATGAATGTGAGCTTAAAGTATAGACTGTCATCTTTAATTTGAGGTTATTTACAGCCATACTCCATATTTATATAGTAAATAGCCATATTTGCATGTGATCCATGTCGGAATTGCATCCCTTTTTTGTACAAAAGAACAGAAATTGTCCAACTGCCCAAATACTTATGGACTGCACTGTATGTTCGCCCACCAGCCCATTTTTCCAGTAGCTGTACAGAACAATAATTATATATTACTGTATACAAACAGATACCCCCTCCATCCAGAATCTGCGGTGTGAAAAGGTTTTAATCTCTGCCTATGTTCAGGGCCTAAATGGCTGGTATGGATCTGTGATAAAGAGCTGCAGCCTTGACCCTTTGCTTCACTGGTCTGATTGTGGCACCAAGCCGCGCTGAAAGAATGATGGCATCGATCTCAGATTGGCAGATGCTGTGAAATAGGGTTGCTAAGAGCAAGGAAACGCGCCGCTGACCCACCCGATAGCATCGCGACCCTCTCTTAAAATAGTGGCCTTCGTCCCAGCTCCATACCCATGATGCAGTTCTGTGTCAGGAGGCAGTACTTGACCAATCAGAGTTCAAGGCCCGCGCAGCTGACCGTGACCCAAACGGTCAAGCTTCAGCGGACCGCTGAAATCCTCGGCGAAGTATGGGCAACCGCGAAACACCTGTTTCCCAGGCGACGCGCTCTGTCTTCAGCCTATATTCATCCATGGTCACTGCGGTCCAGTGCCTCCCACGAATCAAGACCGTGAACGTTAGAAAAGCCTGTGGGTTATGAAACAAATGATGGAGCCTTTGTACAATTTAAAATCGGGACTGAAATAGATTGGGGCCGCTAATGGTCAAGTCAGCAAACTGTTGCTGTCCCTGTGAGACTTGGAAAATTAGAAAATTAGAAGGTGTGACACGCAGTCTGTGAAACAAAATGTTCAGGTCCCTAGCTTTTTTAAAGATGATTATGCCTCCCATCACTCAGTGTTTATTCATTAAGGGACACCATCTCTCATCATCTCTCTCTCTCTGAAGAGTAAGTATGGCAGATCATATGAGTAAAAGATGACTGGTGAAGGGGATAGCCATGATGTGGTTGTTTCAGGGGTATGATCAGGGGCAGAATAATGGTTGAGCATAAGCATTACAATGTGATGCAAAGTTTGTATGAGTATCAGAGTGTGTTGTATTACAAAGGTGTTTTATGTTCAGTGGAGGGAGCACTGTACTGTACATGGCTATAGCTCGAGGGAATAGAACCTTTTCCTTATTTTCTCACATGTTTTTTGTTTTATTGTCTCTTCTTGTTTATGTAACGTCATTAGTATGTTGGGAGTGTAAATAAATATGGTTGAAATTTTAAAAATTCACTCTCTTCCCCTCTCTTGCTCTCACACACACACACACACACACACACACTCACACACACTCTCTCACACACACACACACTCTCACACATGCACACACATGCGCACACACACGCACACACACATACACACACACACTCACACTCACACACACACTCACACTCACACTCACACACACACATACTCACACACACACACTCTGACACCCTCACACACGCACACACAGACACAGACTTGAGCAGGAGAGAGGAGAGCGCAGTGGAGGAGCAGGACCGGCAGTGTGAAGACACAAAAGCTGCAGTGGATTCTGAAGGTAAGGCCCCTTTTCCACTTAAATCCACAGCCTGGGAGAAGGCCCTCTCTGGCCCAGCACTGCCTGCTCCCGCTTTGTGGGAGAGGGCAGTGCATTAGCATGCCGCCATGTATTTAATGAGTAATAATCCCTCCTGGGATCCAGTAGGGCCACTGAAACTCCCCACCGGTTCAGCAGCCGCTGAATTCCAGCCATGTCCTCATTAAGAGGCGCGGAAGTTTCCGGAGTCTCTGCACATACAGCGCTCCACCACTTCTGTACGTACACTTTAATTAACCGCACTCCAATGTAGGCAATGTAGGCCTAAATCTCCGCTCCTGTACAGCCGCCATTTTAGAGCCTCCTGCCACAAGCCTGCTGATCTGGTGCTTTCAGCAATGTGCATGGCACAATACCGGGATGTATTCGACTCTAATCCTGTAAAGATTGCCACTAGCTAGCAGTGGTAATGGAAGGGTAATCAGCACCAAAGATATTTTCCACTTGTAATCTGTAATGAGAAAGAAAGGAAGATAGAAATATAGACGGAAAGAAAGACAGAAAGACTGAAGACAGGGGTTCGGGAAAGAGAACATGCCCAGCTGGTGAAACGGTCAAAAAGCCTGTTTTTATTAAGCACATAGTTCCAAAAAGCTTATCAAATAAGCTTTCAATGTCTCTCTTCTATACCTTCATTAAAATTTCTGAACGTTTTCTGAATATTTATTACTGTTTTGCTTTTTGTGGATTTGATGCTTTTACTTGCTGATGAACTTATGCACTTGTGAGTCAAAATTGTCTGCTAAATTACTAAAATGTAAAAATTCTAAAGGCAGTTTTATTTTGGTGTAATAACAGAGAGCAGGGGCAGCTCTGGGAAAGATGAGGCCAAGTCTCAGTCCGTAGGAGCAGCCTGGTCTTTGGATAAAGGTACGATCAATAACCTTTATTCTGTAGCCACTGGGGGGCAGGGGTACACATCTGTTTTTACTTACACACACACGCCAACTCACACCCTTTTTCTTAACAGTTTCTTTGAAGGGTCCTACATAAGAGCTATATAACTCCTTCATAAGCACTACATAGCACATTCATAAGCAATACATAAGCACACAATAACCGCAAGTAATAATAATTTGTTATTTAGCTGACGCTTTTATCCAAAGCGATTTAAAGTTTAGATTAGATTAAACAGGGGGCAATCCCCCCCTGGACCCAACAACTGCAGTGATCTTATTGTGGCTACACCAGGGATTGAGCCACCAACCTTCTGGGTCCCAGTCATGCACCTTAACCACTAGGCTACAGGTTGCCCCGATGAATAGGCTAATGGTGCGTTTTGTCAATATTGATGCAGCAAGTGATGCTTATAGCTGCATCAAAGTTGACATAACATACCATATGCCTATTTGCGATTATAGACATAAGCACTTACAGTGTGAATGCGTATGTACTGCTTAAGAATGTGCTATGTAGTGCTTATGAATGAGTTATGTATGTAGGACCCCGCAAAGAAAGTGTTACCCACTTCGTTATATGAAAACACATGTGTTTCTATATACAGGACTAAAGGATATTGGAAACACAAGTCATTGTATCTCTCTCAGTAAGGTTCTGGATGGACTGTTCTTGATGAAACTGCCTGCTCATGTAACTGTATAATTTTTTTTAGGTTACAGAATTTTTTGTGCATATTTATCAGGGGTGCCAATAATTCTGGAGCCCTCTGTATGTATAAGATGGGCTGAAATAACACCTGATGTGGGTGTAAACACCCTCAAAACAAAGTTTACAGTATGGGCTGGAGTCCAAACAACAAAAATTTTGAGACTGTCCAAATACTTCTGAATTGCAAATTTTATTTGCACATTTTTTTCTGCATACATCTTTTGTATATACTGCATTAGGCGTACTTGTTTGGGGTTTGCCAATGTCTGAATGAATAAATCACAATCAGAGGAGCGTACTTAACTGTGGCAAACCCTACAGGAATTCTCTCCACATAGCTGTCTGGAACCTGCATCATCAGAACACCGAGAATCCATCTCTTCACTCTGCGAGACGGAGAGTTTACGATGTGTAAAATGTATGCACATCGCTGATAGAGTCGAACCGAGCGTGAAAGTCAAATGTACCTCGCCATTTCATTTCAGTGCTGTTTACAGACGCTATTCTAATAATCTCTGAAAAGTTAAAGAAGGGTCCGTTTAAAAAAAAATTAATGCATGTAATTGGTTGAAGGGTGTGTGCCTTCACAGGTGAAAGCGTTTTTTCCGCCATTATCCGGCCGTTTCGCGTTCGGTTACGGAGTTCACAGATGCGGATTTCTCGGTCATTTGGGCAGCCATTGAATGCCGCGGTGGCATTATGTCCGCGGACCGTTATCTAGTCACCCCCGACTCGAGCCACAGTCACATCAAAGGAAGGACTGCTGGATAAGCCTTCCGCAATTAGGGTGAAAGGCATGTCTCCGATGCCGCTTTGAAGATGCTCTTTTGATCAGCTCACTTTATCCCCCTCAGCCCTGGTATTGTGGTGCGGGTATATGAAAGTCACATTATGTGAGAGTTCAGCATACTGTCAGCCATTACAGAGGATCAGGATGTGGCACAGGAGTGCGCCTGGTCTGGCCACTCACACTTGGTTACGCATGGTTACGTGATGACTGCGGCACCCTGTAGTTTCAGCTTCTGGCTGAGAGTTGATGAAAATATGCAGGTAATTTAGCACGTTTTTATTCATTCATGATTTTTTTATTATTATTATTTCCGATTTTTTTTTATGGTTACTGTCAAAGAGGCCGTCAGTTTGTTGAAATACTGACCCAACTCATCTTGAGCAAAAGCAACTCTTTCCTTTCCCGTGATTTTAGGACAAGCTGAAATGCACGTTAGAGCAACGCTTGTCACGGTCGGTCCCAGGCCTTCCAGAACTTTCCACCAGACGGCGCAATGACTGTGTTCTGTACTGCCCTGTCTTGTGATTATTAGTATTATTATTAGTCATCTTTAAAGGGTGGGGAGTTGATTTTGTGTGTAAAAAGGATATAGATCGGACAGAAACAGAAAATTGACAGACATTTAATTGACATACACGCCCACTGGTACACAATGTTGTTTCCCAGGAACTGGATGGAAGTATTGCAGTTGTGTTCATATGGGAATGAAGAATTTACTAAATTGAGGGAAAGGTCCATTTTAATTGATCTTGTCTATAACGCCTCTCCTTGCAGAGTCCCCAGCAGCAGAAGTGGATGACATGGAGGTGGGAAAACCAGCGGAGACGATGGAGGCTGAGGGTGAGTCTGAGCAGTGACTCCCCTGTTATTCTGTACAGGGCCTCTGTGACAGGCCTCTGTGAAGAGCTGTACAAGTAACGTTCAATTGAACTGAGCGATGACAGCCAGGTGAATCCTGCAATGGGCACAATTAATAATAATACTAATAATTAATAATAATAATAATCATCATCATCATCATCATCATCATCATCATAATGATAATAACTATTATTATTATAGCCACATGCTTGGAAAAGCTCAAAACATCAATTTATGTGTACAGCATTGGCAAACTGGGTTTAGCCTCTCAGAAGCAGCTCAAGCAGTCTTGTTTAACTCAACCAGTCTTATTTAACTCAAACAGTCTTGTTTAACTCAAACAGTCTTATTTAACTCAACCAGTCTTAGTTAACTCAACCAGTCTTATTTAACTCAACCAGTCTTATTGAACTCAACCAGTCTTAGTTAACTCAAACAGTCTTATTTAACTCAAACCGTCTTAGTTAACTCAACCAGTCTTATTTAACTCAACCAGTCTTATTGAACTCAACCAGTCTTAGTTAACTCAAACAGTCTTATTTAACTCAACCAGTCTTATTTAACTCAACCAGTCTTATTTAACTCACGCAGTCTTATTTAACTCAACCAGTTTTATTTAACTCAACCAGTCTTATTTAACTCAAACAGTCTTATTGACCTCAACCAGTCTTATTTAACTCACGCCGTCTTATTTAACTCACGCAGTCTTATTTAACGCAACCAGTCTTATTTTACTCTCAGAGGCCTAAGCATATTTTGGCTGATCTCTTATTTGTTAGCTCATAATTTGCCTTTACTTTCACCATCGAGCCATGGCAAAAAATGTTTTAAACAGTCGTCTCATTATGGTATGTGTGTGTGAACTGCAATGACAGCAAAACAAAAAATTTGTATAACGGATTTTACGGATCGAAATTGCATTAAGAGGCGATGGTTTTATTAACGTTTGATTAGGACAGTATTAGGAGTGCATTATTGCAACCTGGTGGGTCTCAGTGGACTAGTGCCACTAGTCCTGCTTTTCTGACATTCATGAAGTTTTCAGAGAGATCCAAGGTAAGCCAGCTCTGTGCTCTGTGTGGCCTTCAGTTAAAGTACAAGGGCATACAGGAGGAGGCATACCGTGGTGTTTTATGTGTTTTTTCATGTTTGTTTTTCTTTAATGAGTCTGTGGATTATGCAAAGTAATTCAGAGGCAAGGCCTCGCTGCCTTTGACAGGTGGTTGTGCAGGTATCTAGGTCAAATGGGGGGGTGTCGTATTTAGCATATTTCTGGATGTGTTTTTCATCCATGTTAATCAGTTTGATATTGTATGTGTGTGCATATACGTGTGTGTGCGTGCGTTTGCACGCCTGTGTGTGCAGATACACGCGTGTCTGTATGTACATGCGTTTGATTTGAATGTCAGTTCATCCTCTCCAGTCCAAATTGTTGTGAGCTTGTCTTTAAAAACAAAGCTAGGCTACCTTCTGGTGTGAAATAAAACACGTGTTTCGAAGCAGTGCCCTATTCGTTGACAGGTGTTTTTTTTTGAAAGAGCAGGGCTGTGTTTTAATTTGAACTGGGCACATCAGTCTATCGTCAAGTCAATGAACGACTTCACTCCATAGTGGTTTTATAATCCTGCTAGGATCATCCCTCGATTGCTTTGAACTCACATTCCAGTCCATGTAGCCTACCCTTCTATCTAGTTTATTTCTTAATCAGTAGTTTTAGACTTTCCCTGTAATCAACATTAACATTCCTGAGGCATTTCAGCTTTCAGTTTCAGTTAATGCGAGACAGATAGGGCATTTTCATTACGTTCACAAACTGCAGACAACCTCTCATTGTGTTGTCTTACTGCACAGCATTATTGTGTTGTCTCATTATGTTATAATGAGATCCAGCTTACATTCTTCATGATATTTCAACATAATGTTTTTGAGGGCACAAGTTAGTTTATTTTATTTATTTATTTGGTAAGAGTTGTCAATTAGACAGGTCATTATACTGCACTCCCAGAATGAACATTGAAACATTCTAATAAATTATTCAAATCAGCGCATTTTAACTTCACTTTCAATGTTCCAAACATTCCAAACATTGGAATAGATAGGGTACAGTTGGCAACCAAATTGGGAGAAAAGGGGAAAAAATTTGTAACAGCACTAATAACACTAGTAAAGCTTCCCCGTTTATTGTAATATTAATGAAAGCTGGATAGAGCACTATAACTTTCACGAAGCAACTGAATAAGTGTATATTGCTGCTGATTATGCCACAGGGGTGTTGTATTGTGTCAAGTGCTATCCAGTCATCCCTGCCTATATGCAGCCTCTGCATCAGCAGGACGTGAGAGGGAGGACCATGTTACGCCTGGCTTATGCCTAGCCCCTGTTCGGCTTAGATTTTAGTCCTGAGCAATGTTGGATGTCCAAAGTCCAAACTGGTGCAACTGATGTAGGTGTAAACTAAGAGTTCATGTCAGACGTCTGTGCTTAGTCTTGAGTGTCCAACTTCTATGCAACCGGCCCCTGGCCCTCAGAAATGAGACTCCACAGGCCCATTGACCTATTGCCCCGCCCTGGCAACCACTTACCCAGGTCCCAGCTATTGGAGGCCACACAGTTGCTGACCTTGACATGAATTTAGTTAAACTGTGAGTCAACTGTGTACTCTACATAACTGCAATGCGGAGTTGAGGGTAATGTAAATGAATGCGAAGGTATAGAGTTTGTTATGGTTGTATAATTAAGTCGGTTATTTCTGAAATGCCATATATAGACTTTCCAAGTTAGTTGTAAACAAGTCTACGGGCTAGAAAGGATGGGCTGCTCTCTGCCGTTTTGTTCAGCGTGGATGCTTTCTGTGTGACTTGGAAGCAGCCAATGAGACGCGTTCCGTGGCCTTTAATTTCCTCTCTGCTGCTTACCTTCTGTCCCCGAGACCCGCGCGTCTCATTGTGCCGTCCGTAAACCGTACAACCAGATGGTCTCGAGCCTCTCTTCTCAGCCCCTTCAAAGCCCTGGGTGTCTTTCTGGTCCTGCCAAACGAGCCCCCCCGCGCTGCGTAATTAGCGCCAGGCCTTTCAGCCCTCGCAGGGGGATCACTCATTGAGCCGGACCGCTTCAACGCCGAGCTCGCAAAGGGAACCTTGTAAGGTTAGACAAATCCGCCGGGGAGCACAATACCTTTTCATGTCTGGGACTTTTCCCATTTGCCCGTTTTAAAAAGGCGGAATATTTATGAGGACGCTCGGCTTTCAGGTGAAGAGTATGCCTGGGCCGTTCCCCGTTGAGTAGGTCACAGTTCAGCACTCGGTAATTGCTTTAGATTATGAGATGCTACATTTTCTCGGAGCAATAAAACTCGGTACACAATCAAGTGTTACACAAAGTGATTTTTATTTTTTTTTCCCCAGAAGTGAGGGGACTCATTCAGAGAAGGTATTTGCACTCTGAACATGCAATCCTTTAACATTTATGTTTGCAAATGTTTTGCTTTCTAAATTTGCCATTCATTATTCTGTTTCGACGGGACCCCCTTTAAGTGCTGCCCAGTTGTGTTTTGCATAAAAGGGACAGAGTTATTTTAATTTGCATGAGGCACAAGGTACTCTTGCATCAAGACAATAACGATGTCACAGAACTGCAGCTTAAAGCCAGGAGCTTTATCCTAAGGAGACTGAAAAAAAGAATGTCTGATGTCTTTTATGGCGGCCATCTTAGCGCAAGGCAACAGAACTGTTCAAGATGTCCCATTCCCACATGGAACTTGCACAAGCAGCACCATTCCTGTGGGACAATGACATATTTTCTTTCTTAATTGGATTAATTGGAGTAATCCAACAATTCATATGTGGCTAAAGTGCATTCTCAGCCTCCCATTTTAGGGCACCGTATAAGGTTTGGGACATATCAGTGTTATGTAAATTAAAGTGGTGATGTTTAGTACTTGACATCACCAGGTGCTGAGAATCTTTTCTGGAATGCTGTGCCTGGCCTGTACTGCCTGGTACAACTACTAGTTGTTTTGGATGCAGATCATGTGACTGACTTGGCCAGTCAAGAATTCTCAAGTTTTCCAGTTTTTGGCTTTGAAAAACTCGCAACGAAGGTGGGACGTCATGTCGTTGTGAGCCAGGAGCCAATGCGTGTTTTATGCGATTTTTATGAGCTAGCGATTGTGCTGGAGGTCCCATAATGTCACTGTCTGAATCATCGCTATCTCCACCTGAGTATACAAAAATGGGATACTCCCTCTTCAGTGGCTCATACAAATAACCAGAGGAAGTATTTAAATAATTTTAGCCACCCATAATGACGCCTAGATTGAAAAAAAAAAAAAGCGAATTATCCGCAAGATTTCCGTATATACTCCACTGTGTTTGCATTGGATTTAGCAGATTGTGGTTTGAGCTGTCAAGCTTCCTTTGCCGCAGATTTGGAAAGCTAAAATAAATACACCAAGTTACACCAAGTGCCTTAAACATAATGATGGCATCAATATTTTGCTCCATTATTACTGATGGACAGTGGTCTATTATTCAATTTCTCTCCCCTGCATCATTTAGCAAGGCTGCAGTGTGTGACTGTGAATATTATGGAAATAAATGCATTACGGCGGACATTAAGTTTTCAGTATGCTGAACAAAAAGTTGCAGAGAAACTTAACTTTAATAAACTTTGCTTAAATAAATCAATCCCCTAGATCTTGTAGTATATATTATTGCATGCACACCAAGGTTGTGGAAAAAAACTGAACAACAACCTGTAAAACTTTTAAGATGCCATTTTCGAATGACCTTCTTCAACGTGTGAAATCGGCCATATTATAGTGACAATAATTGAACATTAGCGTAGGTGAGAGAGACAGTGGGAAGTCTGAGACGTTGATTGGGTGCAAACAGTGGCCCACTTGGGGGCCATGCGTTAAGATGAAGGGCCACAGAGTCTGACTGCAGACAGGAACAGCAAGTTCACACGGTGTGATCGTCTAACACAAAGGTCACGCCGTGTGATCATCTAACACAAAGATATTCTCTTTCACCGGAGAAGCAGCCGAGCCCAGACACAAGGCAGGCACGTGACCAATTGCCAATCGATAATTTTAGCAGAAATTTCATTTTATGTTAAAAGAATGTAGACAGAGGGAATAAAAGACTGGCGGGTGTTCACTGCGTATCGGGAACAAAAGGCGTTCTGGCTGATTTAGGTTCCGTGAAGAAGATCAGTGATCAAAGGACATTCGCTGTGCTTAAGTGTGGGAAAAGGACATGGTCAAAGTGTGCTATGAAGGTGCTTTTAACTTCCAGGAACTGTATCAAGAGCAAGCTGTGTCAATTACACAACATGTGGCAACCAAACGCTTCGTTCATTTTCATCTGTCACATGCTTTCCAGTCAAAACAAGAAAAAAATATTTTTTTTTTAATGAATGATTTGTATGGCAGGAATGGCGTCCTACATGTTACAGAACTGAGTGTGTTTAGAGGTTAACGACGTTAATGTTAGTCATGAGGAAGAGTCTGGTTATCGTCAGCCTCTGTATTGTATGTAAGGTTTTGTGACCTCTATGGTTGTAATCACATTAACATCAGAGGAAGGATTTGCAGTTTTCAATTAGACAAGGATTTGTATCTAAGAGATGATAGCAAGAATAGCCGATACAGGTCGAATGTGCATGGAACGGCCTGCCATCCCATAGGTCACTGCTGAACAGGGCTGTCCTGTCTGACCGACTCCTAGTAAGTGTCCGTCTGAAGCTAGATAACTCTGTATTCACAAAGAGACACTGAACTGGCTTGGCTTAATAATGCCATCTTTCTCCCAGGAATGCAGTGTTTGTCAGTTGACATTTGTGATATTAAACTTCATCCTCACCACATAACAAGGTGGCAGTTTAATATTGCATTATTTGACCTCAAATATCTTTCGTGGTTTGTGTGCGAGGGTTGGAGACTGCGTTCGCCATGGAGGATTGTTCCGGTAAGGGGACTGTTGCCCGCTCACTTCAAACACATTTTTGAAATGACGTGTAACCCTGGGGTAAAATCCAGCTACGACCAGCTCGAAATTACATGAGCTGGTCAAACCATGTTGAGTATGGAGCTGGTCTAACTGGTCACCTAGCTTGAGCCATTTTTTCAGCAGGGAGTGGTAATGAAAACAGATCCCGTATGTTTGTGCTCAGTGCAGGTGTGGCTGTAACAGACAGAGAGATGGAAGGTGCTGTCCTACTATTGCAGGGAGAAATCTCTTTGTTTTTGTTTCTTTTCAGATGGACGATAGAGCCTAGACTGTCGACTGATAATCATTGCTCAAGTCGGCATGAGTTTAAAATGTATCCCTGAGCACACAGCAGTTTCCTAAGAGATTCTGTTAATGACCGTAGACCATTCTACAGCTATTAAACAAAAGATGAAAAATTATTATTCTTCAAATTGACTGACAGCTGTGCGATTTTTGTCCTTTGGAGTACAAATTTGTCACACTTAATATCGTAATTCTCACTAAAATATCAGAAATATTGTGTGCTCCAGTTATAGTTGTGACAGGCCTGTCATCTACAAACAATGTTCTGACAATATTCTTTTCTGTCTCACCAACCAAAGAACACAGAATTACTGGAAACGGAATACAATGGCTGTTTGAAATGAAATCTCTCTCTTGAAGAAAGAGAAACATTGAAGCCTTCTTCTTCTTCTGCATCTTCTTCTTCTTCTTCTTCTCCTCCTCTTCTACCCTTTTCATTTAGTACTGGGTATACCGTATCTTTACTCTTCCCAATCAAATCCCTCCTCTGGCTATCTCCATTCCGCTTTTCATCTCTTGGTACCAAATTACAGAGACTCAGTCCAGTCCGATTCAATCAGGGCTGTGTGGGCAGAAATGGCACCAGAAGCAGCTCACATGACTTTTCATCTTCCTTTTGATCTGCTCCAATCACGAGACATAAACCGCTGTGGCTGTTTGACATTATTTGACATTATTTTGAAGGTTTGACCGAGTGTTATTTCAAGGGAGACAGAAACCAATTCATCTTATCACAACAACTTCTTGTGGCAAACAGGAGTACATTTCTGATACAGCAGATATAGTTGTCTGAATACTTTCTGAAGCCCCAATACATGGTTTGATTTTTGCTTTCAAAGTAGTATATATTTTTAACTGCAATAGCCAGGCCAGTATATACCTGGTTTTGAAAGTCTGAAAGTAGTGTAGGTAGATACACCAGGACTTTCTTGCCACAACTCAAGACCCAAGTGCGCAAAACAAGATATTTCACTGTTTTACGTTGGTTTTCTAAGCGTGCACCGTCAACACTTGTGAGGAAATGTTGCCAACACTTTTTCTGTCCCTCTGAAGTCACAGAGGAGCAGTGCAGGTGAAGCAGCTTCAAAGGTGGAGAAAGAACCCAGCACTGCCAAGTGGTTCAAAACAGTACAGATCTGAAGCGTATTTAATGTCAAACCCGTACATTATTTGCATGTTTATGTCCTAGCTCCCCGGTGTAAACTGGAATGTTTGCATGTGCTTACGTTGCCTTTGCTCCCAGGTGCGGAAGGAGATCCTGTTCCGAAGGACAAAATGGCTGACGAGGAACTTGAGACCGGCCCTGGAGAAGGTACAGGGCCGCACCCCTGTGTGCTGTGTTAGCATGAAGCCATTTTCCATCAGTGTGTGTGAACCCCCACTACTAACCCCTCTACAACCTCTGCCGCCCCCTTAAACTCCCTTAAGGAGAGGTACCACAGGTTAAGATGGCGGCCACCGTGCCAGACGTCTTTGCGTTGTCCGTAAGAATTTAATTGTATGGTGTAACCGTTGTGTTTTACTGTGCATATGACAATAAAACTCTTGAATCTTGAATCTAATAGGGGTAAAATCATTTCCTCCAATCAAAATGGCATTTTATATTTTGAATGTGGACACAAAACATTTTTGTCATACTCTGTGTTCTTTGTGTTTTGGCGTTTTTTCGGTTTCTTGTTCTTTGTTTTTGTCCTTTCCCTAGTCCTTTAATTCATTCATTAGTTTCACCTGTGTCTTCCTTACCTGTTCTCCGCACTCACACCAGTTTCTCATTTCCGTCCATTGTGTTGCTTGTTTACTTGACACAGCTGATGTAGAAACATTTAAATTAATTACTTAAAGTTGTTCACTGGTTCACACACACATATATATATATATATATATATATATATATATATATATATATATATATATATATATATATGTGAACCAGTGATCATATGAAACTACTGTAGTTATAGAAGCGAAATATTATAATACCTCAAAATTTACCTATCCAGCCAAAATCGCCCTTTTCACCTGTGGTGCCTCCCCTTAAATGTGTGTTTGTGTACAAGAGATTGTAAGAATATTTCTTAATCAAAGGCAGAAAAGGATGAAAAAAGGAGACAACGAGTGAGAGAAAATTATATGATGAGAATAGTCTACCCCAAAAAATACAAATCATTAAACCATGCATTTATGTACAGTGAAGAAAACCACAATTTCTGAAAGATGCCTTAATTTGAAAGCCATTACCGTTATATAATATAGACATAAGGTAGGTTTTAAAAGCGTAATGAGATGATCTGTGACATGGCATTTACTGTACATGTTTTGGCTGTCTGCCCAAGCAGAGCAGCCTTGTACTGTAAAGGAATGCATTCTCTGCCGCTTCTTGTCAACAAATGAATAATGAAACAAATTGGAAAAACCATGGAGGGCCTATATGCAAGACTACTCTTCAGGGCTTTGATTGATGCTTCAGTTTTATTACAGTGAGAATATGACATTTGTCATGTTTTGCTGTGTATTTTTTTTTCCTTTTTAAATTTTTTTTTTCCTTTTGCCGGCAAAGCAGGAACAGCGTTCTGTCACAAATTCAGAGAAATATTAGTTCTACATGACAAATAACTGTGGCATACCTTCACCAGATATGCTTTATTGTTGTCACGGTAAAAATAGACTGTGCAGAAGCTTGCTGCTGCGTTGTTCGCGAGCACGCCGGTCTCGAGCTCCGTGTCTTCAGGCACATCCGATAGCGTGGAACGGGAGCTTCATCATTCACAGAGGGGGGAGGCTGTGCTTACTCTTCTCTCCTCTGCCACCCTGCTCTCCTTTAGTGGAGATGAACACTCAGGTTGAGGAGTCCCAGGACGCTGAGATAACTCCAGCTGACAGCAATCAATCCAAAGGTAAGGGAAGCATGTTGTCTATGCCTGGAGCAGCATAAGAAACCCACCGTCCCCCCCAAACACACACACACGCACTCACACAGACACACACACACACACACACACTCACACAATCACACACTCACACACACTCACACACACACACTCACACACTCACACACACACACATGTGCACACACACATATGCATACACACACTCACGCTTGCACACTCACACACTCACACACACACACACACGCGGACACATACACACGCGTGCCCACACACACACATGCACATGCACACATGCACACACACACACACACACACACACACATCCCATTTACAGCACCCATCCCTGTTCCGTTCTCCCTAGATGGCGTGGGGCATTCTGAGGGCCCTTGAGGCAGGAGCAGAAGACAATCACGGTCACCAGGGAAACGACGGACTGTGTGACGGCACATTGCACCAATACCGACACCCACAGGGGAGAACAGGGGAGCCGGCAGTAGAACCCAAATTCATTAACTTCAGTGCATTATCATTATTCCTTTTTTTTCCCTTTTTACTACTAACATTCCCACAAGGAGGGATATAAATGAATTATAAACATATATGAATGAAAATAGAATACAATGATATAAATTAATCTGTGATGAGTCAGAGTGTAGAGTACTACTTCCCTTGCTGAGGGCTTGTTTGGTGAGCTTTGATTGAATGTCTTTGGGGAAGGAAGAGAGTCATCCATTTCGAAGCTGGACGGTCGCCATTTTAGTTGTTTTGGTCATTCTTAAGGTTCCCTGGAAGCCATGTGGCTCCTCCATCTCAATCTCATTTATTGTTGAAGGTTCTCTACTGAAATCCAGAGTCCTGCATTGTACATAGACACTGTACTCTGCACAGTCAACAGCAGGTGTTGCAATATTGCTCTCCATGAATTGTGCACACCTAGAGATGACCGGTGATCTTCTGATTAAATTTTTGAGGACAGAAAAATAACTATTATAGGGTATTTTCCTTTCATTTTTATTTTATTTTGTACTTTAAGTGTTTGGGTTTTAGAAACTTAGTCAAACATGGGAGATGGGAAACACACTATACACTAATTATCTGTGAATCTGTTCTTTTTATTGGCCGTCATCATTGTGAATGCAGAACTTTGCTATTTGAGCTGACTCAAGAGTAGACCCCACAGGACGCACGTTTTGTCATGAACCCCGCTTCGAAACCGATCAGAAAACTTCTGAAATTCACTTTCATCTTTCAAAAGGTGCACCGCCTAGTTTTGATCTGCCTAGCAGCCATGTAATCAGAGACGCTTATTTTGGAAACACACTGTCTGGGGAAAGACACATTTAGACGTGACTGTGAGTCCGCAGAGTTTAATATGATTTCATGTGTTTCCGTTGCATGCCAGCTTTGCTTTGAAACGTTTGCTCTCATTTCTGTCTCCTCTTTTCACCAGATTGTCTCTATTTACAGTTGAAAATCTGCCTTATTCCATAACATGTTCAATATGGGGAAAAAATGAGAAGATGGTGTAAGTGCAAATATTTAGCAGTGCGTTGCTTGCAAGTTGTAATTACTAGTACCTGGCGTGATGGCTGAAGCCTCTTTTTTAACTGTAAGAAATGAAATACTTATAACCTTTTTGTTATTTCTCCCCTCCCCGCCCCAAAGATCTATCATTCCTTTCATCTGTGCCATATGTCAGATTTTACTCGATGAAAGACCTTCATAATTTGATGTTTGCTTTGCTAAACAATGACAAAAATAAACTACAAAACAACAACTGAACTCGTGTATTTCGTATTTTTCTGTGATTTATTTGTTTTGCAATGAAAAGTCCTTTTTTCCTTTTGATATTTTTGGACTAAAAAGGGGAACACAGAGACTGCACGGGGTGCTGAATGTCATGCTACACCCCCGGGTGTACCTATTAAAGTGGCCGGTTAATGCGTATATCCCACATTAGAATTACACTCACGAAAACCCGATCTATTTTGCCCATGATATAAAATATATACTGTGCATAACAATAATTTTTTTTGTGCTATACCATGCATTAAAACTAATTTAAACAATAACAATCTAGTACTAAAGAAAGTACATAAAAGATATGTGTATTTATTGGCATAAAAATAACAACACAGATAGTACAACTTTGTTTTAAATATTCATTACTGTGCATCCAGGCCAACTCATTTGAATGCAGCTAAACACTCGCACAGACACAGTGTGCATATTCACAAATTACCTGAATAATTTTCTTCTCAAAATTATTTGTAAAAATATGACAGCTATGATAATAGCTTTTTGGATCAGTTTGAATCACTTGCTGTTATGGTCATGGTCTCCAGTCTTGTTTTAAAGCATTATGCAAAACATTAATTTGGGAAAAAAACACAAAGCCTGTGCCCCCTGTTAACTACAGCTATCCAAAGTGTCGTGTTCTTGACAGAAAATTAAAAATATAGTGAAATTTATTTTCACTAACATTAGCATGCTAAAATGCTTTTTAACCCGTTTGTGTATCTGCCAAATCTGGCCAATCCTTGCCAATTTTTGAAGCCCTCTATTTAAGGCTTTTTAACTCCAGAAGTGAGCATCACAGAGACTTGAAAAATGGCTTAAATGAAGCCACACGTGTACAATTTACAATACTAACATAGTTTACTTTATGTTCATAATGTATGTATAAATAAAGTACCACAAATACAAATAGATCTGGGTGAAAATGGTCAAATGAAGTTTCTGCATTAGTTTGCATTGAAATACTGAGTCGCAAATGTAAACCAGATAAAACTATATAACTGCTTGACCACAAGTATACAAAAATTGGAGGGTGATAACTATGAAACATCCATGAAGCAAAATGTAAGCAGTGTACCCTGTTGTCCCTTAGTTTCTGAACTGACACATGACTTGAGTTAAAAAGCACCAGCTTTTGGTCCCTCTCTGCACAGTTCCCAATTCTAAAAGATGCAAACTGAGGTCTAGAGCACAGAGGGGAGGGGTGGGGGGGGGGGGGGGGGGACGATCAAACTAGTCACTAACGTGTCATAGGAAAGATATAAAAAAGGGATACACCGTGTACGACCCTGTCACTCAGTGGCCCAGAGAGAAGGACACGCCTTCTCTTAGCCCGTGACCGTGGGTCACGTAGAGTTTCACGTAGACACATCAGAGTTCGTGTTTCGTCTCAAGCTGGCTGTGGTTCTTTCTCACTGAAATAACTTCTTTTCCAGACAAGCTAGGTTTGGCCAATCAAGGACCAGCAGACACATCTCAAGAGTCGCCGCTCTCTACAAATCCACAATAAGCCCTTAAAGTTAATTCTCAGAAATTTCCAAACAGCAAACAGCGGGCCGAAAATGTCAGGAGGCCTTACCTTCACAGCTTTTTAAATCCAGGAGTGAGATGAGATCCAAGTGAGCAAACTTTCATCTCAGCGACTCGGCCCAGGGTAAACCAGCACATTCCTGCATCGATCCCGGATAGCACTGGGTCCAGACTTATTTCTCTAGTGTCACTGACAGATCCTTAAATCCAATCACCACAAATCAGAAGCTACCTTTTTCAACCACCCTTTTTTATTAAATGAAATTATCATTTGTTATTTGGCTGATGCTTTTATAAGAAATCTGTACAATGTATTAAAATACAGGCTGATAATAATAATATTTTATTATTATTATTATTATTATTATTATTATTATTATTATTAAATAATAATATAATACATTTTCTATCCGTTGCTCTGCCATTATAGAAATGGCACATGTATTTTGGAGAAATGGCATGCTTCACAAATAAACTGGCTAGCTTATGAAGCATGTTCAAATGTTATGGCAGCAGAGTTAATCACTCAGAATCTGGTAGTGGTGCCTTGCCATTGCCATTCCATTGCCTTATATTACATTGACCGTTAAAAATGGCAAACGGTACAAGCTGTTACAAACAGACAAAAATGTATTCTCTCACAATGACTGCATCAGTTAGTACAATGCTTGTTATGTTTCTTGTACAGACATGGGATCAGAAGATGTGCAGCTTTAGGGTGTTTCTGTATTGTATCACAGCCTCTTATATTTAAATCTCCCAGTTGAGGACTTCGCTAAGAAAAATCATAAACTGGCACTACCCAAAGCAAATAAAACATGCTAATGTGAGCAGGGCTGTTTTTTATGACCATCTTCACAGTGAAGACAGCAAATAATTGTTTCGCCTTCAGGCTGATACAATGGGGTATAATTCAACAATGCATAATTTGCAACCTAATGCCTTTAAACACAAGCACAGGCTTGGTGGTTATGTTCCTAGATGTCAGCGGTAAGCTATTGTAGATGATTGGAACAGGACTGGAGGCAGACAGGCAATGGAACAGGGCTCACCAGCTTTATGCCAGAGCAGTGACTGATGTGAGGGACACAGATCCCAGAGGATTATGGGAGTTCAAAGGAATGCGTGTCACAGAGAGTTTGCTTAAGCCCTCCTGAGCTTGTCCTGGATCATGGCACACGGTACTAATCAAGGGGAAAGCATGCAGTTTGTAAATGTCAGTCCAAGCCTGTCATAGTGTACGTTAGTGAATGAGAACTTGGAATGTATATTCGGCCGAGATGCACAACTTGCAGTCAGTGTAATAATGGAAGGTCACTTTTCCGAAACAGTCAAAGTGCCTCGTCACGATGATGTCGTCCGCTTGCAAAAAGACATTTGGAAAGAGACCAGACTGAGAATGATATTTTTTAACCTCCACACTGTACCCAAGCAAAACATCTTTGTAGATGCATAAGCGGGATTTCTTTCCTTGTTTTGCCCCACTGATGCCTGTGTGGAGTCCAAAGACAAGCAGGTTAGGCTACATGGGGTCATGCTCAGTCAACTTATCCTGCATAACTGAAGATTAATACATTTGCTGATTTGCAGGAGACTTCTGCCTGCTCATGGGTAGTGGGGAGCAGGTGCCAAATTCCGGGAGACTCATAGACTCCTGGTCTGAACAACAGCTGAACCTCTTGACCATAACTGCATGCTTTTATGCATTGCATTGCTGCCATGATTGGCTGATTATAAAATGTACACTTTAAATATTCAATAAAAAGACTGTAAAGTGGCTGGAACTTTTTGAAATAACCATAAATTATCACAGAGGGGTGTATCCACTACACATCCACCAAATACTTCCAAGTTCTTTCTTGACTGTCATTGGCACAACTCTGGGCCTCATGTTGACAAATACTGATAACAGACTTGATACTGAAAGCTTTCTTATACCTGCACTAAAGAATTGATTGAATACTCCTGACAATTCAGAAGCAGCTGAGAAACCAACTGTCCAATTACTTTTGGGTCCCCTAAAATGAAGCTATGTATAAAAAGGGATTTGATTGAATTCATGCTTTTTCACTTGTATGGATAAAACAAACAATGACAGTGGGACGTCAGTGATTTCTGTGTCCGTTTACCTGCCACTGGAGGATGGCATCATTCAACCCAGAGGAAAATCCATTCCATGCAATTTCTTTTATTCTTCTTCACTGTCGTTTTAATAAATGTTAAAACATATGATACGGCAAAGCTGTAAGTCAAATATATAGTTCAAAAGGAAAGGTATTGTGTTATCGAGTTCCCCGTGGATTGAAACATGAATACACCTACTGAATTTTTCACATCAGAGCCACAGGCCGCTATCACACAAACTCAGTTAGCTTCCTCAGTGGGCTGAGAAAAACCCGAAGGAATATGCGCTTTCCATTTCAAACTAAACTACCTGTCTTGCGCATTCTCTCTAAGCCTGCTGTTTGCCCTGAGATGGAAACATGGATGGGCCTGAGATCATGGACTGCAGACATGGATGGCCCAGAGAGCATGGACTACAAACATGGATGGCCCAGAGAGCAAGGACTACAAACATGGATGGCCCTCAGATCATGGACTGCAAACATGGACGGTTTCCAGGTCTCTATCGGGAAAGTTTGGCTTATTGGGAAGCTGTTTCTGTGCATGGTTGCTAGATCACTTTATTTTTCTCTTCACAATTTTTTTACTGTTATATACTATTTATTTTCATTGCCGGATTGGCTTTATTTTGGTTTTAATAAGATTTAGTGCTGTTTTTGTGAATAAAAGGCAGTATGCCAACCCTCCTCTTTGGTTCCGTCTGGTCTGTCCACCTTGTGACCAGTGGTCACCCCCAGCCCGGCGTCATTGTGAATACCTAACTTTGAGGTTTGAATGCTTTGACAACCCTCCTTTATCATATTTCCACACATTCAACCTTAATTGTACATGCTTAGACAGTATGGCAAATAATAAATTAGAGGACTACATAGCCATTACAAAGAGAGATTGCCTGTTGAAATTACAGAGAGGGCAATTCTCACGGAATAGAATCTGATGAAAAGTCATCTCAAAGATCAGAGATATTTACCCTTAACAGATGTTTACTCTGAGCTTCTGAAAGAGTACAATCATTCCCTTTCTGGTCCTCTGGAGCTTGTGAGTGTGCTCCTCGCTTAATCGCAAGTACTGCAGTGTGAAACAGCTTTTTTTAGTCTAAACTTAATTAACAAATATGAGGACTTGCTTATCAGAGGAAAACAAAGACAGACTGTTAATGATTTCTTGTGATGGCAGAGGTGTGACTGATTTCAATCCAGATGCTCACAAAGATCACTGGGTGGTTTCAGCTAACAGCTCATATTACTTACAAGGGCATGATGGTCCCAAGAACAAAACAGAAAATGTATTCTCTTTTTGCAAGAGCACTTAAAAGCACAGATCAACCGAAGCACATATTTGTACTATATCTCCATATTTTACAAATCTGGGCTGCCAAAGAGCGCATCAGGGCAACCAGCTTTAGGAGGTTGGTTACCCAGAAGACAACCACCTGTGTGTAATGTATACACCCCTTGACATGTGAGAAGATGCATCTCTGGGACACAATGAAGTGGTACAATGGTAGTCGTATCAGTGCGGTATGTTACAGTTGTATCAGTGTGGCATGGTGCAGTTGTATCAGTGTGGCATGGTGCAGTCGTATCAGTGTGGCATGGTGCAGTCGTATCAGTGTGGCATGGTACAATCGTATCAGTGTGGCATGGTGCAGTCGTATCAGTGTGGCATGGTGCAGTCGTATCAGTGTGGCATGGTGCAGTCGTATCAGTGTGGCATGGTACAATCGTATCAGTGTGGCATGGTGCAGTTGTATCAGTGTGGCATGGTGCAGTCGTATCAGTGTGGCATGGTACAGTCGTATCAGTGTGGCATGGTGCAGTCGTATCAGTGTGGCATGGTACAGTCATATCAGTGGCATGGTACAATCGTATCAGTGTGGCATGGTGCAGTCGTATCAGTGTGGCATGGTACAATCGTATCAGTGTGGCATGGTGCAGTTGTATCAGTGTGGCATGGTACAGTCATATCAGTGGCATGGTGCAGTCGTATCTCCACAATACAGGGAGAGAAAAAAAACACTTTCAATTTTAGATCACATGCCAAAATAAGAATTGGAAAGATGAAACACCAAACTGTTCCTTCTGTTAAATAGCATGTTCCACCTTCATTGGTACTGTGAGCCATTAGCATATCAATATACGTTTTTGGTATATCTGCTTTTATCTGCTTTGATCTCCTGCCTGAGGGAGGGTTTATTGCTAAAGTGCCTTTGATATAGAGATGTCAAGTAGCTTTCATAGACGGCTTAAAAGGACGTTTGGAGCAGGATGCAAGGTTTGACAGAGAGCATTCAGCATTTATGCAGATGAGGAGAAACAGGTGGTCACATCTGAAGAGAACAGCTTAGGATGATATAAATGATCCACAAAAGTGAGTGAAATGCATTGCTTTCTGTCTAATAAGGGGGAAGTAAATGAATAATAAAAGCAAATGTGAGCTGATATGGACTGTTGTTCCTGTTATTACAAGCCATAATCATAACAATATTTGGGAAGCAAATGGATGAGTCTAGGAACTTCATGGTAAGTAAAAAGTAAACAAAACAGTAATTGAATTGCAATTTATTAATTGATTGTATATTTATGTATTGCTAATATGTGGTTAAATGGTAAATGGTTGGCATTTATATTTATGTAAGGCACCAACCGGGTCATCAGGAGCATTGCGGGGTTAGGTGTCTTGCTCAGGGACACTTCGACACACCCAGGGTGGGATCGAACCGGCAGCCCTCTGACTGCCAGACGACTGCTCGTACCTCCTGAGCCAATGTCGTTGTGCTGAAAAATGGCCTTGTACAGCTTGGTTTCTTGTACTGCTTCTCACCGTCTTCACTGTAAGCCCCTCTCAGAGGCCACCAGGTATATATACCTTGTTGACTGCAGCAGTTTTGCCACCACAGTCCTCTTCTGATCTGGTTAGAGTCCTTTGTTCCCAAACACTGCATCACTGCCCTGTATTGACCTCTCCCTGAGGCGTTGTGTGCATCTGGCTATAACTACACTCACCCCACCACAGTGCACAACCACATTTGCCCAGACCCAACGCCAGAGAGGCAAACATTCACATGCTTATTCCTATCACCTGTACCCCAAGGTGGCCTGCTCCAGTTACGGGCCCACTGTTGCCCCCAACATCTGCTGACTACATGCCCAGCTGCAGACCACAGCTATAGTTTAGGAATGACTGATAATGTGTCGTTCCTCCTGTAAATTCAAATAAGTCTGTAAGTCTGTAAGTCAAGTCACATGGTGCAAAAAACCCCCCAAAAAACATACAGTGACCAGCAGTTATACGTGCAAAAGCACCACGTTAATGAGAGAGGTCAGAACTGGTAAAACTGGTCAAAGCTGACAGGAAGGTTACAGTAACGCAAATAGCCACACATTACAGCAGTGGTATGCAGAAGAGCATCTCTGAACACACAACATGTCAAACCTTGAAGTGGACAGCCGCAGAAGACTTAAGTCTAAAAAATAAGTCGAATAAATACCTAATAAAGTGCAGCTACAATCATTACTTGCACTTCTAATGTCTCCCAATTTGCCAAATGTTTCATAGTTTGCTTTTAGTGTTAAGCAAAATGACTAGCAATCGGCACATATAGTCACTGTAATGCTCTGTTCAAACCAGTACGGTAGCATCAAGGTGAGGTCCTGTGTTATAGAGCAAGCCTGTGTCATTACTTTCCATGGATTACACAATCATTACACAATCCAGTCCAGTCAGACAAAAGCTTATTACATTAATTAATAAATGATTTACAGATTAATTGGCTGACAGAACAAATGGCTGAATTAACAAGATTAGTTTAGTTATTCAGAAAAATAATAAATTGAAGCCATTTCAGAGATAGGAAAGTCCCTTGTGCGCATGTTGAATGGAAGACATCATTACTGTCGCGGAGATTATTCAACACATAGAAGACCCAACTGCTGCATCGTTTGTCCTTCTACAGAAATGTCATTTCACTTTTATTTGACTACGCCATTGAGGTGTCCAATATATTCTTTAAGGGCTTTGGACTCTTTGAATGTTGATCTACTGGGACTTCACGGAGGGTCTTTCATATCCGTGTTACATATCTGCTCCTAGTATGAAAGCAACATCATTGCAGAGGAAAGATAAAAGCTACAAGGCCCTTCCTTACTTAAGTGACCCCTGCTGGAAGCTTGTTTTGACAAGGCAAACAAATTGGAGAAATTAATTCTTGCTGCAAAGCTTAAATCCCAGCACTCAGTAATCTTCTTTTTTTTTATATATTTTTTTTATGAATTACAATGTTTGCCCTTCATGAAAATCCATCGTCCCTTGCAAAGCAAAAGCAGTAGTATTGGGGAACTAAGCTGCGTTAAACACTTTAATTATCCTGCCTCCGTTCAAAGGCAGATGGAAGCTATTGAAATAACCTGAAATTGTACTTTCAGATTTTCTGGCTTTGCTTTGAATGTTGACGGTCATTTACAAAATTACATAAAATCAGAAGACGAAGATTAAAGATAAAGGCTTGGTGAAGCTTACTGGTGAAATTAATATTCAACAACAGAGTCATTTCAAAAATATTTTTTGTAGGTTTTTTGAAGTTATTTTAGCAGAAGACTGATATTAGCTGCTAATATCAATTACAACAAAAATAATCGACTCAACATCAGAAGGACTTGGACTCAAAGACTCCCACAGATTTCTACTCATTGCCTAAAAGAGGAATTCCAACCTGAATTATTATTTCATTTGTAGAAGCGTAGCTGTCCTCCCGCTTAAAATGAGTTTGCAGCCAACTCTCTACCTTTAGCTAGTGCAGAGATTATATTCACTGTGAATTGAATCACTAATCCCATCAGGTATTTTTATACAGTAACTGTAAGGGTGTGGTGACGGAGGACCCAACGCCACCAAAAAGGGAATCTTCAAGTTACCACCAGAACCTGTGATAATCACGAGTATAATCTAGGGTTCTCCCAATATAATCTAAAGGAACCACTAATCTAAGGGAACCGCTACCGCTACCGCTACCTCTACCTCCACCTCTACCTCTACCCCTACCGCTACCGCTACCTCTACCTCTACCTCCACCTCTACCGCTACCTCTACCTCTACCTCTACCGCTACCCCTACCTCTACCGCTACCTCTACCGCTACCTCTACCTCCACCTCTACCGCTACCTCTACCTCTACCCCTACCTCTACCTCCACCTCTACCGCTACCCCTACCTCTACCTCTACCTCTACCCCTACCGCTACCGCTACTACCTCTACCGCTACCTCTACCCCTACCGCTACCGCTACTCCTTCTACCGCTACCTCTACCCCTACCTCTACCTCTACCTCCACCCCTACCTCTACCTCCACCTCTACCGCTACCTCTACCCCTACCCCTACCTCTACCTCTACCTCTACCTCTACCTCTACCGCTACCTCTACCTCCACCTCTACCTCTACCCCTACCGCTACCGCTACTACCTCTACCTCTACCTCTACCCCTACCGCTACCCCTACCTCTACCTCTACCCCTACCTCTACCGCTACCCCTACCTCTACCTCTACCGCTACCCCTACCTCTACCTCTACTGCTACCCCTACCTCTACCGCTACCTCTACCCCTACCTCTACCTCTACCCCTACCTCTACCTCTACAGCTACCTCTACCGCTACCTCTACCTCCACCTCTACCCCTACCTCTACCTCTACAGCTACCTCTACCCCTACCTCTACCTCCACCTCTACCCCTACCTCTACCTCTACAGCTACCTCTACCGCTACCTCTACCCCTACCTCTACCGCTACCTCTACCTCTACCTCTACCTCTACCGCTACCTCCAGCTCTACCTCTACCTCTACCTCTACCCCTACCTCTACCGCTACCTCTACCTCTACCTCTACCTCTACCTGTACCTGTACCCCTACCTTTACCTCTACCCCAACCTCTACCTCTACCTCCACCCCTACCTCTACCGCTACCTCTACCGCTACCCCTACCTCTACCGCTACCGCTACCTCTACCCCTACCCCTACCTCTACCTCTACAGCTACCTCTACAGCTACCTCTACCGCTACCCCTACCTCTACCTCTACCTCTACCTCTACCTCTACCCCTACCTCTACCGCTACCTCTACCTGGCTCAGTGTCTGAGACACAATGTAACACTCAAGCACAAAGCGGAGGGTCAAAAAAAAAAAAAAACTTAAATAGGGTAGAGCCCGCCTACCAATAACCGATAATTGGTCAGTAATTCGACTACACCTGGATGCCAATTAACCAAGGCAACAATCTTGTGCTTGTGTGAGCCCGAAAAATGATACTGCCTGGAAAATAAGCAGGAAAACCCTGACAATAACAGATGGAGAAATGCCTGCTGCAGTCCTGTGGTCAGACCACATCGCTCAAAGAGTTCCAGAAGTGTGTGTGGATTTCACTCTTCTGAGGTAACACCAAACAAATAAAGAAGCAGCAAATATTTTAAAGAATGGGCCATTACCTAATGCTGTATGTCCTGTCTGACTTTATTGATAGTAAATTAGTTCTTATTTTCTTATTTTCTTGGGGCCGAATCCACCAATCTCACCATCAGGCCCATGGAGGAGCACATTGAGTTCAATGGTAAATGGAAAATACTGCACTTTGCTAATACTAATGACATTAATGCATGATAACTGATGAATGCCTTTACAGAGACAAGGCCCTCCCAGTTCAACCTTAGCCACCAACAAATCAGCGAACAAATCAAAATGGGCTAGGCAAGGTAGTCAGAGTCAAAAACAAACAAGGTAATGGTCATACAAGGTATCCGAACAGTAAACAAAGCAAAAGGGCGAGGCGAGAGTCGTAAGTCAAATACAAGTACAGCAGTGGCCATCCCCACTCCACCATGCACCACTGTCTCAGTAAGTAGGTAAACTTCATAGTGCACTTTATGAGGACAAGGGCCACAAAGAAAAAAAAACAAAAAACAGCAATAACACACACACACACACACATATCCGTAAAACAACAACGTAAAGCAAACATTTGTAACTCATCAATTGAAGGCCTGTCTAAACAAATGAGTCTTTAGACACCGCTTAAAGGTGTCCACAGTGTTCAATAAATTTAGGAGGTGAGTGCACTGCAGTAGTCCGTGGACAAATTAAGGTTAGTGGGTTGTAGTGGGGTGCGGCTTCAAAACTGAAGGAATGCAACCCATCTTGGTATTCGGTGGGGTCATTGAGAATTGAGAGGCTGGATGTCAGAGACCTTGGAGCAACAGATAAATGTGATATTGTATAAATGTGTCTTTGCTGAGTTGATAAGGGTGAGCATAATACAGTAAGCACTAACAGTTTTTATAGACCCAGAGGCCTATAGAGTCTGTAGTAGTGGGTAGGCAGGACAGGTATGCGTTACGTTTGTGTTACGACCCGGTCTAGGGTCAGGCCGTGACAGGGTAAAGGATAGGGAGATGGTGTAGAATGGGGGAGTGGGAACAAAACAAACACTGCAGAGCGACGAGCAACTCTGGTCCTGTCTGCCTAAACAAGCCTAAATAACCCTCAGCTAGTCTTTGAAAAGCTTACCGGGCTCGAAGTGGCGTGTAGCCAACCCCCAACGGAGATCAAGTCTCCTGCCAGGATCGCCTTCAAAAATAATAAAGGAAAAATAACAAAGAAACATAACAAACAGTGCCCCGTTGGAAGGATGCAATCCAGCTGGAAGCACTCAACCTTTACCGGAGCCACTATACGGCGAGCAGAGGGGCAAATCAAAGGCACAGTCAGGGTGGGCGAACAGGGTCGAGCACAAGTCAGGGCAAACAGATCATAAAGGGCTGGGCAGGAATCAGATTCTTAAGGGATGCAAGGGTCAAAATCCAATCAGCGAACAAATCAAAATGGGCTAGGCAAGGTAGTCAGAGTCAAAAACAAACAAGGTAATGGTCATACAAGGTATCCGAACAGTAAACAAAGCAAAAGGGCGAGGCAAGAGTCGTAAGTCAAATACAAATACGGTCATACACAGGTCAACTAAGCAATCACTAATCCACAGTCACAAACGCAAGGGGTCGCAGAGCTAGTCTACCCAGATCAGTAGGATTGGCGGCCTTTTGAAAGAAACAAACCGGTAGCGGACATTGCCAATGTGTGGCAAACCGGAAGTAAAACGACAGAGGTCGTGACAGTTTGTAATATGCAGTTTAACCATCAGAGCACACACGTTATTTCTGGGAGTAAACCAAAATGAGTTCACACAGCAGATGATGGTAAATCACCACTGAGGTGGTGCTGCAGGAGGCTCTGGAGCCAGCTGGGAGGGGGAAGATACTTTCATACTCGACTAAATGTACCTTGGATGCTAACGCAAGCAGGGGGAAGTGATGCCTTCACACCTGGTGTGAGGGAGTTTGGAATCATAAGAGGGGAGGGTTGTGCGACCTTGTGGGCAAGCTGGCTGAGGTGAATAATATGAAGAAACAGCCGTCAATTTTCTCAGAGGTGTGTTTCTCCACGTTGAGCTGTTTTAAATGGTAAATGGACTGCATTTATATTACACGTTTATCCAAAAGCCCTTTACAACGAATGCCTCTCATTCACCCGTTCACATTCCAACAGCAAAAGGCTTCCACGCGATACAATTGGGAGCAATTGGGGGTTAGGAGTCTTGCTCAGGGACACGTCACACCAAGGGCTGGGGATCCAACCAGAAACCCTCCAACTACCTGATGGCTGCTCCTACCTCCTGAGCTACTGTTGCCCCCATGTTTCAGTGTCAAGTTCCAGTAGAGGAAGAGCACCCTGACCGCATGGACTCCTTTAAGTAAATATATATTACTATTATTTTTTATTATTATTATTTTTCTTCTTCAAAGGCGAACAGTGCATTAATCTCCTGATTAATCTCTCGGTCTGAACAGTTGCAGTCTGATCCGGGTTCTCCTGTGTTTGCGTAGCATTGGATCATGCCTATATGACTGTGAAAAGGGCAAAACATTTTGTGTCCATTTTTCAAAATGAATTGAAAGAATTGACAGCTCTAATTCATATTGCTATCTACATCTACAACCAATACTCGCCTTCCTCCATTAGCAAGGACCGTGTTTTTATAAGAGGTATTTGATTGCTATGTGATTTAACATTTTGAGTGGTAGATAACCCTCCTGAATGATATCTGTTGCATGGCACAGAAACTGCAGACAGCTAATGCCTGCTGTAAAGTACAGCTATGCCAGCTTGAAAATGTATCTGGTTCAGAGTCGTATGAGCCGGTCATACCATGTCGAGATGGGAGCTGGTCTGAACTGGTCAACCAGGGACAAGCTGTTTCAAAACCTTGCTTGTTTTTTCAGTAAGGATGACTACAACAGGTGATGGAAGAAGTCCAGATGTTACATATGCAGACTGAGAACCCCTTTCTGTGACTGGGCGGGGGTATTCCGTGCCGCTGTTGGCTACCGATTCGTTTCATGTCTAATCATACGGGCACAACTTTATTGCTCAAGACCTGCTCCTTGGGAACGGGAGGCTATAATGAGTTAATTTCATTGAGTTAACAAGCAGCCCCATTGCTATGGCATGGAATATACCACATATAAATCCTGGAGTGGAGAGATTGGATTCAAATTGGAGAGAAGGCTCAGAATGTAATATGAAAATGCATGTACAGTTAGATTGTCCAAAAGTACCATAAATATGAAATGTATATTTATGAATTAAAGGAGGCAAGAAAATCTCCCTCACTGCAGAATTTGTAACAATTTTTGTAACCAAAATGGCAACTGCGGTAAAAAGGACATTAAAAATAACCGACCATGACCCCAGTTGGCAATCTGCATTCCCCGTCAGCCATTCGTAGGCATATGCTTTGCAATTAGAATCCGAGAAGTCTCTGTGTGCCAGAGCCCAGCTGCAGACCTTTGACAGAAGAGAGAGGGGGAGACTGGAGGTGGAAAGCAATTGGAGAAAGCGTGTTCCTCTTCAGCCCTGGCACTGTTACTGCTCGAGAGTCCTGGTGCCTGGGCTCAGCGCTCATAAATTGGAGTTTGGTTGCAGCCAATAGGCCCTGCACCTGTGTGGCCAAACATTCACCGGAAATGCAATCTAATTTACCTGTTTTTGCCAAAATGTCATGACCCTAGTGTACAGATGTCAAGGTGGAACAAAACGTATGCTAACACAAAGAAAACATTGACTGCAGTCTGAGTGCATTCCCTTGCAACTACAGCACTTATACGAGCACCTTGGAAAAGCATGCAGATTTCCCGAAATGAAGGAAATGGCTGTCACTTCATATTCCAGGTGGATACTTGCCTGACGAATAATTAATTAACTTCTGTGATTAATTTACCAGCATTGTCATGAGCAAGGGCCAGGAGAGCTGGTAACGATTCAAGCGAGCCATTGGAGGTTGCTGTAATTAAGTCAAGCATCATTTTTTCCTGAATGGCTTCATGTGAGGCTTCTCTTTGAAAGCAAGCTCGGCAAAAGGAGTAAACATACAAAACTTCAAATAGTAACATGTAAATGAAAAGAATGCCTTTTCACTGTTGTATTACCAGATTTCCAAAAAGCATTTGATAAGGTACCACATGACAAATTAATTATCATAATGAGGATGGTAGATATTATTATAGGAGCCATTTCGGAGTGGGTTCGGAGCGGGCAAGATAGAACACAAAGAGTAGTAGTAGGAACGGCCACTGTTCTTCCTCATTTACATAAATGACATTGACATAGGCATTGAAAGTCATTTTGTTAAATTTGCAGATGATACAAAATGAGGAGGTTGAGCTCACATTATGGAATCTACTAAGACTTAAACAGAATACAGAAGTGGGAGGAAACCTGGAAAATTACATTCAATACAAGTAAATGTAAAGTTTAAAGGGAAATGAAAATATAAGGCAGGACTACTTTATGGGGTGTACAAAATTGGAAAAGGTTGAAAAAGACTTGGGGGTAATAGTTGACCAAAGCCTTTGGGGTTCTAGTCAATTTGCAGTAGCAGTAAAAAAGTCAATAGGATGCTAGGATACATAGCCAAGAGTATTGAGTATAAGTCCAAGGAAGTTAAACTCACCTTATGCAATAACCTTGTTCAACCACACTTGTACTGTGTGCAGTTCTGGACATCGCACTATAAGAAAGCTATAGAGGCACGAGAAAAGGTTCAGAGAAGGGCAACCAGATTCACTCCATGTGTAAAAGATAAAACTTAAGGATAGACTTAAGATGCTTAATCTCTTTAAAATTAGTAAAGGATTTAGCGGGGATTTGATTGAGGCTTTTAAATTCATTAAAGGCATTAACAGTGTTCAGTTCGGTTAGGAGAACGAGAGGACACAAATGGAAATTGGCAAAGGAGAAATTCCGTACAGATCTTAGGGAGTATTTTTTCACACAGCGAGTGGTGAATGTGTGGAATAGCTCCAGTACATGGAGGCAGAAACACTGAAGACCAGGTATGTATGTTAAAAACCACCTTCCACACCTAACTGCCACTGAAATTGAGTCAACATCACAGGGTCAAAATGGCAAAGTATAGCATTGACCAACCAACAAGGGCCTAGTTCTTTCCTCTCGTGTTGTAGTTTGATGTTTTATATTTTATACAAGTTTCTCAGCCAAGCCATTCTTTTCAGATACATATTACAATATTACCATTTGTATATTTGTATTTGCAATTGAAAAAATGTCTCCATAACAACAAAACTCTTGATAAGGAGAGATAATGAAGCAATTGTTTTCATTCAAGCATGAGCTGGCATAAATTGGTAAACTTAATTTGAATACTCAACATGTTTTTTTTTTAACATTCTATCTCCTGTTAAAATTGAAATTTAAAGGGGGAAATTGGGGAGAGGAGGGGTGGGAGTAATATTGGCAAAAGCTTAAAAGCTGCCTGGTCTGGATGAATCTTTCATTGTCAGGATGGGTGTCTGCATTATTGTAGCACCCAATAAATCTGTTTATTTACCAATCTGTCCATGGTATATATCCAACAATCTCCATCTACCTGCACATCCATCTTTCAATGAACTTCCACCCCTCTTCTGCTCTGTGATATCTTTGGCCATCCTGTATGATTAATGCATTCAGAATCTACGGTCATCCTGTATGATTAACGCATTCAGTGTCTACAGTCACCCTGTGTGATTAACGTGCTCAGAATCTATGGTCCTCCCGTATGAATAACACATTCAGAATCGCACCACGGCATTTGAAACCGGCATCAGTCCCTCTGAATGTGGACTTTGGCCATCCGTCACTCTGGGGACCGCTGGCTGTAAACTGTAAACTTCCCATTTTTATTCATCTGTTTCTGTGGGCATGTAAACGGGCCCCAGGAGACAGATAGGGTGGAAATGGAGAGAGGGAGGGAATCGGTAAGAAAATAAATTGATTACACTTACTGCCAGTGACCAGCGCAGACCATGCCAGCGGCTGTCTGCTAAGGACAACAACCCCCCACCTCCCTCGAGCCCCGAGACGGGGCGTGACAGGTGGCCGTCACCGGTCCTGATGCCTGCCACACTCCCCACACGTCTCTAAATGGGATCCGGGCCTCTTCATCCACTCCCAGCCCGGTGCGATGATGGATTATCTGCTTTGAGTGAACAATGAAATTGAAGAGAATAGGGAGGAGGGAAAATACAATGGCTGGATGGCAACAAGCGGCAGCTTTGCTGAAACCTAACAACTCCACATTTCCAGCTTTCAGAGAGCTGGCCCCTCAAAAATGAATTCATAAATAAGGGGGACCGGTAAAATGTTAATGTTGCTCAATTCAAGGTACCAAGACATAAATAACAGTCAAATGACTAAGACTTAAGTAGAAGCTTATTTTTTAAAGGAACTAAAAAGGATTAATCCTATCCACTTAAACACAAGGGGGCAGAGTCGTCGATGTCTCAAGTTATTGTTGCGCTCATATCTATATCATATAAAGAACTGTTACGCAATAAAACAGCAAAACGGTGAGGCCAGATTGTTAAAAAGGTTTTGATGCTTATCAGCCTCTAATTTACAAAGTAGGGCAGTAAAACTCCAGCTCCCCTGGCCATGCTCACAGTTTACAACCATCACCTCGCCACAGACTCAGACAATAAAAGGCATATTCCATCAATCCTTGGAAAAAATATACAATTCAGAAGTTGCATGAGTAAAGTTTTAGTTTGTTTGTTTAGTTTTTTACTTCGCTCACTATTATTCCACGTCCAGCAGACAATATTTCCAGTTTGGTAGAAAGTTGAAGGTTTGTTTTGCAAATGATTCGATACAGACATATTTATGGAACCAAATCATTATAGGAGAAGTGAAAAGTAAATAGTTTCTGAGATATTGACACTTTTATAGGACTAGTATAAAATAGGTGGAAATTGCCCTCGAGGGGGTGCAAAGTGAAAAGTTTTGATGTTCTAGGCCTGTCTAAGATTGCTGTAACAAACTTTTTTGTGTCTTGTAAAACTTTGGCCTTTTAAAAAACTGGCTTGTTGGTGGGACCAACTATCATTGTGTGACTGTAAAGCTTAATTTACAACCAATATTTACACCACAACCCTGTCTTTCATCTCGTCACTACATCCAAGTTTGATTCATACTTTAATTTCCTTTTCTTTTTGATAGGAGAGTAATTCAATTTAAAATTTCAAGTATAAATTAATTAAAGGCCTTTTCTTCAAAATATGTTTCCCCAAGCTTGGAGAGGTCTGACAGTCTAATTAACAAGGTTCATCAGCTGGCTTTGCATGTATATTCTAATCTTCTTTTCCAGGTTATGATTCATGGGCACAGCAATAAGCTATTATCACATTAAGAAAGGCAGAGACAAATTATGTTCAGAATGGTTTAAAGTTTAAAGGTAAATGGTACGAATTTATATAGCGCCTTTATCCAAAGCACTGTACAATTGATGCTTCTTATTCACCCATTCATACACACACACACACACCAACAGCGATTGGCTGCCATGCAGGGCACCAACTAGCTTGTCAGGAGCATTTGGGTTTTAGGCGTCTAACTCAGGGACACTTCGAGACACCCAGGGTGGGATCAAACCGGCAACCTTCCGACTGCCGGACGACTGCTCTTACTGCCTGATCCAATGTCACACACCTGAGCCAAGATAAGTTTACTCTTTTTCAAAGCAGATATAGATGATATTGAAATAGGATTTATGAAAGAAGGGGTGTCAGATTGCTACAGGAGGTAATGTAGTAACTTTTCTTAACCTTGGCTTCTGTGGTTGCCTGTCTGCTTAAGTGGAGGCAGAGATGTTGCGCTCAGTGTATTGATCTACAGATCATTGCTGCCCCCCTCTGCAGGACTGAGGAATGGCAGGTGTTCGGTCTGAGATCTTCTACCCTCAGGCTCAGCAGCAGAACAGGGCTGGGCCATGAACAGGTTGAAGATGCACTGCTCCAGAATACTTTCCCTTGGGTGTGTGAGAGAGACAGAGAGACAGGATGGTTAAACATGGTAAAATATACAGTTCTCCATTACTCGACACCAGTCCACTTAATAAACTAAAGGGGGGGGGGGGGGTGAATCAAATCAGCAGGATTCCCTTATCAATGAAAAGGAGGATGAATTGATTATATAACGTGGGGATGAAAATATAAGTGCAAGGTTAGCGGCCATCACTTGCAGCCATTATACTCTAAGCAGGGACTTGAGTAACTAGACGAAAAAAATTAATGGCGACATTTGAATTAATTTGAATATCTTGTTTTTCTCTCTGGGAATGGGCTATGAGGTAAATAGAGCACTACTGTCAAGTGAGAGTGTGGAATATATTCATGCAAATTCTCTATACACTCACTGAGCACTTTATTAGGAATACCTGTACACCTACTTATTCATGCAATTATCAAATCAGCCATGCAATGCAGCAATGTGGCAGCAATGCAAGGCATAAAAACATGCAGATACTGGTCAGGAGCTTTGGTTAATGTTCACCTCAACCATCAGAATGAGGGAAAAATCTGATCTAAGTTACTTTGACCGTGGAATGATTGTTGGTGCCAGACAGGGTAGTTTGCATATCTCCAGGGATTTTCACACACAAAAGTCTCTAGAGTTTGCAGAGAATTTTCCAGTGAGCAGCTGTTCTGGAGACAGAAACACCTTGTTAATGAGAGAGGTCAGTAGAGAAGGGCCAGACAGGAAGGTGACAGTAACACAAATAACCACACATTACAACAGTGGTGTGCAGAAGAACATCTCTGAACACACAACGCGTCAAAACTCTAAGTGGATAGGCTACATCAACAGAAGGCTTAAGTCTAAAAAAGATGTTGAATAAAAACCTAATATAGTGCTCACTGAGTGTACTGTATATTGCGATTACTTCCCTGCAAGATTCAAGAGTTCAAATGGGTCATTTAACACTTAGAGGCATATGCATGTAGGTTCTGCAAATTACCCAGCTCTACGGAGAATATCCACCGCGGAGAGTGTCAGGGGAGCTCGGAGAAGCAATTTGCGGAGCTGTAAGATACTCCACACCCTGTCCACGCTAATCAACAGTTACACGACACGAACGAGGCCCGGCGTGACCCGTGTGCCAGGTATGTGCTGACTGAGGAGTAGCAGGCGACCTGGTTTGGGCGTGCCCGTTGCGGCGCGGCTGGGGAGAACAGGCTGGGCGGTGACAGAGCTTGCCTTCCTCTCGGCCTCAGATTGGATGTGGAAAGCCTCACATGTCTCAGGGGAGGGGAAAGGGAAAATGAAAAATGGACTGTTCGCCAGACCCTACAGGGTAATATTGAAACTTGGGAAAAGGGCTGAATAAGGCTGTTAAATGGCAAGCCACTGGAGTCATTTTTACCTTTTGTAATACGTCTGAAAGCCTGTGAAAAATTACACTGAATATTAGCAGTGTGGCTGTGGAGTTATTGATGCCTTAGGACACAGGTCCTAACTGTGCTCCAGTGCATTTTCACTGTGCTGTTTCATGTCTTAACTGTGCTGTAGCATGTTTTCACTGTGCTGTTTCAGGTCTTAACTGTGCTGTAGTATGTTTTCACTGTGCTGTTTCATGTCTTAACTGTGCTGTAGCACGTTTTCACTGTGCTGTTTCAGGTCTTAACTGTGCTGTAGCACATCTTCACAGCGATAACTGGATGTTTGTCCAGACTGGGTGAATCATGATGGATGTTACAAGCTTTGACCCATTACATACAGTATACAAGCCCAGAGCACACCTGCAAGTTCTCAACCAATACCCAACAATTTCTAAAAGCCTTACATTTCTTTCTGGACCTGATAAGAACTTATCTCATGACATTATGATATTTAAAAACGGCACAGTGCCACATCTCCCTATGCATGAGAACATCAATCTGAGATGAATTAAAACAGATGTCCAGTATGCTCAAAACTGCTGACTGTATTTTCAGGAACCTGGCAACGCCACTCTTTTCCTCCATATTCCGGGAGCAGTGGGGGGAATTTCTCTGATTGTAATTATAAGGAATGCTCAACTGGAGTCCAAACCAAACAAATGTGGGGGATTCCACGGCAGACATCTTTGCTGAGAAAACAAATTCCTGACACCCCTCCTGAAAACTGCGCATAGGGAGAACAAGACTGCTTGACTTTGCACAGCTACTGAACTGACACAAGCGAGTTCTGCTAAGAAAACCCACGATAACGAAGAAATACGTCCAGTTTGGAAACAGACAGTAGCTCATACTGATATTTACCAGACTGCATTCCAAGCTGGTAACTTATCACATGATGTAGCAGCATTGAAGTCTTCAGAGACACGTCTCAGATATTGTGGTGTGATTTTCCTTTTTCGCCCAGGGTAATAAAAACCAGGATTGTGCTCAGATTTACTCCTTCACGCTAAGTTAACTTGCCTTAGACTAATGTAAGGCACAACACTGTATAGGTCTCATTAAAAGCATGATGTATATACACTGTAGAATGTACATTGATGAGCCAAAATGGTATGGTTGGCATTTATATAGCGCCTTTATCCAAAGTGCTGTACAATTGATGCTTCTCATTCACCCATTCATACACACACTCACACACCAACGGCGATTGGCTGCCATGCAGGGCACCAACCAGTTCGTCAGGAGCATTTAGGGGTTAGGTGTCTTGCTCAGGGACACTTTGACACAGCCCGGGCGGGGGATCTAACAGGCAACCCTCCGACTGCCAGACGACTGTTCTTACTGCCTGAGCCATGTCACCCCAGGTATGACCACCTGCCTAATATGCTGTTGGTCCTCAGCTCAGCCCCAGGTATGTGGACCTGCCTAATATGCTGTTGGTCATCAGCTCCGCCCCAGGTATGACCACCTGCCTAATATGCTGTTGGTCCTCAGCTCAGCCCCAGGTATGACCACCTGCCTAATATGCTGTTGGTCCTCCGCGTGCTGCCAAAACAGCTCTGACCCGCCAAGGGCATGGACCTCTGAAGGTGTCCTGGGGTATCTGGCACCAAGACGTGAGCAGCAGATCCTTTAAGCCCTGTGAGTTGGGAGGTGGAGCCACCGTGGATCAGACTTGTCAGTTATTCCTGCACATCCCACAGATGCTCGATGGGATTGAAATCTGGGGAATTTGGAATTTGGCAGGGCAACGCCTTGAACTCTTCCAAAACAATTTGTACGGTATGGCTGTGCACATTATCCTGCTGAAAGAGGCCACTGCCATTGGAGAACACCATTGCCATGAAGGGGTGTACCTGGTCCACAACCATGTTTACGTGGATGGCATGTTCTTCCCACAGTGCCTCCTGGTGCCACCTCCTCCTCAGGTAAACAGCGAAAACATACCCAGTCACATAATGTAAAAGAAAACGGGACTCATCAGACCAGACAACCTTCTTTCATTGCTCCAATGTCCAGTTCTGATGCTCCTGTGCCCATTGTAGGAGCTTTTGCCTTTGGACAGGGGTTAGCATGGACACTCTTCATATGTCCAACAATAGGTACAGTGCTTCAAAGAATCAACAGAACCAAACAAGGAGGAAAGAACATATCACTGTGAGGAAACACCCCCAATTGCCCGTGCAGTTTCCAACTATGAGCAGGCACAGTTTATGGGTCAGTTAATACTGCCTAAACTCCAGTTTTACTCTGACATTAACTGAGTCCATTGTGTCTTTGAAGCTCTTCAAAATAGCCCTCAAAGAAAAAGGTTTGCAAGCGTGGTTTCTTGCCCTGTGGTTCTGCACATGGCACAACTCATCAAACATATTGTGAGCAATGTTAAAAAGCGGATTCAATCTGAGACAAAAAAGAATGCAATGCAGCCATTTCCTTCCCCAAAAAAGCTGCATAAATCCACTGTTCCAGATGAAACCCTCAACAGATACACATTTGGTGCAACTGCAGTGCGTAGAAACCTCTGCATGTGTCCTACTCTTTTATATAGGGTCTTTACATGGTGCTCTCTGTTCTTAATGGGCATTGTACATTTTTGAGTCCCTCTCCAAGGGATATGTGGCAGGTCCTTAAGGACTCTGTAATGTGTGACTTTTAAACAGGGCTCATAGATCTGCCTTTTCCCCGCAGTGTTGAATACAAACGTTTTAATGGCTGCGAACTGTAAAATCTTCCCTTGGGTATTTGGTGGTGTCAGGTGTATTACTCCTGGCAGGCAACTCAAGACCAGACAGCTTTGTTTCCAGAACCCTCTCCAGGTTAAAGAAACCCTTTATCAACTCCATCCCTTTTCCCTCCAGACCTGCTTATGCAGTGCCCTCCAAAAATATGGGAACAGCTGAGTGATTCATATTTGTTTGCTAATTACAAGCAATTATGGGCACCCTCTGTAAATATACACAAAAATACTGTCAACTAAAAAATAATTTTCAAAAAATAAAGACAAACTTTATTTTCCAACATGTGCGAAGTAACGTGCTTTATTAATGATTCAATTGGAATCAAATCAAAAAGTCTTACATTTAAAAAAAAAAGAAAAAGAAAATTCTCCTAGAAACTGCTTTCACAATTGTTGGCATCCCTGATTTAATGCTTTGTGCAAACACCATGAGCAAAGATGGCAGCCATCAGTATTAGAGGTTAGAGAACACATTTGGAGGGATTTTTGACCATTCCTCCATGCAGAACTTGAAGATCTTAAACATCCTCTTCAGTTCAGACCAAAGGTTTTTGATGGGATTTAGTATGTCTGGAGACTGAGATGGCCATTGCAGAACATTGTTTTCACTTAACCATTTCCCAGACATCCCTTGGTGATTTGTGCTGTACTAGGGTATGAAAAGGAATTTGCTCTTGCCTACTTCGCAAGTGAAGGTGCTACCAAGCCATACAGTATAAAACTAGAATAACATGAATAATGGCTATATTGAACTTAAATTTCAGCTGTGTCTGACTAGTTCCTGTTGAAATGGTGTTCAGTGTGGGCCAGGGGTAGGTGGGCCTGCTGCCGTTCAGAGAGAAGGAAATTCAGACATTCAGAGCTGACTTCAGCTCCTCTCAAATGGCCGACACACTCTGAAGTGGGGCCAGTGCTCGTGGCATAGGGAGTTCTACAGCTGTTAACATAGTATATTTGCAAATATGGTTTAACACCCCGCGTCAGACGTCAAATGTCCCGGTTTTTCACCAATCAAATGTGACACCCCTAGACCCAACAGCTGTGTGGAGCTTATCGTGGATACATCCGGGCTTGAACCACCTACATTTTGGATCCCAGTCATGTACCTTAGCCAAGTTTTAACTTAAACATTGCCGGATAAGTCTTTACTTTGGCTTTTAATACTGAAGGCTTCTCTATTCAATACAGGCAATCTCTGTACAGAGGCTGTCTCAAACTCGGAGCCATGGAGGGCCATGAGTATGCTGGCTTTTATTCCAGCCTCAGATCTTTATTCTATAATTAGTTAAATTATTTGCTGAATTAGCGCTGTAGGGTTGTACATAATGTATACGAAGTGAAATGTGTTATTTGTGTTGTCTAAATAACAACAGTCGTTTATATTCTGTGCTTTAATGCAGTGAAATATATGTGGCTAAATGAGCATTTGGAATCAATTCAGGCAGCATTAATTGGTTGGAATGAAAACGTGCATCCACACCTCCTTGGCAACAAGTTTAAAACCACTGCCGTACAACTTTATACGCAATATGGCATGGAAAGCCAAGTAAGCCCCCAAAGAAAAGAAATCTCGATAAATGTTACTCTCAGGAGTATAAGTGTAAAAGAATGTTGTAAACTCATTATGCATTTTCCTGTGCAATTTGTAACACTGCCCGCAGTAACACTTAGCTTCTGTAATTTGATTAATGCCATCATATTAGAGCTGGAGGCACAAGGAGGAAACACACACACACACACACACACACACACACACATTGACAAACTTTCTTACACAGCATCAGCATTTTGGCACAACTCTTCCCTATGTCTGTGATTTCTCTTCCTTCCCATAAAAGTAAAATGTGTCTCAGCTTAGGAAACAACCTGGTCTTATTTATGAAGAGGTGTGTGTGTGAGTGTGTGTGTGTGTGTGTGTGTGTGTGTGTGTGTGTGTGTGCCGCACACCGGCCGAGGAGAAGTGGCAGTGGCTACCATAGTCCCTGTGTCTGCTGTGGCTGTGCTTTGTGCCTGGCAGGTGATGGCATTAATGGCTGATGGTGAATATACGATGTATGACAGGCTCCAGAATAAGCTGTGGCAATGAACTGAGCTGTCACTCACAAACTGAGCCACCTTTTTATATTTTCTTCATTTGTTTGTGTGGTTGTGAGCCGGGGATTTCACAAAAGAGATATGGGACCATTTTCACTCTCATAAATCATAGCAAAAGAATCAATTGTCAAAATGCATTTCAGGAAATTTTGTCACCGACTGCGGTAGAAATATACTGCAGTTTTAATTATTTGGGAAACTTCATTAACAGAGAGAAAATGATCAAACCTCACAAACATCTTCAGCAGCTTTAATGATAAACTTGCATCTTAAGTAAGTTGAATTAATGATTCTTTATTATTTTTATTACTTAATGATGCTTTTATCCAGAGTGACTTACAGTTGAATAGATTAACAGGGGACAATCCCCCAGGAGGAATGTGCGTTAAGGGCCTTGCTCAAGTGCCCAACAACTGTGTGGATCTTATAGTGGCTACACAGGGGCTTGAACCACCCACCATCCAGGTCTCAGTCATGTACCGTAGCCACTAGACTACAGGCTGCCCTGTAATGACAAACTTGAAGCTATATATTACTGTAAGAATTGGGTTGATATGTGATTACTGTAAGAATTGGGCTGATATATGGTTTGGGTTGTAGAAGGCCCAATTTTGTTTCTTCCTACACACTTTTGGAACCCACACCCAGCAAGGCTATTTCTCTGAGAACTGCACCGTAAACAATTCTGAGAAAATAATTTCACATGGGACAAAAGCACACAGCTAAGCTGAAGTATGCTACCCTTGCAAAGTTTACTGTAGCAGAAGCTTAATTAAAATGAATGCATGACCAAATGCAACGGACAACACACATTTTTAAAACAACCACAGCCCCAATGCATTTCCCAGTCATACACTTCACACACAACGTGCCATATTGTTTTCCAAGGAGACAAAGAAAAAAAGAAAAAAAATCCTTCTTGAGACCTCAATAATCAGTATTCCAACAGCAACATAGGGTTGCATGTTCCCGCACATCTGAAAATACCAAGACGATTAACTTCCTGAAAAATAATTATCTAATCTTTGAGCCATTTCATAAAAGCAAATCTTGCCATTCTGGTGTGCAATTAAGCTATTTAAGATAATTGCATCCCATTGACTCAGTCACATATTGAAATTAGTATAATACAGTGTGGGAGAAAAATCACTGGCTTAATAATGAACTCGGCCATTTAAGCCAAAACAGCTCAGGGAACAGAGGTCTGCTGGATACATTTAAAATGGCCATGCTGACATGAATGGCATGCAAAAGCAACCACTGTGGCCACTGTGAACACAACTTTACTAGTGGCTACAGCCTTCTCTGAGCCTGTGTAGTTAAACCACAGTCAAGAACACAAAGGGGCTCAGTGATCAATATTTTCCTAAATCTGTGTGTAAATTTATGTGTGATTGGAACCGTACAAACAAATTCAGCCAGATTTATCAAACAAGCATAGACTAAGCTTTTTTTCTGAGGCACATTAGGGTGACCAGATGCAAACAGCCCAAATGCGGAACGAATCCCATCTGAAGCATCGGAGTCCACCAGCAGAGATGAAAGTCTGAAAGTCAAGGAAGCCAATATGAGGCTCACAAATAAGAAAAAACTGTCGCCGACATTGGCCTAACAATTGACTTACTGAAAAAAACTGCTTGGAACATAATTACAAAGAAATAGACCAATGGTAAATACAGTAAGCTCTCTTATACCTGCACTAAGGAAGCAGCTGAAATCCCTGTGATGAGAATTCATAAAGGACTGTGGCCAAGAACAATATTTTGGAATATAATGCTAAGCACTGTAATTCAGCATTATAATAACAGACTCAATTGGATCTTCTGTAGGAATTAGAACCATGTGGATAGTACAGAATATATACCCTAGACTGATGCAGAATGGCCTTCCTTGCATGGGGGATTGCATATCTCAGTGGCTTTGGTATCTCTTACAGTAGCAGATGTATTCAGTGAGACGTGTTTCACAGGCACACATTTTGTGTACACATTAGCATGAAGTCGCATGCGCAAGTACAGCAGATTAGAATGCAAAACGTATTGGCAAACGGTTGGAGAATTGGGAGGCAGGGTGGTACAGTGGGCAGAACTGCTGCCTCACAGGCAGAAGGTCCTGGGTCTCTCTGTGTGGAGTTTGTATGTTCTCCCCATGTTCGTGTGGGTTTCCTCCTGGTACTCTGGTTTCCTCCCACAATCCAAAGATATGCAGGCTGATTAGAGTGTCTAAATTGCCTCTAGATGTGAGTGTGTGAGTTAATGGTGTGTGGGCCCTGCAGTGGTTTGGTGGCCTGGCTAGGGTGCATTCCTGCCTCTCACCCAGTGCATCCTTGGATCGGCTCCAACACCCCCTGACCAGGAATAAGCAGGTTTGATAATGGATAGATGGATGATGATAAATTGGACAGGTACAATGAAGGAATTGTATAAATCAATCTCTGGTTATATTATAGTTTATAGAGAAATATTTGCCAGGATTTGTATAAATATATATTTATATTTGTATAAATAACATATTTGCCAGGATTTTGTATAAATCAATCTCGAAAACTGGATATATTATAGTTTATAGAGAAATATTTGCCTCTGGAAAACAGTTTTCCTTGATAACTGAAGATTCAGAAAACTGAGAGCCAATAACTGGTAAAATTATTCACAAACCTTGGGAAAGGGGATGTAGAAACATACAAGCATAGAATTAGATCTCAGGGACTGTTGTTTGCAAAACCAGAATGCAGACGCCAGTACTGCAAACACTCAGCTGTAAGCCAGTCGATAATGGCCATTCAAACATGGTCTCAAAAGAGTTGCTCACACAGGGTATTTTACCACCAAAGGGAGCATAACATCATCCGTTATAGAGCACATTCATACAGCACTCCAAGGAAATACTTGTTAGTAACACAAGCATGAGCACACACACACACACACATCCACACACACACACACACACACACACACACACAGTAAGCAGGCAAAATCACTAATAATGTAGTATACACAGTATATCACTAATAGTTTAGTATATACATAGGCAAAATCACAAATAGATATAGTATAGTATACACAGACAAACATGCACAAACACACACACACACACACACACACACACACACACACACACACACACATCTGGAGACACTGCTATAAGCAAAATTGGTGGGGATTAAATCCAGTCCAGTGCATAAAGCTGAAAAGACAAAGCAATGCAGCAGATGTTTCAACCTTTTTGTTTTGCTCAAATGACAAACATAAGCAAGAAATAAAATACTAACACTAAATTAATTAACACATTAGTTTACCTCATTAACATTCATTCAAAGAATGTGCATTCGTAAAAAATTACAATATTGCAGATGCAGCTTCGGATTTTATTCATGGTTCAGAAGGGAACCTGTTTCATACATTAGCAATATAAGTTTAAGGGGGCAATTACTTTTTATTTGGTTCCTTTTTTCTTTAAATAAATCTAATAATAATTAAAGGGCACTGTATATTTCCTTTTTCTTTTTTTTTGCTTTCAGTTTAAGTTAACAATTATGAGTATAAGATGCAGCACAATCATAACTGGTCTAGGTTGACAACTGCAAGCAAAAAATAATACTCTTCTTGAATTCAAATTGTAGGCTTAGTGAATGTCAGTAAATGTGTATCCTCAGTGTGAACATTACTGACACCTGACCAAGAAAGTTATGAGGAGGAGATATGTGACTGTGAGCTCAAGCTATGGGTGAGCAGGAAAGGTTGAGCACTAAGGGCTCATTAATAAGGGTTCAAAAATAAGGGTTAATTCATACATCTGTCAATGTTGAGATAGGCATTAAAACATTGCATGCAAAAAAATACTGTATAGTTTTCATTTTCCTGGTCCTTCAGATCTATTTGATATTAGAGTGGCCTGATATGCAGTCCTTGTACGGCGAGTGTGTTTACAGTTTATACCATAGGAATGTGTGAATTATATTCATTCAACTCACCTCATTCTGTAAATCACAATTCATAGGAGTTCCACAACTGACTACTGAAAAAAAAGAAATGCTTCCAAATACCGTAGATGAAATATGTGAATACAACGCCGTACCTATGTGTTTCCAAACAGGGTATTTGGGTTTTGATACATCCCTAAAAGGATACAGTATATCCAGAAACAAGGCCTACCGTTTCTAAAATGTAATTCCCAAAGAGGCAATGAACGCGAGATAATAAATGTGCGGACTGAAACCAGGCCAGCGCGGCGGCGTGTAAGAACAGAGGCGAGAGGAGAGCTGTGATTCCATCAGAGAGCTCATTTAACACCACACACATTCATACTCTTCAGCCCCGAGCAACCGTTCAACCCACGTCACACAATTGTCAGCTGTGGGCTTTAATAGCCAGGTCGGGGAAGGAATGTAAATTTAAAGAAAAAAATAGGAAGGTGACAACGTCTGCGGTGGCAGGTAAGCTGGGGAGGAGAGATAATTTAGCGCGGGCGCCTGGGAGTGACATGTCTCATTCATTCTGAATTACAGCTAATGAGGCTCTGTGGCTGGTCACGGTCAATTTGGGTTACAGCACACGCCTGTCTGGCCCCGCCTCCTTGTCTCCGTGACGCCGGGCACGGTACGAGGATAAGAGCAGCCGGCACGGGGGGAACTGGGAAGAGGCAGCCGTGGGAATGTCAGATGAAGGCGGCTTTTTTGGCCGTCTGTAGGACAAAAAGAACATTCTGACACCCACCACAGCTTTGAAGAGCACAACGGAGAATGTCCAGATAACTATTCCTCTAGACCAGTGGTCCTCACTCCTGGTCCTGGAGAGCTGCAGGGTGTGCTGGGGTCCTCACTCCTGGTCCTGGAGAGCAGCAGGGTGTGCTGGGGTCCTCACTCCTGGTCCTGGAGAGCCGCAGAGTGTACTTGTTTTTTGCCAGTACAATTCAGTAACCAATTCAGACCTACCAGGTGAGGTGAGTTAACTGTGTAATTAACTGCTTTAATTGATCAAATTAAGTGCTGAGTAACAACAAAAGCCAGCAAACCCCGCGGTTCTCCAGAATCAGGAGTGAGGACCCCAGCACACCCTGCGGCTCTACAGGACCAGGAGTGAGGACCCCAGCACACCCTGCGACTCTCCAGGACCAGGAGTGAGGACCCCAGCACACCCTGCGGCTCTCCAGGACCAGGAGTGAGGACCGCTGCCGGAGACAACTCTCTTCCCCCCTTCCCTGCAATGTTGTCGAGCAGCAAGGGTGATCCAAATAAAGAGTTTCTCCTTCGTTATTTGTAAAAATCCTTCATTGTGTTTCCATTCCGCCTCACTGCAAACAAGCTATTATTGACTGCAGACGTGGCCTCACCCTGCATGAGGCCGATGAGATAGAACGAGGACAGGCGGAGTTAATGCGCTGACCTGTCATGCTATCGAGGTAATCAGCAGCCATTTCTCATCCTGTAATTGGCTGGCAAGGTCACCCCTCTGTGTGGAACATGCCGGAGATCTGGGGCTTAACCGGTGGGGGGGGGGGGGGGGGACTGTGTATACTGTTGACGGAGGAGGCGTCTTTCGGGCAGGTAATGATGACAGTCAGGAGTGCTCAACAGGATGGGAGTTCTAATGTCAATGCCTGCATAGAATATGTCGACAAGGTAAACACCAGCATGCCTGCTTGCAATGCTGAGCCAAGAGTTCAAGCGCAGTTAATTACAATTGCATTTGATCCAAGAATCTTAAGTGTCTACTTTTGCCATTCTAAACAGTATAATCTCGACCACCTTGCATCAACGGCCTTAAACAGCACTTGCAGAGAGCTTGCGAGCAGTGTAGTCAGATTATTAATGGAAACAAACGGCCATGTTGTAAGCACCGGAGACTGTAATTATCAGGAAACCCTTGTTACACCTTTTACACTCATTATTCAGAGTCTGCCTGATAAAGAGGGATTGGATCAATCAGAACCACTATAAGAGATGCGAAGGGGTATTTTTTCCACCTTTATATTACCAAGGGAAGATGGATCTCGTGTTATCTGGCAAGTGTTGTTGAACGGCTGCCCACCCAGTCCTTAATCTCTTGTCCACCCATACACACCACTCCATTTCCCTGGTTAGAGTTGTAAAGATGAAAGGCTGCAAACTGAGAGGCTTTTTTCATCTGTCTTTAAAACATCATTAGACCATCGGCCAATAGTTGGCACGGTGAAACTTATGGCCTTGATGCAGTCAAATTAAAAGGGAAAGGGGACAGTGTGTTTGAGCCAGTGTCACCGAAAAGGGGGAAGTTCTGACTGACAAGAGCCCTCAAAACTAATTTGCGATTTTTTTGAGGGCCCAATGTGAGATCTTTTCATGGGCACCAGAATCCCTGGTGTTCATATTAAACCAGCCTCATTAGCAAATGCACTACAAGGACTCGTAAATTCACCAAGGTTGAGCACCTTGCATCTATTTGCCAGCACCTTGCATTGCCATTAGCATTTTACAATTGTGCCTTCACTGCAAAAATACATTTGTAGAAAACCTAAAAATAAAATGGCCGAATGGTAAGAGCAAGATGGCACCTATTTTCTCTCAGCTAGTTTTCATCCAGAGAAGAGTGAATGTTTCCAGCACAAAGACTTCAATGTCCTGTAATACACAGGGCACATCTTAGCAATAATGTCTAGTATTATTAGGCGCTGAGCACATTTCAATTCTTGTTTTTCATGATCACATCATGCAAGAAATTGAGAATATAGAGCCTCAATCATGCTCTCTAAATTGAGAAACATTTAATAACCTGTGGAAATATTTGCTCTCTATTAGATCTAATATTATTCCTGAACTGAAAGATAACTTTTTTGAAAATGTTTCTGATTTCCCTTCGTTTTCATCTTTTATTCAGCAGTAGGAGATATCTTCATTCAGAGATTCATAGCCGATGGCACGCGCTAATTAAATGTCTTTGAGCCAGACGACTATATTGGGGAGACAGGCACCCTTTCACGCACAAGGGCTTCTGATCTGGGCTAAAATAATTTGATTTCTCAGAAGGAAAGGATTGTACATTTGCAAGCGTCACCCCGCCCCCTGACTTTGAACAGAAGAGAGGACTGATTGCGAGAGGGGTTCAGGCCATAATTTTCAGCCCAGGATAACTCCACTTGAGCTAGATGGGGATTCAGACACTTAAAGACCTTCCCGGAACACTGCTATGCTGATATATGCAGGTTTCCTTTTGTTGAGATGGCAGAAAATATCACGAGTGTTCCGAGAAGCCATAATGGCCACTATTAATGTGCCAAAAACACATACGGATACAGAAAAGATGACATTTCTATCCCAGCCGAAAGAGATGATGGTAGACTTTAGGAGGCAAAGGGTGTTCAGCTTTGCCCCTGCCATGTAGGATACAGCATACAAATACAGTCCCTTCCATAACATTTAGGACAGACGTATTTTGTGATTTATTTGGCTCCGTACTCCTTTTTTTGATTTGTAATCAAACAACACACAAAGTGAAGTTAAAGTGAAGATTCTAAGCTTGTATTAAATGGTGCTCAGCTTTATTTAAAGGGTATTTTAATTCATTTTGGTTTAATTCATTTCAAGGCACCATAATGGAAGTGATGGCTTCAAATGTGTTCCTGAATAAAAATAACAAAATAATAATAAGACAAAGAAAAATTCCTGCAATTATACTGTGCTTTTCTCATGCTAAAAGTGCTCTACAGTGATGAGGTGAAAGCACCTGGGTGATGCAACAGCAACCATATCGCACCAACATGCTCACCACACTTCAGCTGAGTTTCATTCCACTCTGTCCATGTCACAGTACGTTCTCTCAATCAATGTACAATACCAACTAACTGCTTTCATGAGGATCGCAAGTTATGACTAATTATATAATCGCTCTGGTGATTGCTATGGCCCAATGCCTCCAACAAATCTACAGGGATTTGGATGGTATTGGATGTTGACATCTTTTGGGTCGTGTGCCCAAGGAATATATGTGTCTCTAGCTAATTGTATTTAAATATGATGTCTAATTGACCAAATTATCAATTTGATGATGCATAGAAAGTGATATAATTTAATCCCAGCCTTTATGTGGCTATTTCTGTGGCTTGGCTGTGAATTATGTTATGAGTGTTTGGTCAGACATTTGATAAGTCGTTAATCAGGAAGGCAGCTTCTGCAGCACAGTCAGAAGTTAATTTGACTTGTGGCGGGAGAGGTGAGTTACAGCCCGACAGCAGTGGGAGGACTGCCAGAACCCTTACTCTGCCCCCCACACCTCCAGCCTGGAGACCCTCACTCTGCCCCCCACACCTCCAGCCTGGAGACCCTCACTCTGCCCCCGCACCTCCAGCCTGGAGACCCTCACTCTGCCCCCACACCTCCAGCCTGGAGACCCTCACTCTGCCCCCCACACCTCCAGCCTGGAGACCCTCGCTCTGCCTCCACACCTCCAGTCTGGAGACCCTCACTCTGACCCCACACCTCCAGCCTGGAGACCCTCACTCTGCCCCCACACCTCCAGCCTGGAGACCCTCACTCTGCCCCCCACGCCTCCAGCCTGGAGACCCTCACTCTACCCCCACACCTCCAGCCTGGAGACCCTCACTCTGACCCTCACACCTCCAGCCTGGAGACCCTCACTCTGCCCCCCCGGCACAAAATCATGATGGAAGACTCAGCAATAAAATAAATGTATGGTTTTTGTGATTGACGTTACATGTGGACTAGACCAATCTTTGGGACCATGTACTGGAAAAAGAATTCAAGTTTATCTTGACAGATGTAATTATGGTAAATTAATCCATTTAGTGCAATCTCAAAGAAAAGGTTTGTGTGTTGCTAAGGACCTTTCAAATAAATGGGCAATTCCATTGTTTGTGATGACATTTAAGTGGCATTTATATCTTCCTTTCTTCTTTGAATGATCTTAAAATGGCCGCACTTCCGTTCTCGTTTTCACGTCTAAGAGTGTGAATCTCATTAGCGTGTAGCGCAGCCCCCTGGGTGAGTGTGGGTTGTGTGTATTCCGTGAGCAGCGTGATGTTAACACACACTGCACCTGGAGCACAGTGAGAGAACAGCTCAACATTACTGTGTTAATGGGTAACGGGCTGCACACATCACAATGGTGACACTGAACATTACCGCAAGCACCTTTCATACATACCACCTGCTATCATGCAAAATACGCCTAGAAAAATGTTTTACTTGGGGGGCGACATCGGCTCAGGCAGTAAGAGCAGTCATATGGCAGTCGGAGGGTTGCCGGTTCGAATCCGCCCTTGGTGTGTCGAAGTGTCCCTGAGCGACCAACCCCCAAATGCTCCTGACGTGCTGGTTGGTGCCTTGCATGGCAGCCAATCACTGTGTGTGTGTGAATGGGTGAATGAGAAGCATCAACTGTACAGCGCTTTGGATGAAGGCGCGATATAAATGCCAACTATTTAACATTAAACATAGCTTGTCTTGCTAGTTTACCCAGCCTCTTACACTGTGAACCTGTCAGCTCAGAAAGGACAGGAAGTTGCCGCAGGGGCCTGGAACCGCGATGTGTCCACTCCTTAATGCACATGCTTAAGGGTGGACAGGGAGGAGATATTATTTGTGTAGCTGATTATGTATTCCATCGAATTTACCAAAGTTCACACCATTAAAGAGGGTCGATTTGTGCTTCAAATTTATCCGTCTCTAAATAGCAGCCGTAATTCGAGGCGCAAGTGAGACAGAGACACAGGCTCCCACTCTTTAAATAACTTAACAGCTAATAGCTTGAATCACCTTACCTTCATCGTTTTATTTTGAGCTCTCTTATCCAAGGTTCTAATGAGCAGTTGGGGAAGGTGCCAGTTTTTACAAACAGGTGATCGAACAAGTCTGTTTAAAATGCACATTTTGGATTTTGACATGGCCAGGGAGGAGGTAACAGAGAAAGCGTCTGTTCATCTTCGTAATGCGGGTTTCATAAACCCACACCTTCTGGTGTTTCCAGAGAATGACAGAGGCATCCGAGGGGACACCTGTAGCAGAAGCCACAGGTGAACTGAACACCACAACGTGAGTCCCTCCAGACTCCCACAGTACCCCAGCTGCTCTCAAAAAACAAAGGGAACAGATGAGACCCTATGAAGAAGCCAAGGTTTCTCCCGGAACTTTCTAGCCATGGCACACTGCCCAGCTAAGAAATCACGCTGGCAAGTTTGAGCATATAAAGTCTTTAAGGCTGTTACAAGCAAAACAATGCTTCTCGATCACCAAACTGGTGACCAAAGAGTCTAACGATATCATTATATGCTGCATCAGAAATTATATAAATAAATTATGAAGGAAAACACAAAAAAGCTTTGAAGAACACAGTTACACAAAGTCGGAAGCATTTTAAAGTGAGGATAATAGAGCTTGCTGAATTTGGCTTGTGGAATTTGCCAGTTTTTTCTTTCTTAATTTCAGGGTGTGGAGAGAGCTCTTTGAACATGCGTAACTCAACGCGTCGTTAGAGCTGCAGTGGGGGCCGTGTCAGAAATAACTCTTCCAAAAGGGATGCAGGAGCCCAACCTCACACTGGGAGACCGCGCCACCTCGTCCCTCAGCGGTGGGTGGAGTGGCAGCTCGTCCCTCAGCGGTGGGTGGAGTGGCAGCTCGTCCCTCAGCGGTGGGTGGAGTGGCAGCTCACCCCTCAGCGGTGGGTGGAGTGGCAGCTCGTCCCTCAGTGGTGGGAGGAGTGGCAGCTCGTCCCTCAGTGGTGGGTGGAGTGGCAGCTCGTCCCTCAGCGGTGGGTGGAGTGCTCATCCCTCAGCGGTGGGAGGAGTGGCAGCTCGTCCCTCAGCGGTGGGTGGAGTGGCAGCTCGTCCCTCAGCAGTAGGTGGAGTGGCAGCTCGTCCCTCAGCGGTGGGTGGAGTGGCAGCTCGTCCCTCAGCGGTGGGTGGAGTGGCAGCTCGTCCCTCAGCGGTAGGTGGAGTGGCAGCTCGTCCCTCAGCGGTGGGTGGAGTGGCAGCTCGTCCCTCAGTGGTGGGTGGAGTGCTCATCCCTCAGCGGTGGGTGGAGTGGCAGCTCGTCCCTCAGCGGTGGGAGGAGTGGCAGCTCGTCCCTCAGCGGTGGGTGGAGTGGCAGCCAGTCCCTCAGCGGTGGGTGGAGTGGCAGCTCGTCCCTCAGCGGTGGGTGGAGTGGCAGCTCGTCCCTCAGCGGTGGGTGGAGTGGCAGCTCGTCCCTCAGTGGTGGGTGGAGTGCTCATCCCTCAGTGGTGGGAGGAGTGGCAGCTCGTCCCTCAGCGGTGGGTGGAGTGGCAGCTCGTCCCTCAGCGGTCGGTGGAGTGGCAGCTCGTCCCTCAGCGGTGGGTGGAGTGGCAGCTCGTCCCTCAGCCAGCACGATTCATGGCTGGAGTCTAAAAGAAAGGTCCAGAAGACTGGACCCAGGAATGTTTTTGTCAGATATTGACATGATGAATTTATGGTCTCATATGATGAAAATTCACATTTACCTCGTCGTAAAGCTGGCAGAACACTGTCTTACGCATGACATGATGTTATGAGATGTTATGTCAAATTATATAAAACAGTCATATTTTTATCAGTAAATGTTATGACAGATGGCCATCTGTCATTTGTAAAGAATTCCATTCACCAATTCTGGAATCACTTACCAAGAAGAAGGGTCAGAATACACCAAGTTAAAATAATCTGAGGCTTTTATCTAGAGCAACAACTGTAGTGTGGACCATGAAAGAGTGGCAGCAACAGCTCTTGCCCCTGCTGCATGTGTGTGTGCAGTGGCCTGTACTTCCAAAAGGCACACAATACACACAATATAGACATTGCTGTTCATATAGCGACTGTATATTTTTTGTCTTTATCCTTAAAAGAAGTTGTCAGATGGCCTAAAGCAAACCTAAAGCAAAAACTTAAATGAGCATATTTATACACATATTTATATACCAAGATGAAGAAATGAAACTTCACGTTAACAGAACTGAGTTCAGGGAGATTTGCGTAACGTGGAAACACACACACACACTGAACTGCTCAATAAACTCAAGGTTGGTTCATTAGAAAACGCTAATAACCCATTTTAAAATCAAATGAAAGAGTTTTGAGGAACATGCAAACATGAGGATTGTTTTAGAAGCTTGGCAAGCTTTCAGCAACTTTGCTCTAAATATACTTTATGAGATCAGACTGAATTATATGAAAACATTCAATCTGAAGAACAAACAGCATCTGGCAGTTAACCTGTGAAATTTTGAATAAAAGACGCAAGACAAAAGGCTCAGAGGCATGGCAGTTATTGAGCTCTACATAGTGAAAAGTGCTCTTCACCTCAATTAATTCCCTACACCTTTCTGAGAGAACAAAAAGCAAAAATACATTGCTTGGAGATAACAGTCAATCCCTAGAACACAGAGACAAATGCAAGCCTTCCCTTGGAGGAGGTTGGGCATTGTTTAAACAGAATCCTTTCATTTTCACTTCTGAAAAGCACTTCACCAAAGATACATTTTAATGAGACTACAAGGCATTTTTACCAGCATGGGGTTTCCAATGTGGGGTATTAACAGTGAAGCAAAGCTAAAGAGTAAAGAAAGGTAAAGAAATTCTTGAAAAAGAACGTGTTTGCACCTGTAAGCTTCTCAAGGAATGGCCTCACCTTTCTCATTCCTATTGGCCTGGTGCTTCTTTTAGGGGGTTAAACATGTTTCTTCTGCTCGGCAAAGAAATTGCAAATTCAGTGGCACAGCAAATGACAGTAGTAATAAATTCCAAGTGCTTTTCAGGACAAATGTAGATAGTTAATATTTTCAAGCTGCCTTGATAATGATAATCACAGTTTATTTAAATGCGCATGCCTTTGTGTAATTGTTATTACAGTATAGGCATTTAGCAGATGCTCTTTGCCAGAGCGACGTACAATGAAGTGCAGATCGAACACAGGGTCAAGTGCGATGAGGACCCTAGAGGAAAGTACAGTTCCAAGCGTGACCACATAGATAAAAACTTGAACCCAACTAGGATACCGCGGTTGGCAGGTAGAATACCCTGAGTACAACAATAGCGATATATAAGTGCCATTATAGTCTATGGCATGCACAAGGCTAATCATGGTGGTGAGGTAGGGGGTGGGGAGGTGCAGCCTGAAGAGATGAGTCTTTAGTCTGTGCTTGAAAGTGGTCAGAGACTCTGCTGTTCCGACATCTACAGGAAGGTCATTCCACCTCCATGGGGCCAGAATGAATAGCAGTCGTGACTGAGAATAATTCACTGATAATAAGCGATGCATGCAACAAAAGGATTTCATGCTCAAGAGACAGCCCAGCTCCATCCTTTTGACCGTGTGAGTCTCCAGCCTTTAGCAGATTTGGAAATTATAGTAATGTTGTTGGACTTCAATAGCACTGTAGGGTCTTTGAGTGTGGTAGGAAACCCATGTGAACGCACACGGGAAGAACATGCGAACTCCACACAGGGAGGATCTGACCAGCCCGCTAAATCTTTTTTTTTTTTTTACTGACATTGGCTCAGGTGGTAAGAGTTGTCTGGCAGTCAGAGGATTGCCGGTTCGATCCCGCCCTGGGTCAAAGTGTCAAAGTGTCCCTGAGCAAGACACCTAACCTCCAACTGCTCCTGATGAGCTGGATGCTGCCTTGCATGGCTGCCAATTGCCATTGGTGTGTGAGTGTGTATGTGAATGTGTGAATGGGAAGCGTCAATTCTACAGCTCTTTGGATAAAGGCACTATATAAATGCCACACATTTACCATGTAATGACAGTTTTCTACATGAACACAAGAGATTTATTTTTTGACAATTGTGCCAAAACAAGGAAATTATGTGATTTTTTTGGAAAAGTGAAATCTGTGTGAAAGCACAGAAAATGTAAAATGTAAAATGTGCTTACATTATTATTATTATTATTATTATTATTATCATTATTATTATTACTAGTAGTAGTAGAACTACTAGTAGTAGTAGTAGTAGTAGCAGTAGTAGTAGTAGTAGTCTTATACTGTAGCAGGCAGTAGTAATAGCATTATACTGTTGGAATATCATTGTTAACAAAGTGAAGTAAATATAGTGAATGTGGTGGTCAGCTCTTTTTTCCTGTTCATTAATATTGTCGTAATCCTGTGGCAAATTCTGAATCAATCATTGCTGATTCTACTGTTTCCATACCAGTAGAGGTCACTATAACATGAGCAATAGGGTCAGTGTTGGCTCTAGCTTCAAGCCTCAAATGCTTCAGAAAACTTATTTGAAGCAAGACATAAATATCAAACTGTTTAAAAAGTAAATGTATTTATTTATTCATTAATTTATGTATTTATTCTAAACTTCCACTCAAGATTATTATTTGTAAGTTATTTGTTTTTACTTACAGTTTTTTCATGTTTACACACTAACATTACCCAATAACCAAACCCCCTGTACCTTTTCTGCAAAAATACAAACACATTATCTGCTTTCCACAATTCGCGCAAATCTTTACACACAATGCTATACTTTTGGCATCATTGCCATAAATGTCAATTGTATTCACATGGAAAGCAGGTCTATTCAAAATGCTTAACACAAAATCCTTCCTCATCAGTTTTTAATCTACTGTATACAGTATTTGTCTCTCATCTTTGAATGTTTACATTAGTTTAAAATAAAAAAATATTTTCTTGTTTTATTGGTGTGTTTGTTTTATATTATATTTCATTGTAACATGTTCTACAATGAGCTACTCTCCAAAGTTTGTATGTGCAGCACTGAAAATGCAAACCACAAATGCAAATCTACTGATAAGTCAAGATATTCATAATAGTGTTTTTCATTAATCAAATTGGTCCAAATGGTTCTCAGTAGGTTTATTCTTTTGATATGTGTGTGTAATTTTGACACAAAAATGTGATTTTGAGAATATGGTTTTGACAGAAATGTTTCATTTAGCCAGAGATTTGTGGAGTTTTTCTAGCATGGTTTATCGTATTGTGGTTCTTGTTTTGAATATTGAGTACAATAGGTATGCTTTCAGAAAACACATGTAAACAATTGAACAAAACTGTCAAAGGAAACACCATTCCTTTAATATGTAGTCCCTGCACTTTAGTTCCTGTTCTGTGTGATGAGTCGTATGCCTGAGTCATCCCTGAGCCTCAGGGTGATGTTGTTGGCTAAGGGATTAAGGACACAGGTATCAGCTCATCTGCTTTAATCCAATAATCCTGGTCTTTTGGAACAACACCTTCTTATAGCTGTAATTATCCCTGAAGACAATAAACCCATGTCATACTCATCCTCTCTGCCCAAGAAGAACTCCTGGAATATCCACTGTCAAAGCCCATCCCATTGCATCTGACTGAAAGTTACTATGCAGACGCTGTGCTATCTCTTCAAATCGGGCTTCTCTTAATTCATTTTTTCTTACATTTACATAATCCTTTATTTATTGAATCCTTTACTTAACCGGGGGAGATTCACTGAGAACCTGTTTCTCTTTTTCAAGGATGCCCTGGGAGAAATGCCAGAGAGAACACTTGCAAGTAGGGAGAGAGAGAGAGAGATGGGGGAAGCTACTGGTGCCGTTTCTGGGTTAAGGGCCTTGCTTAAGGGCCCAATGGCATAGTTTTTTCTTTTTTCATTGAGGGACCAATTCCTTTCCCCAAATTCCAGTCAGCATGCCCATGTGCCCAACAAGGACTCGATCCAGAAACTCGATCCAGTCAAGCGTCATTCCACTAGGCTGACCACATTAGTACTAATTAATACTAATGCAAAGCATTAGCAGACATATACTGTTCTATGCATACACAGAGTAAGAATGGCATTCATATACAGAATTCTGTCTTCATATACAATATATTTATACATTTATGACATCAGTACCATGTCATATTATCTATTATTGTTTTATTGTTTTACAGTACTTAAGACCAACATACAGCTTTGATTGATTGCATTCTCTTCTACACACTGTAGAGAGTTATTTGGAAATATAGAAATGGTTATGTGGAAAAATTCAGTCTGTCAGGCTTCATAAAAGTGAATCCAATAGCAGAAGTCTTTATTGAAATTCGGGAAGGTAAAAACAGGGAAAGGTTGGTTGCTAGCAAACAGGAATGTAGAAGGCAAAACAGTTTGTAATCGATAATCCAAGCAAGAGTTTGGTAATGGGGCAAACAAGCACAGCAAAGGAAATCCAAACGTAGTCGCGGTCACAGGCAAAAGTTTGATAGCAAGAAGGCAGTCCAAACAGGCAGATGAACAGAAACAAAATCCAAAAACACAAACCGGGTATCCAAACAAAGACCAAGAACAGCAGGTTGAACACGAGCAGAGGTAGAATCCAAAAGGTAGAGACACAGGTGAAACGAACAGCACTGGCAAAGCTAAAGGAAAGTTGCCATGGTTTCATTGACACCTTCAAATGAAAACCAAATACAGCTCCCAGAAACCACACAAAGAGGGTTAGTGGTGTAATCAACTGCTACGTTTTAAACATTAATGCACATAATTTCTTTGAAGCGCTGAATTTCTGCGGTCTAATATCTTGTGCAATGAGCTCCTAGCCTGTGTCTCCTCACGGACTTGTGGTAGGGGGGGCAGGGGTGGTTGGTGCTGGGGACAGAGGAACCAGTGCGGGCCAGAACGGAAGGCCAGAAACCGGAAGATGTTAATGTAATGTAAGTGATGAACCATGTTCTATATTTACTAACAAATAAAGTATATGCTGATAATAATCATCATAATGTCATAATAATAATAATAATAATATTAATAATGATAAAATGACTACTACTACTACTACTACTACTACTACTACTACTACTACTACAACTACTACTACTACTACTACTAATAATAATAATAATAATAATAATAATAAAAGCTTTACCTCATCATTTTCAGAATAACTTCAAAGATGCTGGTGACCACAAACCCGCAGAAAGTATTTCCATTTTAATTGAAAAAACCAAGGATATTTGTATTCACTGCAAAGCGGTTATCCACATACTTATTTATAATGATGCTTTTTATAATTATTTATTTTTAGAGAACCCGTGCTATATCTTGGCCCAGCGAGCAGGGCGGTTAGGCACGACACAAAGAGTTATACCTGCCAATATCCACAATACACCACAGGTTCGGGTTCCATAACGCTTTTATACAACGGTTGCCACATTTACCTTTCAAAATTTCACAAAAGAAAGACAAGACAAACTTAAAATGAATGTATATGTAATGGAACTATGTTTTATGTTAATGCATTCTATCCCTACTCCACTAACCAAGCAAAGGTACTAACATTAGCTCCTAAAAAAGGTTGTTGTTTTACAACATTCACCATGAAGTAACAGGTCATAAACATAACATAATCATGCTTTAGATTTATTATATTATGTTCAGAATAGCGCTCCATCCAATGAGAAAATACATCCAAGTAAGGCCCAGTTCGGTAGGATGATGGTGATTAATCCTTTTGCTGCTTACACAAGACTTCTCAAAACTGTCATTAAAGATTTCAAAATGTGTAATAATGAAGACAACAGAATACTGTGATGTCATTATCAGAAGCCTTTTAAAGATGAGCTGCAGAGAATATTTTCTTCAAACTCATCAAACCTTCACTGTGTTTTTTGTAGGGAAATAACGTAAGTCTGAACTCTACAGCGCTTTATACAGAGCCTTTGTCTGTCATCAGAGTTTAAGTGTTCCAAAATAATTATAGACTAAAAGAACACATTGGAATGATAATTAAAATTAAGAGGTTCAGCTGAATTGTTCATTGGTTTTTGAAAAGTTTCATGTATGTTTTTTTCTTTTTTCAGTGACTATCAAATATGAAGACTTCCATCATGCTGATGTGTTTCATTGGAATAACCCTGGTTCTTCCAGTAAGTTCTTTCATTGGGACTTACATCAGTCCCATTGGCAGTGATTACCTCTTTTAATTTATTTTACAGAGCATTAATTACTAGAAAGTAACAAGACACAATTGGTACATTTTAAGTACACATAGCAACGAAATACGTACCTAATTGATTTTGAGAAAAGCAGAAATTAATTCACTCCTGCATTCTTCTGAAAATAATCTATTTGGTTGTTGATTGAAAGAGAATATTTGATTGAATCCTCAGCAGCCTGGCCAGTGGTACATGTTGTTTGAAGTAGACCACCATAGTTACAGTACCCATAGCAGGTATTAATGCATTGTGTGTTGGAAGCCTTGTCTTCTATAAAACATAGTTTTTGGGTTGAATTTCCCGCCTTTTTCGGCTTTTGCCAACCATTATGACATTATCTCTCACTTTAAACGTAGGTTTGTGTTGAATTTCCAGACTTTTTTTATCGGAAGGAAATGTAATCATATCTATATAAACAGTGGTTGTCCTGACTGATATCTTGTGTTATCAGAAAGTAAACCATTTCAAAATCTGCATTTTACAATATTCCGCTTGCGTTCTGAATAAAATGTTTGAATGAAAATGGAAATTTTGTAAGCTCATTGGGCCAGGGGGTGCATTGTTTTGTTATTTAAATATGTTGGTACGTAGTTGTGTTCATGATCTTAAGGTATATAGCATATATGATTTAACAGGTGCTCCGGGACATGTTAAATCATATATGCTATATATATTTTTCAGCAGGGGTTGATATTGGCTTGCAAAGATGGACAGGGATGTAACGTCATACAAGCAACAAGAAAACAATGACACGGATCAGGTCTTGTTTGGTCGTAGCCTCTCGAGATGGCAAAGTATGCCTGAACTACACACAAGCTAAATGATAAGAAAAAAAAAACTGCCTGCTATTCACACTCCTGGAGGTCAAGAGGCACCATTTTGGCTCCATATGGCTCTGGCAATGTGCAGTCAATGTTCTGTGAGGTGCGTGGCTCACAGTTACGCAATGTCTTACACTATAGAGTCACTGGCTAACAGATGAGCTAACTTTTCACCATTCATTGTCAACGGGGTCTCGTTCTCAAAATATCAATTTTAATAACAACCGTAGCACATAAAAACCAGATTTCCAATTGGGTGAGAAACTGTAAAACGCTTTAAAAAGTTTGTAGAAGAGCCCAAAAAATACTCTTACGACAATGCTCTTTTTAATCTTTTTAATAAAAACTGCCAAAAGGATTTTTATGAGATTTTCTGGATTAATTGGAATAGCCTTACCAAATTTTTCCTGTATATTGGTCCCAGAATGGTGAAACGAGAGAGGCTGGCAATTTGTGTGTTTTGCATGCAAGTATGGTTTGTACATTATCTAACTGAGGCACTACCTTGCCACTGTTAATACTGCATAGTGGAAAGCAAAGTTTATTCTTAACCCTCTGAAATGGCCACAGACTGTAGCTTGTGGATTAAATGTAAACAGCGTATTGTAATATTTTGTGCAACATTTGTCCAATTATGTATTGCTTTGTTTATTTTTATGTAGATACAGCATAGTGGAAAGCTACGTTCAGTTTGCTGGTAGTTTGAATTTGCATGTCAATGAATAAACACTGTTCTGTGTTCTGTAAACCTTAAGAAATGACATAACATTACAATAAGCCATAAATCAACCAACAGCTACAGAAATTATTTGACAATTCTAATACTGTAGCATTCAATTCCCTGTTTGCATTTTAAACCCCGTGAAATGGCCAGATTGCTTGCTCGAAATACTGAAGCTTGTGGATTGCTCGTTTATACCCGCAATAATACACCTGGCGATGAACATGCATTCATTTTGAGTTTACAATTTCACCTTCAGGAAAAAAATGTCGGTTATCGGTTATAAATTTTTTGTAACCGTTTACAAATCAGTTTCTGTTAACCGGCTAAACTGTTCACACCCCTACTGGCAACCCCTGATAGGTGGACTGGATGTTGGCTGCTGTATGAAATGTTGGCTGCTCTCTATGTGTGAATTCAGCTACAAATAGTCAGTGGATATTTCAAATTAGGGCGTGATTTGGACATATTGGGCACTGCGCTGGGTCCCAAATTTGTATGTTCAAAATCCATCCATCCATCCATTATCTGAACCCGCTTATCCTGATCAGGGTCACAGGGGGGCTGGAGCCTATCCCAGCATACATTGGGCGAAAGGCAGGAATACACCCTGGACAGGTCGCCAGTCTATCGCAGGGTACACACACCATTCACTCACACACTTAGACTCTCCGATCAGCCTAACCTGCATGTCTTTGGACTGTGGGAGGAAACCGGAGTACCCGGAGGAAACCCATGCAGACACGGGGAGAACATGCAAACTCCGCACAGAGAGGCCCTGGCCGATGGGGATTCGAACCCAGGACCTCCTTGCTGTGAGACGGCAGTGCTACCCTCTGCACCATCCCTGCTGCCATGTTCAAAATTAAAAAGAAATAAAAAAGTTCCCAGGTGCCCAGGCTAAATTCACAATCTGGCTCTTTCAACCTGCCTCCTAATCAACCCCTGATAAAAAGAGTTATCTCCCTCTCCACCCTTGGTGATGTGTGGTGAGCATTCAGGCACAAAATGGCTGCCGTTGCAGCACCCATTGGTGGTGGCTGAGGGGGGTTCCCCCTCATCACTGCAAAGCACTTTGAGTGGGAGAAAAGCGCTAATATAAACGCAACTATCTATCTAAGAAAGAAAGCAGGGTTTGATGGTGAAAGTAAAGGCAGACCTATGAAGAGGGTTAATAGGCATAATCACACTTCAGATTACTTCACCTATGTAAAGAATATTGCCCCATCAGGTGAGAAAATAAATCCAGGTATGGCTCAATTGTTTTGGCCGAAGGTGATCCTGTTACTGCCTATGCCTGTCATTTCAACATTGTCATTAAAGATTTCAAAATATGTAATATTTTGACAATATAATAATGTGATGTCATTATCAGTCTCCTATTACTACCCTATATAAGGATGAGCTGCAGAGAGTCAAACTCATCAAGCCTTCACTGTGAAATCCTGTTGGAAAAAACGTAAGTCTGAACTCTACAGAGCTCACTGATATATTTTTCTGTCATTGCAGTTTAAGTGTTCCTTACTTTCAATAAGTTAAATAATTATATACTAAAATAAAACATTTCAAGAATAATAATGAAAATATATAATGTGGACAGAGGTTCACCCAAATTGGTCATTGGTTTTTGTAAGGTTTAATGTATGTTTTCTTTTTTCAGTGACTGTATCAAATATGAAGACTTCCATCATGCTGATATGTCTCATTGGAATGAGCCTGGTTCTTCCAGTAAGTTCTTTCATTGGGACTTTTCAAACACTGTCACAATAAAGAATGTATTTATGTATTCATTTTTATGAGAAAAGAGACATATGTGTGCCATTCATGGTCTTCACTGTTTGTGCTGATTGGAGTATTTGCTTTTTCAGGCAACTTCTGATTCCAATTCCAATTCCTTTGAGGTGCAGTATTTCTTTACGTCCAGTAAATGATTTAATTGTGACCTACAGCAAAACAGTGTGATAATAAAGCATTGTTATTTTGTCAGAGAAGAGTCATATGTGCACCACTCCTGATTTATAATGTTTGTGCTGCTTGGTGTGTTTGCTTGCACAGGGTTTGGCACACAAACGTGTTGCACGTTCCAGTCCACGGGTATGCACCTTCCTTATTTCATGTAGAAAGAGATACTTGACATATTGAATTTCCTGAAATAATGTAGTTACATGCTAGGATGCACATAGTGTGCTACTGCCATTAACCCCTACAGAATCTGGAATGTACACTTAGTGAGCACTTTATTATGTACTTATTACTTATTTTTTAGACTTCTAGTGCTGTAGCCTATCCACTCAGAGTTATGATGTGTTGTGTGTTCAGAGATGCTCTTCTGCATACCACTGTTGTAATGTGTGTACTGTCACCTTCCTGTCAGCTTTGACCACTCTGGCCATTCTCCTCTGACGTCTCTCATTAACAAAGCATTTAATAATAATAATAATAATAATAATAATACATTTTATTTGTATTGCACTTTATATTTTTAGAAAAAATCTCAAAGTGCTACAGATGAAAAAGCAGAAGTGCTAAAAAAAAGAAATACAAAACATGAGAAAAATTTAAAATCTAGCAGAAGGCTCTAGAAAAAAGGTAGGTTTTTAGACCTCGTTTAAAAGTATCCACAGACTGTGGTGCCCTCAGGTGGTCGGGGAGAGCATTCCACAGACTGGGAGCGGCCGAGCAGAATGCCCGATCCCCCATTGTGCGGAGCTTGGTCCTGGGGGGTTTGAGGAGTCTGTCTGCTCACTGGATTTTTTGTTGTTTTTTTGCACCATTCTTGGCAAACTTTGTCTGCCACCCCGATTCTGATGCCCTGACTAATTTATGCATTAAACTGCTGCCACACAATTCACTGATTAGATAATCGCATGAATATGTAGGTGTAATAAAGTAAAGAATGTCCCTAATAAAGTGCTTGGTGAGTGTATGTAGTGTATTATTCTATGAATACATATTCTATGATACATTCATGTATTTTTGTTAATTACATTTTAGAAGTACAGTGTCGCTGATATCATCACCATCATCAAGCTATACTACTTATTTAGACCTGCTCCAACTCCTGCTGCTACTCCTGCTCCTACTCCTGCACCTACTCCTACCCCTACTCCTGCTCCTACTCCAGCCCCAACTCCTGCCCCTACAACCAAACGCTAACCAGGTGAGTGTCTCTTATTTCTGCAAAATTATATTATTAGATTATATAGAATTACAGCTATCATTGTATTACACAATTGCTAAATCTGATGTTTCGGTATTTCATTAACTGGATTTAACAGATATATGACGTATTTGCGGTATAATTTGTATTGGTATTATTGGTGCTGTTTTGTGATGAGTAGGGGCCACAGAAATGTATTACTGTGTTCGACAGGATGGATGACCGCTCTTCTCCATGCCTGCAGAAATCAAGAACTCCAGGATTCACACTGCCTGTATAGTCCTAATAAATAGACTGAAATAATATAATAATATAGTGGAATGACATCTAACATCTCCATTTTTTTCTTCTGAATTATAATTATCAGAATTATATCTTCATTTAGTGCAGTTCTAATCCTTCCTTTTGTCTTGGTTGATTGAAAATGATTACTGAATAAAGTTCCTCTTTCAATGCCCTCTGCCTCCCTCTGAGTGCCTCTGTACACCTTTTCCACTCTGCCCCCCCTAGAGGGCAAGTTCCACCTTTTTTTACTGGTCCAAAAAAGTGTCAATATCTCAAAAATGATTTACTGTGCAGACATGGTTGAAGGCTGTTTATTACAGAACCAGAAATATCTATAGCAAAAGTCCTTCAGATTATTACTCAATTTTGTGAATTCTCCGGCTATAAAATAAATTATAATGAATCAGAGGCAATGCCATTGGGGCAGGTACGTCAGACTCTTCCCCTTGGTATGTCACCCTTCAGATGGGCAACACAAGGTTTTGTTTATCTCGGTATATTTGTCACTCCATGTATGCATGCATGTACACTACCAACTTTGAACTGTTGCTTCAGCGTATTCATGACGACTTAGAAAGATGGGTATCTTTACCACTCTCAATGCTGGGAAGGGTCTCCCTGATCAAGATGAATATTCTACCTAGGCTGCTTTATCAATTCCAAATGATTCCAATTCTACTAAATAATAATACTATTAAGGCAGTAAATAGTTGGTTCCGAAATATTTTTTGGAACTATAAGAGTTGGTCTGATTTGCTAATCATCATCAGACCAGATTAGCATCAGACGAGGATGGGATGGCAGTCCCCAATATTAAACTATACCAGCTCGCTTCCAAGTTTCGGTATCTGGCAGATTGGGTGAGAAATAACCCAGACTCCATCTGGTTAGACATTGAGGCAAACCATTCTCGGTAAACCATTGGAACTGGCTAGTCTGCCGTTTGTCAGGAATTGGAAAGAATCAGAAGTTGCAGATAACAATTGAATTGTTAAATCTACAATAAAGGTCTGGAATATGATTAAGAAATTAGAAAAAAGAACTGATGTTTTATCACCAATTACTCCATTAAAAAAGAACACAGATTTCCTTCCGGGAATGACCGATAATGGGTTTTTTCTGTGGGAGAGGGCAGGGATTACCACCCTGAAAGACTTATTTGAAGGGGACATAATGATGACATTTGATCAACTCAGGTTGAAATACAAGCTACCTCGAACACATTTCTTTAGGTTCCTACAAGTTAGAAGCTTTATCCAGAATCAAGCTGGGCATAAATTTAGTCTTAGTAATGACATCAACTGAGATTAATTAATTTATAAAATGTGCAGCAGTAGGTTCATAGTAGGATGATGTTATGAAGCCTTACAAAAATCTGGCAATGTAAGCAATACGGTTCTGCAAACGGGGGCTCAAGACCTTGGGCTGGAGATAGATGAAGCTACTGGCTCAGATATATGGAAGTATGCTAATACTACAAAGCAAAAGAATTACAATTTAGACTGCTGCACCGCCTTCAGATATTTCAGTTTGAGGGATCTGTTCGGGGTGGGATGGGGAGGGGATGGGGAGAAATGTAAAAGATGATGTACTGTATATGTGGACAAGATTTGTTGAATGTATTATCAATAAATATATGTTTATTAAAAAGACATGGTTGAGGACTTAAATAGAGACTTATACCAGAAAACACAAATGTATGTCAAAGCATGCACACAGTGTACACAAAAGTTACATCAAAATATACATTTTATATATATTTTTTAAAAGCCTTGTATATTTATAGCAATGAATATCTCAATTTATAAGTCTATGAAGTCACAAAATATGGTAAAGATATCGACAGGCAATCAATATCGACAGGCAATCAAAGATATCGACAGGCAATCAAATCAAACATGAATTTTCACAAAACTGCACCCAGATGTCCTCAAGTGTCACCAAATCTCTACAAGTACAAAACATCTGCATATCTTTTTGTCCAGACGCATGAATGATCAGAAAAGCTTATTTTACGATGAGAATGTTTTTATAAAGCTCTCCAAAGTTCAAAAAGTTCAAAAAGCTCTCACGCTTTCTAACAAATCTACATGACATTTAAAATGGAACTTTGTTTCAAAATTAGGTTAACCAGAGCCTCGTTAGCCAGTGCAATTACTGGTATAACGAGCCCAAATCCTGTAATTGTGCACGTTTGTATATTTTATTGTGCCTATACATGGCCAAAATACTATAATAATTTCACAACTGATTGCACATATTTCTGTGTAAAAAACATTTTATTACACCTAGTTATTCATGTGATTATCTAATCAGCCAATTGTGTGGCAGCAGTGCGATGCATACATTCATGGAGATACAGGTCAGGGGATCAGAATGGGAAAAAAATGTGATCTGAGTGATTAAATCTAAACTACCCGATTAAAGTCACTGTTAGTTTGTTAGTTTACAACATTTAACTATCGAGAGAAACCGGAAGTAAGGAATGCATTTTAAACCCCCTGAAATGGCCAGATTGCTTGCTCGAAATACTGTTCCCAACTTGGGAACTCTACTAAAGTACCAAGCCACTGATCAGCTGGTCTTTGGTCAATATTGTCCCCCTGAGTATTCAGTCGTAACTAAGGCTGAAAAGGTACAAGATGAATTAGAGTCATGGAGATCACGTCAAAACCAAGAAGATTGGTTTTTCTCCCTCCCGTTTATGCCAAATCACGCGTTTGAACCAGGCAGCAGTGCCATAAATTAACCTGGAGGGTGGTCAAATCTGGAATTTAGGGGGTTGTTCGAAGAGAAAAAACATGATTACCAGAAAGGACATATAGTTTTCCCTTGAGTTATTGAAACTATGTACTGTAGTAAATTCTATTTGGTATGAAATGTATCTCCTTCGATTCCTTTATAATTAACCGATTACATCCATACCAAACAGATTATCATCATGTCTTATTATGTTGCAGTTGTCATGAAAAGTCCATCATTAATCCAGGAGAGAAGTGAAGGGTGTAATGACAGAAGTGTCCAAATGGCACTGTGAGAGTGTCCTGGGTCTTTCCCAACGGAAGTGACCTGGTGGTGGGTCACAGAGACATTCCTTTCCCATGGATTGGCCAGCGGCTGAATGACCTCTCCAACCTAAAGGCCCAAAGAACACATCCACAACCATGACAATTTCCCTTTATCTCAGTCATTCTAGATGCGGACATTCTTGGGAGCCAATGGTCTGAATCCCCCAAAGGAAGTCCGAATCGTAGAGCTTACTGGGGATACCTGGAGAGAGATGTATTTGAGAGTTTTCATGACAACCATATGATTTTGGATAAACCTGATTTGGGTGAATTAAAGGAAAGGAGACAAAACCCAAGATTGCTTGGTTTATTTTCCTTATCACCAAAATCCAGGACTTTGTTCTTGACCATAAAAATGGGTCAACCATCTGGAATTTAGAGCCAAACTCCCACCAGTCAGAGAGACCTTCAAGTCAGGGGGCTAAAGCAACTGTCTTCTACAGAGACAGATTTCACACAGTTTCCCCTTGGCTCCTGGATGGTTATGATGTCCTAGGTATACTGTTACAAAATCTAGACCATTGCACCAGTCGCACTGAAACAATCTGAATAACACCAAACATTACTATATTCTGATCTGGGATTGTCATGAAACATTTCTGTGCTCAAACCTGCGAGGAATGTGAGAGGGGGGGGGGGGGGGGGGGGGCTCCACAGGGGGCCCAGGAAGACAGTCCCTCCGGGAACCACACTCTAGTTTACCCCCACAGGCATGGGTGCTCCAGGAGGAGGAAGTCAGCATGCTGACCAGTGTGATGACACCAGATGTTAATTATTTCCGGCTTACAATGTGTGTTGAGCATTCAGGCACAAAATGGCAGCACCCATTGGTGGTGGCTGAGGCGGGTTCCCCCTCATCACGGCAAAGCGATTTGAGTGCGAGAAAAGCGCTAATATAAACGCAACTATCTATCTAAGAAAGAAAGCAGGGTTTGATGGTGAAAGTAAAGGCAGACCTATGAAGAGGGTTAATAGGCATAATCACACTTCAGATTCCTTCACCTATGTACAGAATATTGCCCCATCAGGTGAGAAAATAAATCCAGGTATGGCTCAATAGTTTTTGATGATGGTGATTAATTCTGTTGCTGCTTATGCCTGTCATCTCACCATTGTCATTAAAGATTTCAAAATATGTAATATTTTGGCAATAACAACAGCAATAAGGATTGCATTGCTCCAGGGGAGGATTGTCTCCTGCTTAGTCTAATCTGTATATCGCTCTGGATAAGAGCGTTTGCCAAATGTAATAATGTAACAACTGATTTTGTGTAAAAAAACATCCATTAAATTAAAATTAGTACACATGCACATACACATACACAGCAACAGAATGGGGATCTAAGTGACTTTGACCTTGGAATGATTTTTGGTGGCAGACAGGTTGGTTTGAGTATCACAGAAACTGCTGATCTCCTGGGATTTTCATGTACACTTGTCTCTAGTTTGCAACGAATGGTGCAAAAAAGGTGACTTTAAAGTGACTGTACTCATATTCATTGTTTCATTTCAAATCCAATGTGCTGGAGTACAGAGCCAAGAGAACAGAAAGTGTACCATTGTCCAAATACTTATGGACTGCACAGTATATGTGTAACAAATGTAATATAAAATGTAGATTTATAATATGAAGCACTTTTTTCAGTGTGCGAGTTCTGCAATACAGCACATGGTGATTTGGGTTGGGTCGGTTCCTTCAGGAGGCGTATCAACAAGGCTCTTGCACATCTTCTGAGGCTCAGATTAAAGTGAAGCAAGAAGAGACACCTCATATGGCAAAACTGAATGCTGTCCTCAAAGCTGAGGTCAACTCTGCCTCACCCTAAAGTTTCAGCTGTATGAAGGCATAATAAAATACATAGATAAATGGAGGTCTCAAGCAGAAACCACTTTATAAATGCGAAATAGATTATAATTGGACAGTAAAAGCATAGAATCGTATGTGAATCACATATTAACAGATACAAATATAATTCATGGTAAATTAATGAATGAATTAAAAATATAAATAAATGAGGGGTGTTGGGTGGCTCAGTCAGATTTAGGCGCCATGGCCCGATCTGCTCAGGTTTCATCACTGTCTGGTAACTAGGGATGTGACAAATCATCAGTTTTTGCAACTGGTTCCCATCCCATTTTTTAAAACGGTTAACCGGTTAACCGATATTGCTCATGAAAATATATATTTTTAACTGGATTACTGAGAAATGTAATTGCATTTTCTAACTTTTCTTTGTGCCATCTCAATAGTTAAATGTCAATATTGTAAGTCAGATAATAGTAAGTCAGCCTAATTGCCAAATTAAATATTTGTATTTACATTGAGATTGTGCAGGGTAACCTCACAGTTACAGAAATCTGTAGTTAAATCCATGTAGTTAGTTTACGTCCAGGCATGTTGGTCGATCGTGTGTCATTTTCTTAAAAATGCGTAAATTAAAATGATAATTCTTCATGGGTGCTGGGTGCCAAATTTGTACGTTCAAATTCGTAATAATAAATAAAAAGTAGGGGGTTCCTGGGTGTCCTGGCTAAATTCACATTCTGGCTCTTTCAATCGGCCTCCTAATCAACCCCTGAGAAAAAGAGTTATCTCCCTCTCCACCCTTGGTGATGTGTGGTGAGCATTCAGGCACAAAATGGCTGCCGTTGCAGCACCCATTGGTGGTGGCGGAGGCGGGTTCCCCCTCATCACGGCACAGCGATTTGAGTGTGAGAAAAGCGCAAATATGAACGCAACTATATATCTAAGAAAGAAAGCAGGGTTTGATGGTGAAAGTAAAGGCAGACCTATGAAGAGGGTTAATAGGCATAACCACACTTCAGATTCCTTCACCTATGTACAGAATATTGCCCCATCAGGTGAGAAAATAAATCCAGGTATGGCTCAATAGTTTTTGGTGATGGTGATTAATTCTGTTGCTGCTTATGCCTATCATCTCACCATTGTCATTAAAGATTTCAAAATATGTAATATTTTGGCAATAACAAACGCAATAAGGAAGACATTAAATTATAATAATGTGATGTCATTATCAGCCTCCTATTACTACCCTATATAAGGATGAGCTGCAGAGAGTCTTTTCATCAAACTCATCAAGCCTTCACTGCGAAATCCTGTTGGGAAAAACGTAAGTCTGAACTCTACAGAGCTCACTGATATATTTTTCTGTCATCACAGTTTAAGTGTTCGTAACTTTCAATAAGTTAATTAATTAGATACAAAATGAGGTTCACCCAAATTGGTCATTGGTTTTTGTAAGGTTTAATGTACGTTTTCTTTTTTCAGTGACTATCAAATATGAAGACTTCCATCATGCTGATGTGTCTCATTGGAATGAGCCTGGTTCTTCCAGTAAGTTCTTTCATTGGGACTTACATCAAACACTGTCACAATAAAGAATGTATTTATGTATTTATGTATTCATTTTAATGAGAAAAGAGACATATGTGTGCCATTCATGGTCTTCACTGTTTGTGCTGATTGGAGTATTTGCTTTTTCAGGCAACTTCTGATTCCAATTCCTTTGAGGTGCAGTATTTCTTTACATCCAGTAAATGATTTAATTGTGACCTACAGCAAAACAGTGTGATAATAAAGCATTGTTATTTTGTCAGAGAAGAGTCATATGTGCACCACTCCTGATTTATAATGTTTGTGCTGTGTGGTGTGTTTGCTTGCACAGGGTTTGGCACACAAACGTGTTGCACGTTCCAGTTCCAGTTCCAGTTCTGAAGAACGTAGAAGAAGGCCTCCACCACCCGCACCCCCGGCACCACCTGCACCACCCGCACCCCCGGCACCACCTGCACCACCCGCACCCCCGGTATGCACCTTCTTTATTTCATGTACAAAGAGATACTTGACATATTGGATTTCCTGAAACAATGTTGGCATGCTGTTATGGAAATTTAGGTAATAATGTATTGTTATTATATTATAATATTATTTGACAGCATTTTTAGTCTGAACTGCTGCACCATAGGACAGAACAATTCATGTATTTCATCTATTTTTATTTATTTATTATATTTTAGATGCCAGGGTTTTCTCTAGCCGATATTCTGAAGATCATTGAGGCATTAAAGGCAGCCGCACCCGCTCCTCCTTCAGGCTCACGCTAACCTGGTGTGAGTTTCCCCAAGTCTAAGTTCAGCACTTAGAGTCTGAGAAGTACTGCATGTGCCATGTTAAATTTAATTAGGCCACCTAAAAGAAACATTTGCTTGCATTGTAAATGTTAGTTTTAGGATGTGATTTTCATCTGACAATTCACTTAAATATTCAAATTATTTTTTGTAAGGAGATATAAGCAAATAACATGTATATATACACATACACATAGCCTGGTTTGGGGGCTGTCCCCCGGAGAAAATTTTTACATTTGAAGTTAAATGCATCAATCTGGTGCACTTTGAGAGGACAATCAAGAGGCTAGATCTGTAAAGAATTTAGTGCATTTGCAAACAATCCAGTGATAAACCCATGCACTTGTATGGCCATTTAAGATATTTGCGCCTACATTTGAGTCATCAACCAAATTAGGTAAAAGTTGTCACGTGTTGTACAAGTTTATTTCAAGTGTTTGGAATCACACTAATATATTATTTATTTCTGTGTTCGACAGGATGGATGACCACACCTCTCTATGCCTGCAGCAATCAAGAACTCCAGGAATCACACTGTCTGAATAATCCTAATATCACATAAATAGACTGAAATCAATAAAGTGTAATGATATCTATGGGAAATCTAAATTTTGTTCTTTCTATCAAAATCTGATTCAGAATTATAGCTTAATTCAGTGCAGTTCTCATTTTTCCTTTTGTCCTGGTTGGTTGAAAAATAAACTTCATCTTTCAATGCACTCATTACTGGTGTCAGTACAGTTTCTCCACTGATCGGACGCGTTTTTGGCCATTGTGCCTAAGACTGCAATCACAGTAATGCAGTGATCACAACTTTAAATGCATGAACTGAACTCTTAAGGATTTATGGCTCTCTTCACACAATCTTTCCTTGTCACACAACTACCACGTTGAAAACAGTTTGCAAAACATTTAACACAAATGCCAATTTCATCTCAGAGTCTTTTGCTCACACTTATCAAATGTTAGCCAAACGAAATACATTACCACAAATAATGTGGGATTAATCAAAGTTTTCGGATGTCATTTATTCCTAAGAGCCGAACAAACTTCACGAGTCTCAGCTGTTTGTATTGTGCGCGGAAATGAAGAAGCACAGTTATAAAGCCTGTTTCTCTCATTATTCCATTAATTAATATTTTACTGTGCAAAGGTTTTAGGCAGGTGTGAAAAAATGCTGTAAACTAAGAATGCTTTCAAAAATAGAAATGTTAATAGTTTATTTTTATCAATTAACAAAATGCAAAGTGAGTGAACAGAATAAAAATCTAAATCAAATCAATATTTGGTGTGACCACCCTTTGCCTTCAAACCAGCATCAATTCTTCTTGGTGAACTTGCACAAAGTCAGGGATTTTGTAGGCATATAGTCAGGTGTGTGATTATCCAATTATACCATGAAAACACAGGAACTAGGGTGCAGAACAATGGCAGCAGGTTATCTGGACTGATGAGTCAAGATGTGAAATATCTGGCTGTAGCAGTAGGCAGTTCACCAAAGGGCTGGAGAGCGGTACAAGAATGAGTGTCTGCAGGCAACAGTGAAGCATGGTGGAGGTTCCTTGCAAGTTTGGGGCTACATTTTTGCAAATGGAGTTGGGGATTTGGTCAGAATGAATGGTCTCCTCAATGCTGAGAAGTACAGGCAGATATGGTGTAGCCTACTACGCCTATGAAACAACACACTATAACGATGAGTTAAAGTTCAAGGTACACCTGCAAACATCATGGCAGTCTCTATAGTGGCATGACGTGGCTGATGCGCTTGTTTACAAGTTTTGTTTTTTGCCTCGCGTTTAGTGTCAGAGGTTGACGAGAATTGCTTTTCCCAGTCAGAAGGTGCTAATTCGTTCATTCTGATATGACGTGAATGCAGCTTTAGGCTTAATTGCTATAGCATTACATTTACAGCTTTATTAGAAGATTTGAACCAAGGCCACATAATCACTTAGTTTGAGGCTTGTGACACCTCCTTCTGGGTCTCTGCAAGGACAGGGAAAACGTAGCTATAGGCTATTGCTGTCACCCTCCGGTGGGATTCCAGATACCGATGTCTCCTATGATTTGCCAATGCGTTCCTCCAGCCCAATGTATACTCCGTTAGTGAAGCCTGGAAGGCAGCAGTTTGTTGAAATAGTAATCTAATCACAACGGGCTTAGCAAGCTAGCTAGCTCACTAACATAAATACAGATACATTTATTAAAAATTGTTATGTACGGCACTGAGGACCCAAAAGCAGACCAAGGGATGATCCAAAAACATTGTTTGTTCAGTCCAAGGTTCAGAGCCAAGAGATCAACAGACAATGCTCAAATCAGAAGGCAAAATAAAAGTTGAAAAAACCATCAAAGGTCAAAATCCAGGGAGTGAGAAAAACAAAGGTATAAAACGGCTGAGGCAAAAATCTGAGTCAGGAAGGCGAAGCAAATATTCAAAAACCAAAGAAACAGATGGGCAACCAAAACAAGAGGGCAAGGAAAACTCGAAAACAAAGGGGTGTCGTAAGAATCTCAATAAAATAAGGTGTACTTAAATCTCGGCACTGAATATGATCAACGTTCTGACAACGAGTACTGGGGGACTGAGGATTAAATACCTGAGGGAAGGTGACAATCTAGGCGGGGCTCGGGAAAAAGGTGGGCTAAACAAATAGACAACACGTGTGAAACATAAAAGGGTAATAATGCAATAACAGGGAGATGAAAATGCGGACTGGATGCACGTAAACACACATGTAAAACATCCTCCAGATGTCCAGCTCCAGAGTAGACATTTGCTTAGAGTGAAGACATAGTGATAGTAAGAGATAGGTGCGAACACTTCGTTGAAACTAAGCAAGTAATCAGGGATAGCAGAGGAAGGTGGAGTTATAGAACAGCGTGGAAAGCTAGGAGATAACGTTAGTGAGTTAGTTACGTGATTAAATCTAAACTACCCAATTAAAGTGACTGTTAGTTTGTTAGTTTACAACATTTAACTATCGAGAGAAACCGGAAGTAAGGAATGCATTTTAAACCCCCTGAAATGGCCAGATTGCTTGCTCAAAATACTGTTCCCAACTTGGGAACCCTACTAAAGTACCAAGCCACTGATCAGCTAGTCTTTGGTCAATATTGTCCCCCTGAGTATTCAGTCGTAACTAAGGCTGAAAAGGTACAAGATGAATTAGAGTCATGGAGATCACTGTCACGGTGGGAGGTTATTCCCGCTGTTGCCACGAAAGGGCCAAGGATCATTGGTTCCACCTGTTCCTCGTTAGCACCAGGGGAATTACCTCCCTGAGAGTATTTAAGACCAGCGGGCACTAGCTTTCAGTGCTTTTGTGTTCAACCGTACGCCCTTGACACAAAGCCGATAAAGCACCTGGTAGACTCTGCACTAATACGAGTCAGGTTCGGTGCTGGTGTGTTCTATTTCTTTATTAGCTTCACTTTAAGCTCTATGGGAATTGGATTTTATCCAATCTCGAGACTGAAAACGATCTACGCAACGCCATCTTGATGGCCAATCAGGGCAAAGATGCGCTTTAGCGACCGAATTTACATACGGTGGCTATATAAGCGACATCGCAGGCCGTCATTCTTTCTTCTCAAATTTTCAGCGCAAGGTTAGCAACCTAGCTGGAGACTTACGTTTCTACCACGCCCAAGTTCTTCGTCTGCGAGCAGAAACGCGCCGCTGTGAGGAAGGAGCTTTTTTTCCCGACTCAAAGGCCCTCGCTAGACGACGTCGAGCTCGAAGATTCGCCATGAAGCGGTGCCAAGGGTGCGACGCAGCCGTGGAGTGTACGGACCCTCACACTGCTTGCGTTATGTGTCTCGGCGAGACCCATGCTCTCGCGGCCTTAACTAAGGTGACCTGCACCGCCTGCGCTGCACTCGGGGCGCAGGAGCTACTGCGCCGGGCAAGCATGCACCGCGAAGACGCCAGTAGGGCTGACTTCCCGGAGCCTTTTGCCATGCACTCTCAGGAGGACAGACCGAACCTGCGCGATGGCAGGGTTCCGTCTGACACGGCCCATCTGGAAGAGGCGCTCCTGACCCTCACTAACAGCTCTGGGGACGAGGACGACGACCTCCTTCTCCACTCTAGTGACCAGGAGATGCTTCCAGACGACAGTTTGGAGCCTTCCGGCTCTGTCGCTATCCCAACGGCGACGGGTGAGTTGGAGCACCACCCCTCCCTGTTGAAAGACTTTCCGGTCGTGATGAAAGCGGCGGCGACCAGAGCGGAGCTCCCCTGGCCCCCTCCTCCTGCAGCGCCTGTAAACCAGCTGGTGGCTCCAGTGTACAGGCGCGACACACCGAGGCACGGTGTGCAACCGACCCCCGTCTGCCCGTCTGTGCAGCACTACGTGCAGCTAACCTGGGATAAGCCTTTCTCTACGAAAGCCCCGGTAGTGTCTTTTTCGCCTTTCACGGTGGTGTCAGGCCGACAAAAGCTTCAGACGGAGGGGGTTCCGCGACTCGAAGATTCCTTGGCTACTCATCTCCTCGCCCCCACAGCAAGGTGGAGCGCAAGGAAGCCTAACCTTCCCACTCGGTCTGGGCAGATATCAGCTGCCTTGTCTGAACGTTCGTTTATCTGCGGTTCCCAAGGCGCCGATGCAACGAACAATCTTGCTATCCTAGCGATAGCACAGACGAACTTGATCGAGTCCCTTACATCCTCCCTCGCAGATGATGTTTCTGCCGAGCTGAGGAAGAACGCGGGCGCAATCCTGCACCTCACCCAGGGGTTGGCACAGGATTTTGGACGGATTATGGGCTGGAGTGTAGCCTCTCTCCGGCACTTATGGCTAGCGAACTCGGCACTCCCTGAAGCGGACAAGGTCCCCCTCCTCGATGCCCCAGTCTCTCTCGACGGTCTCTTCGGTCCAGCGGTGACCGAAGCGATAGCGAGGTTTAAGCGACTGGATGAGGAGAGACCCACTCTGCAGAAGCACCTGCCTCTTGCTTCAGATGCAAGACGCCAGGATCGCCGTTCGTGGTCTAAGACTCGCCGCACTCCTGTGTCGTCAGCCCGGCGCTCAATTGAGGAGCAGCCCGGTGGCCGTAGAGACGCTACCACTATTGCTAGCGGCAAGGCTTGGACGAAGCCGTTCAACCCTGCTGCACCCAGGGCTCACCCGCCTCAATCGAAAGCCCAGAAGCGTTCCTGAATCTCCGCGGGAGAGTGTCATAGAGGCGATCCGGTCGAGTGGACCGGACACCCCTCCTGTATCACTGACTTTACTAGCGCCTACTCGGGAGCGAGTTTCGCCCTTACAGTCACGAAGCACACTCCCCCTATTGTTACACAAACATTTCCCTTGCCCTCTGCCTCAAAGCTGGCATCAGCGCTTGGTGATTTCTCAGTCAAAAGGGGCCTTTTTCCCCGACATTCAGGCAGTATTGGAGTCCTCGCCGGCTCAGAATCGAAGCCGGCCAGGACTCTACGTCGGCCTATCACAGATAAGCACCAGGTCGCTGGCTCGAATTCGACCCCGCCCCCACTTAAGAGCCGGGCTTCTGCAGATTCAGAAGCCCGTGGTACAGTCTGCACTGCTTTCAACCAGGTCCGTGTTCAAGCTTTGTGCTTGGACTCGGAAGTGCAAGCTGACGCCATGGCTCAGTACTGTAATCAGAGCGGGCTACGCGTTACAGTTCGCTGTCCCCCCTCCTCCTTTTGTAGGAGTAAGGGAAACGAATATGCCCCTGCATCTAAACAGCGCACTTTCCCAAGAGATAGAGACTCTCTTGGCAAAAAGCGCGATCCGCCTAGTCCCCAAACACGACGAAATGCGAGGGTTTTATTCCCTTTATTTCCTCGTTCCAAAGAAAGACGGCGGTGTGAGACCAATACTGGACCTGCGAGCTCTGAACCGTCATTTGGTGAAACGACGTTTTCAGATGCTAACGCACAAGCGCGTAATGAGCTCAATCAGCCAAGGGGACTGGTTCACGCTCGTAGATTTAAAAGACGCTTACTTCCATGTGAACATTGTACAGCGCCATTGGCAGTACCTTCGTTTCGCTTTTCTGGGAAGAGCGTACGAATTTACCAAACTCCCATTCGGTCTGTCCCTGGCACCCCGCACCTTCGAAATGGTGGCGCGGGCTGCTATCGCCCCGTTGCGACAACAGGGCATACGTGTTTTAACGTATCTGGACGACTGGCTTGTGTTAGCCCCTTCCAGGGAGTTGGCTGTGAAACACACAGAGATGCTGATAACCCACATCGAAGGATTGGGTTTCACCATCAACCGCGACAAGAGTGTTTTCACCCCGAGCCAGTGTGTTCAGTACCTAGGGCTCCGGCTGAACTCATTGTCAATGACGGCGCGTCTCTCTCAGGAGAGAATTGCTTCCCTGAGAGGCCACGCTTGCCGATTTCTCCCAGGTCGCTGCATCAGTGGAATCACGATTATGCGCCTATTGGGTTTAATGGCGGCAGCAATCGCCGTGGTTCCGTTGGGATTGCTACGCATGAGACCGGTGCAACTCTGGCTCAAGCGAATGCATTTCGATCCAATGAGAGATCCAAGCTGTTTCGCATTCCGCAGTCGGTTGTGAGAGCACTCTCGCACTGGCGAGATGGGCGAATGCTGAGTGTCGGTGTGCCAATGGGCGCTATCTCCACTCATGTCCCTGTATACACAGACGCCTCCACCAAGGGGTGGGGGGCGGTCTGCAATGGAATGATGGCGAGCGGGTTGTGGAACCCTCCTCTGCCTCATATCAATGTGCTGGAGATCACAGCAGTATGGCTTGCATTACAACGTTTCGAACCCCTTCTTCGGGGCAGACACGTTCTAATCAGAAGCGACAACAAAGCGACAGTCGCTTACGTAAACCGACAGGGCGGCACCAAATGTCCACATCTACACCGGCTGGCGGTGAGGATCTGGACTTGGGCATACCCGCGAGTTCGCTCCTTACGGGCGCTCTACGTCCCGGGGCAGCTGAACTGCGGCGCAGACCTCTTGTCTCGGGGCGGTCCCTCCCCCCTAGAGTGGTGTCTTCACCCACTCGTGGTAGCGGAGGTGTGGTCACGCTTTGGGAAAGCGAGAGTGGATTTATTCGCCTCCCGACAGAATGCGCATTGCCCATTATGGTTTGCGATGACAGCAACCGGCTCGCCCCCACTGGGAGTGGACGCGCTAGCCCATTGCTGGCCCAAGGGCCTCCTTTATGCCTTCCCTCCCTTTGGTCTGGTACCGCAGGTACTAGCCAAAGCGAGAGAGGAGAGGAAACCCCTGATTTTGATCGCGCCAGATTGGCCGCACAAACAGTGGATGGCCGATGTAGCCCTGCTGCTGACCGACGTCCCGTGGCGACTTCCCCAGCGCCGGGACCTCCTGTCTCAGGGGGCGGGGACCATTTTTCATCCCCGCCCAAGCAGGCTGCGCCTCACGGCTTGGCCCCTGTTAGGAGCAGGCTCGTGAACATGGGATTGAGCGAGGCAGCTGTAAATACTATACAGCATGCTCGCGCTATCTCAACTACAATGGCTTATAAAGGCAGATGGGAGGCCTTCGAGACTTGGTGTCTCGAACGCTCTCAGGACCCCCTGGTGTGCCCTGTATCCGTAGTGCTCAACTTTGTGCAGAGCCTACTTGATAAGGGGTTATCTTTGTCCACGTTAAGGGGGTATGTCTTCGCAATTTCTGCGTGCCATACTGGCTATAGTGGCTCTACGGTGGCTGCCCACCCCCTGGTAAAGCGTTTTATCCAGGGCGTCCGGCGTCTGAAACCCGTGGCCCCACCCCGTGTTCCGCAGTGGGACTTAACGGTGGTACTAAAAGCCTTGTGCAGCCCTCCTTTCGAACCGCTGGAGAGCGTTGAGTAGAGAGCTTTGTCCCTTAAGGTAGCGCTGCTTACTGCGCTAGTTTCTGCTAAGCGAGTAAGCGATTTATGCGCCTTGTCTGTGCACCCGGACTGTCTCTCCTTTTCAGGATCTGACAGAGTCGTGCTGAGACCGAACCCTGCGTTTACCCCGAAGGTAATCACCACGTCCTTCCCCTCACGGGTATTGGACCTGGTGGCTTTCAAGCCCCCTCCTCATGACGATGAGGAGGATGCTATGCTGCATAAACTTTGCCCAGTGCGTGCTCTATCGATATACGTACGACGTTCGCAGCCTATTCGACAAGCAGATCAGCTGTTTGTCTGTTATGGTGCTGCTGCTAAGGGAAAACCTGTTACGGCACAGAGATTTTCCCATTGGCTTACTGACGCAATCAACTGGGCGTATGAGTGTATGGGCTTGCCCCCTCTGTCGGAGGTTCGTGCCCACTCTACTCGAAGCATGGCAGCTTCTCGGGCACTTTTTAAAGGGGTCAGTGTGCAGGACATTTGTACAGCGGCGTCATGGAGTTCGCCATGCGCCTTTGTGCGTTTCTATCTGCTGGATGCATCGACACCGGACGTAGCTGCTGCTCAAACACATTATGTGCAACGCCTCTACGCGGTGGCTAGAGGCGTGCATGTTTATATTGGCCATCTCCCGGCTTGGGTATTCGGTAGCTGGTTTACATGAACCGAGCGCTGGGGATGGTTGTGGCTCCTCGGTTTATACAGTCCCCCTTTTTTTCATGCATAAAAAAGGGCTGGCTATTGAGGGGAGCCCCTCTTGATTGGCTATCACTGCCATCGCCTGTTGTTCTGCATCAGGGGGCTGATGTTGACGACAGGGCGTGGGCTATAGGGTTCCCATAGAGCTTAAAGTGAAGCTAATAAAGAAATAGAACTTCCGGGTACAGTGGTACCCATTGTTCTATGAGTTATTAGCGAGCTTTAAGCTTCACAGGCCCTGTCTCTTTCCTTCGCTGAAAATTTGTCTCGAAGAAAGAATGACGGCCTGCGATGTCGCTTATATAGCCACCGTATGTAAATTTGGTCGCTAAAGCGCATCTTTGCCCTGATTGGCCATCAAGATGGCGTTGCGTAGATCGTTTTCAGTCTCGAGATTGGATAAAATCCAATTCCCATAGAGCTTAAAGCTCGCTAATAACTCATAGAACAATGGGTACCACTGTACCCGGAAGTTATTCGCTAAAAGAATTTATGAGAAAAGGTAAGGAAGGCGTTCAGCTGAGAGTGTGTATGTGCTGTCGCCTTCCCCAAGGGTTTTGTTTTTCTTTGGACTCGTGTGAGTCGGCGGTAGAGGGACGGTGTCCCCGGTACATGTATTTTGGTTTGCGTTTTGTCCCGAGCTGCGTCTCAATGTTTTAATTTTCGTGCCTGGCTTTTTTCTCGGCACATATCCTGAGTTATTGGTTTGCCCTGTTTGTTAAGGGTTGTTTTCTGTTTCCCATAACCGTTTTTGGGCTATTTCTTTTATATGATTTGTGTTGTTAATTTTTTTTCCGGGAGAAGTCCTTCCCGTGGCTGTATACTCCTATCTCTGTCTACTGGGTCGTAGTGAGGAACACGCTCGCGTATTAGTCTAGAAGGGTTCTAGCATTGGTCGCCCCTGGCTCTCCGCCCCTCTCGCCACCTTACAATCACGTCAAAACCAAGAAGATTGGTTTGTCTCCCTCCCGTTTATGCCAAATCACGCATTTGAACAAGGCAGCAGTGCCATAAATTAACCTGGAGGGTGGTCAAATCTGGAATTTAGGGGGTTGTTCGAAGAGAAAAAACCTGATTACCAGAAAGGACATAGAGTTTTCCCTTGAGGTATTGAAACTATGTACTTTAGTAAACTCTATTTGGTATGAAATGTATCTCCTTTGATTCCTTTATAATTAACCGATTACATCCATACCAAACAGATTATCATCATGTCTTATTATGTTGCAGTTGTCATGAAAAGTCCATCATTAATCCAGGAGAGAAGTGAAGGGTGTAATGACAGAAGTGTCCAAATGGCACTGTGAGTGTCCTGGGTCTTTCCCAACAGAAGTGACCTGGTGGTGGGTCACAGAGACATTCCTTTCCCATGGATTGGCCAGGGGCTGAATGATCTCTCCAACCTAAAGGCCCAAAGAACACATCCACAACCATGACAATTTCCCTTTATCTCAGTCATTCTAGATGCGGACATTCTTGGGAGCCAATGGTCTGAATCCCCCAAAGGAAGTCTGAATTGTAGAGCTTACTGGAGATACCTGGAGAGAGATGTATTTGAGAGTTTTCATGACAACCGTATGATTTTGGATGAAGCTGATTTGGGTGAATTAAAGGAAAGGAGACAAAACCCAAGATTGCTTGGTTTATTCTCCTTATCACCAAAATCCAGGCCTTTGTTCTTGCCAACCATCTGGAATTTAGAACCAAACTCCCACCAGGCAGTGAGACCTTCAAGTCAGGGGGCTAAAGCAAATGGCTTCTACAGAGACAGATTTTGCACAGTTTCCCCTGGGATCCTGGATGGTTATATGTCCTAGGTGTACTGTTACAAAAACTAGACCATTGCACCAGTTGCACTGAAACAATCTGAATAACACCAAACATTACTATATTCTGATCTGGGATTGTCATGAAACATTTCTGTGCTCAAACCTGCGAGGAATGTGAGAGAAGGGGGGGGGGGGCTCCACAGGGGGCCCAGGAAGACAGTCCCTCCGGGAACCACACTCTAGTTTACCCCCACAGGCATGGGTGCTAAAAGGTGGGGGCTAACGATGTATGCTCCAGGAGGGGGAAGTCAGCATGCTGACCAGTGTGATGAAAAATAAAACATTGGGTGGCGGCACAGATGGTGCAGTGGGTAGCACTGGCGCCTCACAGCAAGGAGGTCCTGGGTTCAAATCCCGGTCGGCCGGGGCCTCTCTGTGTGGAGTTTGCATGTTCTCCTCGTGTTTGCGTGGGTTTCCTCCCACAGCCCACAGACATGCAGGTTAGGCTGATTGGAGAGTCTAAATTGCCCATAGGAGTGTGTGAGTGAATGGTGTGTGTGCCCTGCGATGGACTGGCTACCTGTCCAGGGTGTATTCCTGCCTTTCGCCCAATGTATGCTGGGATAGGCTCCAGCCCCCCTGTAACCCTGTTCAGGATAAGCGGGTTGGATGATGAATGAATTAATAAAACATTGGAACAATGATAATTCAAATATATAATGTGGACAGAAACAGAGGTTCGCCCCATTTTTGTAAGGTTTAATGTATGTTTTCTTTTTTCAGTGACTATCAAATATGAAGACTTCCATCATGCTGATGTGTCTCATTGGAATGAGCCTGGTTCTTCCAGTCAGTTCTTTCATTGGGACTTACATCAAACACTGTCACAATAAAGAATGTATTTATGTATTCATTTTTATGAGAAAAGAGACATATGTGTGCCATTCATGGTCTTCACTGTTTGTGCTGATTGGAGTATTTGCTTTTTCAGGCAACTTCTGATTCCAATTCCTTTGAGGTGCAGTATTTCTTTACATCCAGTAAATGATTTAATTGTGACCTACAGCAAAACAGTGTGATAATAAAGCATTGTTATTTTGTCAGAGAAGAGTCATATGTGCACCACTCCTGATTTATAATGTTTGTGCTGTGTGGTGTGTTTGCTTGCACAGGGTTTGGCACACAAACGTGTTGCACGTTCCAGTTCCGGTTCCAGTTCTGAAGAGTATAGAAGAAGGCCTCCACCACCCGCACCCCCGGCACCACCTGCACCACCCGCACCCCCGTTATGCACCTTCTTTATTTCATGTACAAAGAGATACTTGACATATTGGATTTCCTGAAACAATGTTGGCATGCTGTTATGGAAATTTAGGTAATAATGTATTGTTATTATATTATAATATTATTTGACAGCATTTTTAGTATGAACTGCTGCACCATAGGACAGAACAATTCATGTATTTCATCTATTTTTATTTATTTATTATATTTTAGATGCCAGGGCTTTCTCTAGCCGATATGAGACGGGTGCGTGGGGGTTGGACCCAAAATGCACGACTCAGAAACAATAGTAAAATAAAGTCCCGTTAGGGCTTTATTCGGGACGAGTCCCAGGAGCGTAGTCAACACAAGCAAAGTCCATACACGAAGATCCAGCCAAACAAATACAAAACAAACAAAAAGCACGGTGCCGAGGGAAGAGGCAATCTCGTAGTCGGTAGGCGTGCAGGGAGGTCCGGTAGCAGGAGAGCTGTCAGCGGGGCAGATGAACAGGCGGACGGCAGGCAGAGGCGTAGTCGTGGGCGAAGCGGGAGTCGAAACCATGAAACAATCAGCGGGGCAAAAGTACCAAAACGGTAGGCGGGGACGTAGTCAAGAAACAAAACGAAGGTCACAAAACAGAAATCAATAATCGATGGTCGGTAAACAGGCGTGGATCGTAATGTGTAATCAAACAGTAAATAATGCTCAAGAGTTGCGTGGTAAACAGAGGCAGACAATTTTGCAGTGAACAGTTGCGCGACAGGGCTATAAATGCAGGTGTAGACAGGTGTAGACAATTAGTTAGAGCGTAGCAAGGAAATGGAAAACAGGTGCGATGGATGACAAGTTTAACAAGGAGATTAGTAATCGTTAGTAATAAACCTATCCTGCCCTAGCATTAGTAAATTAGTCAATGACATGCACGAGAAACATAAGGTAACATGAACACATGATTAGTCTTGTTAGTTTCTACCCAATCCTGATCTAGCGTTAGTAGTTTTAGTAAATAGACAAATAGAAACACTAGGGGAGTGAAGGACAGAACGAGAGAGAGAGAGAGAGAGAGAAAAGGCGGAACGCAAGGTTTGCGGAAAAACATGTAAAAGTGTATGCATAACAACGACCAGTAAACGTAACAATAAACATGCATCGAAACATAACACAAAGCGAAACTAAGACGATAATCACTCAACATAACCAGGTAATATAATCGTAACGAAACATAACTAGACATGACGAGAAAATAAATCGTAACAAGAAATAAACTAAACAACATGACGAACCTAGACTAACATAATACAAGATAAGACACTACGTGACTAAGACAACATGAATAAACATAAAACATGGCGAGACAGACCTGAAACGTGACAGGACCCCCCCCTTAACGACCGACTCCTGGCGGTCCTTGGAATTTATCAGGGTGGTCACGATGGAAGTCTCTGATGAGCGATTTGTCCAGAATGAGACTGGGAGCGACCCAGGAACGCTCCTCAGGGCCATAGCCCTCCCAGTCAACCAAGTATTGCACCCCACGGCCCCTCTTACGAATGTTCAAGAGTTTCTTAACAGTGAATGCGGGGTGGTTGTCAATAATGCGGGGGGGAGGTGGTGGGGGATCCGGGGGACATATGGGGTGAGAGGATACAGGCTTAATACATGAGACATGGAATGTGGGGTGAATCTTAAGGGAAGCAGGGAGTGACAGTTTAACAGAGGAAGGGTTGATGATTCTGTGGATCTTAAAGGGACCAATAAAGCGGGGTTGTAGCTTGTGAGAGGTGGCTTGGAGGGGAATGTCCTTAGTGGACAGCCAGACGGAGTCACCTGGTTTGTAGGCTGGAGCTGGAGTGCGGTGGCGATCAGCAAAACGCCGATTGCGGTCTGCCGTGCTTAGCAGCGTGGCCTTGGCATCCCTCCAAACCTTGGCGCACCGTTTCATGTGGATGGCGAGGGAGGGAACAGCGATCTCGGCTTCTTGGTCAGGGAACAGTGGAGGTTGGTAGCCCAGGGAGACCTCAAAAGGTGATTTCCCGGTGGCAGCGCAGGGTAAGGTGTTGTGAGCGTACTCCACCCAGGTAAGCATCTTGCTCCAGCCGGCTGGGTTCTTGGCCGATACACAGCGTAGAGCGGCCCCCAGGTCCTGATTGGCCCTCTCAGTTTGGCCATTGGATTGAGGGTGGTAGCCCGAAGAGAGGCTAGCTGTGGCCCCGAGGGCCACGCAGAACGCTTTCCAGACTTGGGAAATGAATTGGGGGCCGCGGTCAGATACGATGTCTGATGGAAGTCCGTGGATGCGGAACACCTCTCTCACCAGAACATCCGCGGTCTCTTGGGCGGTGGGCAATCCAGCCAGGGGGATGAAGTGTACCGCTTTGCTGAATCGGTCCACCACCGTCAGGATGGTGGTGTTACCCTCGGAAAGGGGAAGTCCGGTCACGAAGTCCACTCCGATGTGACTCCAGGATCGGCTGGGCACCGGCAATGGTTGAAGCAGTCCAGCAGGAGCCTGGTGAGATGCTTTGCTTCTGGCGCATGTGGTGCAAGCCTTGATGAAGCGTCTGGTGTCGGGGATCATGGCACTCCACCAGAATCTCCGCTTCAGCACCGCCAAGGTGCGGGTAAAGCCGGGATGGCAGGAAAGGAGGGATGAATGAGCCCATTGCAGCACCTGTGTCCGAGCGGCTGAGGGGACGTATAGGCATAATCCGGGGTTGGACCTGGGATCGGGATCCTCCCGTAGAGCCCTCTGGATCACCGCCTCGATCTTCCATGTGACAGATCCGATGGTGCAGGAGGTAGGAAGGATGTTCTCGGGGATCTCACGCTCAGAACAGGTGTTGAATTGACGGGACAGGGCATCGGGCTTAACGTTCTTCGAACCTGGACGGTAGGTCAGAGAGAAGTTGAACCTCCCGAAGAACAGCGCCCATCTCGCCTGTCGAGAATTCAGCCTTTTGGCTGTCTGGAGGTATGCCAGGTTCTTGTGGTCGGTCCAAACGATGAACGGCTTCTCGGCCCCCTCCAGCCAATGTCTCCACTCCTCCAGCGCCAGTTTGACTGCCAGCAGCTCACGGTTACCAACGTCGTAGTTCCTCTCCGCCGGGGACAGCTTCTTGGAGAAGAAGGCGCAGGGGTGTAGTCGGTTGTCAGCGGCCGCCACCTGAGAGAGCACTGCTCCCACCCCTGTGTCGGAAGCATCCGTCTCGACCACAAACTGGCGGGTGGGGTCGGGGTGTACCAGGATGGGAGCGGAAGCGAACAGTCTCTTGACCTTGGTGAAGGCCGTCTCAGCTTCGGGGCTCCACCGGAATGGCACCGCTGGGGACGTGAGCTTGGTTAGAGGGGAGACCACTTGGCTATAGGAACGGATGAACCTTCGGTAGAAATTGGCGAATCCCAAGAAGCGCTGGAGTTGCTTGCGTGAGGTGGGTGTGGGCCAGTCGGTGACCGCCAGAATCTTCTTGGGATCCGCCCTGATCTGTCCCTTCTCAAGGATAAACCCAAGGAACTCAACTGTGTCGGAGTGGAAGACGTACTTCTCTGCCTTGACAAACAATTTGTTTTCTAGAAGCCTTTGTAGAACTTGCCTGACGTGGTTTTCATGATCCTTGGCATTAGTGGAGTAGATCAAGATGTCATCCAGGTAGACGAACACATGGCGACCCAACAAGTCCCGGAGAACGTCATTCACCAGGGCCTGGAACACAGCAGGAGCATTGGTGAGGCCGAATGGCATGACCAGGTATTCAAAGTGTCCGAGAGAGGTATTGAAGGCGGTCTTCCATTCATCGCCCTCACGGATCTGGACCAGGTGGTACGCGTTGCGAAGATCCAGCTTGGTGAAGATGGTGGCCTCGTGAAGTGGGTGGAACGCGGAGTCCATCAGGGGCAGAGGATACTTGTTCCTCACCGTGATGTTGTTCAGCTCCCTGTAGTCAATGCACGGGCGTAGGGAGCCATCCTTCTTCTGGACGAAGAAGAATCCCGCACCGACGGGAGAGGAAGAAGGGCGAATTAGTCCGTTAGCCAGGCAGTCACGGATGTATGTCTCCATAGCCTCCCTTTCAGGTCTGGAGACGTTGTAAAGGCGACTTGAGGGAAGTGACGAACTAGGAAGGAGCTTGATGGCGCAGTCGTAGGGTCGATGAGGCGGCAGAGACTGCGCTTGTATCTTGGAGAACACTGCGCCCAGGTCATGGTAAGGTGTGGGAACCCTTTCCAGGGAGGGCTTGGGAGTCTGTGGTGGAGCTGGTGCTCCCTCTGCTGGTGGTGGAGCGGAACGCAAGCAGGACAGATGACATCTAGAATCCCAGGCTTGAACTTGATTGGAACTCCAGTTGATCGTGGGGTTGTGTTTCTGGAGCCAGGGTAATCCCAAGATGAGTTGGTCATTGGGGGACTGGATGACGCGGAACTGGATCATCTCTCGATGGTTCCCAGAAATGACCAGTTGACAGGGAATAGTAATGTGCGGGAAGATTCAACAGCGTGGTGAGCGTGGGACGATGGTTCTCTCTGTCAGCACCCTCATGCCTGTCGACTGCTCTCACCTCTACTGGTCGCCTGGTCCTGAAGGAGCACCGAGCCTGGGTGTGACCCGACCTCCCACAGTAGAAGCACGAACCGGTGGTTCTGCGGCGTGCTCGTTCCTCGGTAGAGACTCTGGTACCGGCCCGGGACAGGTCCATGGGTTCGGATCCCTCCGACTGCTGCTCCTCTCGTCGAGGACTTGGGCCCTGCCTGGGGTACGGGTTGCCGGGAAGGATCGGTCTCTCCGACCGGCGTTGTCTGGCGCGGTTGTCCAGGCGGATCGTGGTGCGCACGAGTTGGTCGAGCTGGGTGATGGGGTCCAGTCGCGCCAACTCGTCCTGGAGCGTCTCGCTCAGGCTGGCCAGGAAGAGATTCGCCAAAGCTGCATCGTTCCAACTAGTAGCTGCTGCGAGGGTGCGGAAGTCGATGGAGTGGTCTGCCGCGGTCTTCCGTCCCTGGCGCAGAGCAATCAGTCTCTGGGATGGCTCCTGGTCGCTGGATGCGTGTTGGAACACCTTTCGAATCTCGTCAGCGAAGGCTGGGTAACGAGGAGGGAAAGAATCCCCGGAACACACCGCCGTAGCCCAATCCAACGCCCTCCCCTTGAGTAGTCCCATCACATAGCCAATCCGACGGTCGTCGCTGTTGTAGGTCTGGGGCTGTTGTTTGAATACAAACTCGCATTGGAGTAGGAACGCCTTGCACCTTTCAGGTTCTCCACCGAACCTCTCCGGGGGGGGTTGTTGGGGCTCCCGGAATTGCCAGGCTCCCGAGGGGTTGACCGCCGGGAAAGTGGGTGGGTGGGTGGGTTCCTCCCGTGGTTGTGGCAGGACCACAACGGCGAGCCTCCTCATCTCTGCACACAGTTCACGAATCTCTAGGTGAAGCTCGGAGATTCCTTGTGAATGCTGCCGGACGATGGCTCCTTGTTCCTGGAGGGCGTGGAACATGGCAGTTGAGTCAGCAGGGTCCATAGTGGCGAAATTGTTCTGAGACGGGTGCGTGGGGGTTGGACCCAAAATGCACGACTCAGAAACAATAGTAAAATAAAGTCCCGTTAGGGCTTTATTCGGGACGAGTCCCAGGAGCGTAGTCAACACAAGCAAAGTCCATACACGAAGATCCAGCCAAACAAATACAAAACAAACAAAAAGCACGGTGCCGAGGGAAGAGGCAATCTCGTAGTCGGTAGGCGTGCAGGGAGGTCCGGTAGCAGGAGAGCTGTCAGCGGGGCAGATGAACAGGCGGACGGCAGGCAGAGGCGTAGTCGTGGGCGAAGCGGGAGTCGAAACCATGAAACAATCAGCGGGGCAAAAGTACAAAAACGGTAGGCGGGGACGTAGTCAAGAAACAAACGAAGGTCACAAAACAGAAATCAATAATCGATGGTCGGTAAACAGGCGTGGATCGTAATGTGTAATCAAACAGTAAATAATGCTCAAGAGTTGCGTGATAAACAGAGGCAGACAATTTCGCAGTGAACAGTTGCGCGACAGGGCTATAAATGCAGGTGTAGACAGGTGTAGACAATTAGTTAGAGCGTAGCAAGGAAATGGAAAACAGGTGCGATGGATGACAAGTTTAACAAGGAGATTAGTAATCGTTAGTAATAAACCTATCCTGCCCTAGCATTAGTAAATTAGTAAATGACATGCACGAGAAACGTAAGGTAACATGAACACATGATTAGTCTTGTTAGTTTCTACCCAATCCTGATCTAGCGTTAGTAGTTTTAGTAAATAGACAAATAGAAACACTAGGGGAGTGAAGGACAGAACGAGAGAGAGAGAGAGAGAGAGAGAGAGAGAGAAAAGGCGGAACGCAAGGTTTGCGGAAAAACATGTAAAAGTGTATGCATAACAACGACCAGTAAACGTAACAATAAACATGCATCGAAACATAACACAAAGCGAAATTAAGACGATAATCACTCAACATAACCAGGTAATATAATCGTAACGAAACATAACTAGACATGACGAGAAAATAAATCGTAACAAGAAATAAACTAAACAACATGACGAACCTAGACGAACATAATACAAGATAAGACACTACGTGACTAAGACAACATGAATAAACATAAAACATGGCGAGACAGACCTGAAACGTGACACGATATTCTGAAGATCATTGAGGCATTAAGGGCAGCCGCACCCGCTCCTCCTTCAAGCTCAAGCTAACCTGGTGTGAGTTTCCCCAAGTCTAAGTTCAGGACTTAGAGTCTGAGAAGTACTGCATGTGCCATGTTAAATTTAATTTGGCCACCTAAAAGAAACATTTGCTTGCATTGTAAATGTTAGTTTTAGGATGTGATTTTCATCTGACAATTCACTTAAATATTCAAATTATTTTGTGTAAGGAGATATAAGCAAATAACATGTATATATACACATACACATAGCCTGGTTTGGCGCTGTCCCCCGGAGAACATTTTTTACATTTGAAGTTAAATGCATCAATCTGGTGCACTTTGAGAGGACAATCAAGAGGCTAGATCTGTAAAGAATTTAGTGCATTTGCAAACAATCCAGTGATAAACCCATGCACTTCTATGGCCATTTTAGATATTTGTGCCGACATTTGAGTCATCAAACAAATTTGGTAAAAGTTGTCACGTGTTGTACAGGTTTATTTCAAGTGTTTGGAATCACACTAATATATTATTTATTTCTGTGTTCGACAGGATGGATGACCACACCTCTCTATGCCTGCAGCAATCAAGAACTCCAGGAATCACACTGTCTGAATAATCCTAATATCACATAAATAGACTGAAATCAATAAAGTGTAATGATATCTATGGGAAATCTAAATTTTGTTCTTTCTATCAGAATTCTGATTCAGAATTATAGCTTAATTCAGTGCGGTTCTCATTTTTCCTTTTGTCCTGGTTGGTTGAAAAATAAACTTCATCTTTCAATGCACTCATTACTTGTGTCAGTACAGTTTCTCCACTGATCGGACGCGTTTTTGGCCATTGTGCCTAAGACTGCAATTACAGTAATGCAGTGATCACAACTTTAGATGCATGAACTGAACTCTTAAGGATTTATGGCTCTCTTCACACAATCTTTCCTTGTCACACAACTATCACATTGAAAACTCAATTTGCAAAACATTTAACACAAATGCCAATTTCATCTCAGAGTCTTATGCTCACACTTATCAAATGTTAGCCGAACGAAATACATTACCACAAATAATGTGGGATTAATCAAAGTTTTCGGAAGTCATTTATTCGTAAGAGCCGAACAAACTTCACGAGTCTCAGCTGTTTGTATTGTGCGCGGAAATAAAGCCTGTTTATTTCATTATTCCATGAATTAATATTTTACTGTGCAAAGGTTTTAGGCAGGTGTGAAAAAATGCTGTAAACTAAGAATGCTTTCAAAAATAGAAATGTTAATAGTTTATTTTTATCAATGAACAAAATGCAAAGTGAGTGAACAGAATAAAAATCTAAATCAAATCAATATTTGGTGTGACCACCCTTTGCCTTCAAACCAGCATCAATTCTTCTTGGTACACTTGCACAAAGTCAGATATTTTGTAGGCATATAGTCAGGTGTGTGATTATCCAATTATACCATGAAAACACAGGAACTAGGGTGCTGAACAATGGCAGCAGGTTATCTGGACAGATGAGTCAAGATGTGAAATATCTGGCTGTAGCAGTAGGCAGTTCACCGAAGGGCTGAGGAGCGGTACAAGAATGAGTGTCTGCAGACCAGTGTGATGACACCAGATGTTAATTATTTCCGGCTTACAATGTGTGATGAGCATTCAGGCACAAAATGGCTGCCGTTGCAGCACCCATTGGTGGTGGCTGAGGCGGGTTCCCCCTCATCACGGCAAAGCGATTTGAGTGTGAGAAAAGCGCAAACATAAACGCAACTATCTATCTAAGAAAGAAAGTAGGGTTTGATGGTGAAAGTAAAGGCAGACCAATGAAGAGGGTTAATAGGCATAACCACACTTCAGATTCCTTCACCTATGTACAGAATATTGCCCCATCAGGTGAGAAAATAAATCCAGGTATGGCTCAATAGTTTTTGGTGATGGTGATTAATTCTGTTGCTGCTTATGCCTGTCATCTCACCATTGTCATTAAAGATTTCAAAATATGTAATATTTTGGCAATAACAAACGCAATAAGGAAGACATGAAATTATAATAATTTGATGTCATTATCAGCCTCCTATTACTACCCTATATAAGGACGAGCTGCAGAGAGTCTTTTCATCAAACTCATCAAGCCTTCACTGCGAAATCCTGTCGGGAAAAACGTAAGACTGAACTCTACAGAGCTCACTGATATATTTTTCTGTCATCACAGTTTAAGTGTTCGTAACTTTCAATAAGTTAATTAATTAGATACGAAATGAGGTTCACCCAAATTGGTCATTGGTTTTTGTAAGGTTTAATGTACGTTTTCTTTTTTCAGTGACTATCAAATATGAAGACTTCCATCATGCTGATGTGTCTCATTGGAATGAGCCTGGTTCTTCCAGTAAGTTCTTTCATTGGGACTTACATCAAACACTGTCACAATAAAGAATGTATTTATGTATTTATGTATTCATTTTAATGAGAAAAGAGACATATGTGTGCCATTCATGGTCTTCACTGTTTGTGCTGATTGGAGTATTTGCTTTTTCAGGCAACTTCTGATTCCAATTCCATTGAGGTTCAGTATTTCTTTACATCCAGTAAATGATTTAATTGTGACCTACAGCAAAACAGTGTGATAATAAAGCATTGTTATTTTGTCAGAGAAGAGTCATATGTGCACCACTCCTGATTTATAATGTTTGTGCTGTGTGGTGTGTTTGCTTGCACAGGGTTTGGCACACAAACGTGTTGCACGTTCCAGTTCCAGTTCCAGTTCTGAAGAGCGTAGAAGAAGGCCTCCACCACCCGCACCCCCGGCACCACCTGCACCACCCGCACCCCCGGCACCACCTGCACCACCCGCACCCCCGGTATGCACCTTCTTTATTTCATGTACAAAGAGATACTTGACATATTGGATTTCCTGAAACAATGTTGGCATGCTGTTATGGAAATTTAGGTAATAATGTATTGTTATTATATTATAATATTATTTGACAGCATTTTTAGTATGAACTGCTGCACCATAGGACAGAACAATTCATGTATTTCATCTATTTTTATTTATTTATTATATTTTAGACGGCATGTTTTTCCCTAGCCGATATTCTGAAGATCATTGAGGCATTAAAGGCAGCCGCACCCGCTCCTCCTTCAGGCTCACGCTAACCTGGTGTGAGTTTCCCCAAGTCTAAGTTCAGCACTTAGAGTCTGAGAAGTACTGCATGTGCCATGTTAAATTTAATTAGGCCACCTAAAAGAAACATTTGCTTGCATTGTAAATGTTAGTTTTAGGATGTGATTTTCATCTGACAATTCACTTAAATATTCAAATTATTTTGTGTAAGGAGATATAAGCAAATAACATGTATATATACACATACACATAGCCTGGTTTGGGGGCTGTCCCCCGGAGAAAATGTTTTACATTTGAAGTTAAATGCATCAATCTGGTGCACTTTTAGAGGACAATCAAGAGGCTAGATCTGTAAAGAATTTAGTGCATTTGCAAACAATCCAGTGATAAACCCATGCACTTCAATGGCCATTTAAGATATTTGCGCCTACATTTGAGTCATCAACCAAATTAGGTAAAAGTTGTCACGAGTTGTACAGGTTTATTTCAAGTGTTTGGAATCACACTAATATATTATTTATTTCTGTGTTCGACAGGATGTATGACCACACCTCTCTATGCCTGCAGCAATCAAGAACTCCAGGAATCACACTGTCTGAATAATCCTAATATCACATAAATAGACTGAAATCAATAAAGTGTAATGATATCTATGGGAAATCTAAATTTTGTTCTTTCTATCAAAATCTGATTCAGAATTATAGCTTAATTCAGTGCAGTTCTCATTTTTCCTTTTGTCCTGGTTGGTTGAAAAATAAACTTCATCTTTCAATGCACTCATTACTGGTGTCAGTACAGTTTCTCCACTGATCGGACGCGTTTTTGGCCATTGTGCCTAAGACTGCAATCACAGTAATGCAGTGATCACAACTTTAAATGCATGAACTGAACTCTTAAGGATTTATGGCTCTCTTCACACAATCTTTCCTTGTCACACAACTATCACATTGAAAACACAGTTTGCAAAACATTTAACACAAATGCCAATTTCATCTCAGAGTCTTTTGCTCACACTTATCAAATGTTAGCCGAACGAAATACATTACCACAAATAATGTGGGATTAATCAAAGTTTTCGGATGTCATTTATTCGTAAGAGCCGAACAAACTTCACGAGTCTCAGCTGTTTGTATTGTGCGCGGAAATGAAGAAGCACGGTTATAAAGCCTGTTTATTTCATTAATCCATTAATTCATATTTTACTGTGCAAAGGTTTTAGGCAGGTGTGAAAAAATTCTGTAAACTAAGAATGCTTTCAAAAATAGAAATGTTAATAGTTTATTTTTATCAATTAACAAAATGCAAAGTGAGTGAACAGAATAAAAATCTAAATCAAATCAATATTTGGTGTGACCACCCTTTGCCTTCAAACCAGCATCAATTCTTCTTGGTGAACTTGCACAAAGTCAGGGATTTTGTAGGCATATAGTCAGGTGTGTGATTATCCAATTATACCATGAAAACACAGGAACTAGGGTGCTGAACAATGGCAGCAGGTTATCTGGACTGATGAGTCAAGATGTGAAATATCTGGCTGTAGCAGTAGGCAGTTCACCAAAGTGCTGAGGAGCTGTACAAGAATGAGTGTCTGCAGGCAACAGTGAAGCATGGTGGAGGTTCCTTGCAAGTTTGGGGCTACATTTTTGCAAATGGAGTTGGGGATTTGGTCAGAATGAATGGTCTCCTCAATGCTGAGAAGTACAGGCAGATATGGTGTAGCCTACTATGCCTATGAAACAACAAACTATAACGATGAGTTAAAGTTCAAGGTACACCTGCAAACATCATGGCAGTCTCTATAGTGGCATGACGTGGCTGATGCGCTTGTTTACAAGTTTTGTTTTTTGCCTCGCGTTTAGTGTCAGAGGTTGACGAGAATTGCTTTTCCCAGTCAGAAGGTGCTAATTCGTTCATTCTGATATGACGTGAATGCAGCATTAGGCTTAATTGCTATAGCATTACATTTACAGCTTTATTAGAAGATTTGAACCTAGGCCACATAATCACTTAGTTTGAGGCTTGTGACACCACAGGGAAAACGTAGCTATAGGCTATTGCTGTCACCCTCCGGTGGGATTCCAGATACCGATGTCTCCTATGATTTGCCAATGCGTTCCTCCAGCCCAATGTATACTCCGTTAGTGAAGCCTGGAAGGCAGCAGTTTGTTGAAATAGTAATCTAATCACAACGGGCTTAGCAAGCTAGCTAGCTCACTAACATAAATACAGATACATTTATTAAAAATTGTTATGTACGGCACTGAGGACCCAAAAGCAGACCAAGGGATGATCCAAAAACATTGTTTGTTCAGTCCAAGGTTCAGAGCCAAGAGATCAACAGACAATGCCCAAATCAGAAGGCAAAATAAAAGTCGAAAAAACAATCAAAGGTCAAAATCCAGGGAGTGAGAAAAAAAAAGGTATAAAACGGCTGAGGCAAAAATAGTCAGGAAGGCGAAGCAAATATTCAAAAACCAAAGAAACAGATGGGCAACCAAAACAAGAGGGCAAGGAAAACTGGAAAATCAAAACAAAGGGGTGTCGTAAGAATCTCAATAAAATAAGGCGTACTTAAATCTCGGCACTGAATATGATCAACGTTCTGACAACGAGTACTGCGGGGACTGAGGATTAAATACCTGAGGGAAGGTGACAATCAAGGCGGGGCTCAGGAAAAAGGTGGGCTTAACAAATAGACAACACGTGTGAAACATAAAAGGGTAATAATGCAATAACAGGGAGATGAAAATGCGGACTGGATGCACGTAAACACACATGTATGGCTCCAGAGTAGACATTTGCATAGAGTGAAAACATAGTGATAGTAAGAGATAGGTGCGAACACTTCGCTGAAACTAAGCAAGTAATCAGGGATAGCATAGGAAGGTGGAGTTATAGAACAGCGTGGAAAGCTAGGAGATAATGTTAGTGAGTTAGTTACGTGATTAAATCTAAACTACCCAATTAAAGTGACTGTTAGTTTGTTAGTTTACAACATTTAACTATCGAGAGAAACCGGAAGTAAGGAATGCATTTTAAACCCCCTGAAATGGCCAGATTGCTTGCTCGAAATACTGTTCCTAACTTGGGAACCCTACTAAAGTACCAAGCCACTGATCAGCTAGTCTTTGGTCAATATTGTCCCCCTGAGTATTCAGTCGTAACTAAGGCTGAAAAGGTACAAGATGAATTAGAGTCATGGAGATCACTGTCACGGTGGGAGGTTATTCCCGCTGTTGCCACGAAAGGGCCAAGGATCATTGGTTCCACCTGTTCCTCGTTAGCACCAGGGGAATTACCTCCCTGAGAGTATTTAAGACCAGCGGGCACTAGCTTTCAGTGCTTTTGTGTTCAACCGTACGCCCTTGACACAAAGCCGATAAAGCACCTGGTAGACTCTGCACTAATACGAGTCAGGTTCGGTGCTGGTGTGTTATTCGCTAAAAGAATTTATGAGAAAAGGTAAGGAAGGCGTTCAGCTGAGAGTGTGTATGTGCTGTCGCCTTCCCCAAGGGTTTTGTTTTTCTTTGGACTCGTGTGAGTCGGCGGTAGAGGGACGGTGTCCCCGGTACATGTATTTTGGTTTGCGTTTTGTCCCGAGCTGTGTCTCAATGTTTTAATTTTCGTGCCTGGCTTTTTTCTCGGCACATATCCTGAGTTATTGGTTTGCCCTGTTTGTTAAGGGTTGTTTTCTGTTTCCCATAACCGTTTTTGGGCTATTTCTGTTTCCCTTTTATATGATTTGTGTTGTTAATTTCTTTTCCGGGAGAAGTCCTTCCCGTGACTGTATACTCCTATCTCTGTCTACTGGGTCGTAGTGAGGAACACGCTCGCGTGTTAGTCTAGAAGGGTTCTAGCATTGGTCGCCCCTGGCTCTCCGCCCCTCTCGCCACCTTACAATCACGTCAAAACCAAGAAGATTGGTTTGTCTCCCTCCCTTTTATGCCAAATCACGCGTTTGAACAAGGCAGCAGTGCCATAAATTAACCTGGAGGGTGGTCAAACCTGGAATTTAGGGGGTTGTTCGAAGAGAAAAAACATGATTACCAGAAAGGACATATAGTTTTCCCTTGAGGTATTGAAACTATGTACTTTAGTAAACTCTATTTGGTATGAAATGTATCTCCTTTGATTCCTTTATAATTAACCGATTACATCCATACCAAACAGATTATCATCATGTTTTATTATGTTGCAGTTGTCATGAAAAGTCCATCATTAATCCAGGAGAGAAGTGAAGGGTGTACTGACAGAAGTGTCCAAATGGCACTGTGAGTGTCCTGGGTCGTTCCCAACGGAAGTGACCTGGTGGTGGGTCACAGAGACATTCCTTTCCCATGGATTGGCCAGGGGCTGAATGATCACTCCAACCTAAAGGCCCAAAGAACACATCCACAACCATGACAATTTCCCTTTATCTCAGTCATTCTAGATGCGGACATTCTTGGGAGCCAATGGTCTGAATCCCCCAAAGGAAGTCTGAATCGTAGAGCTTACTGGGGATACCTGGAGAGAGATGTACTTGAGAGTTTTCATGACAACCGTATGATTTTGGATGAACCTGATTTGGGTGAATTAAAGGAAAGGAGACAAAACCCAAGATTGCTTGGTTTATTCTCCTTATCACCAAAATCCAGGCCTTTGTTCTTGTCAACCATCTGGAATTTAGAACCAAACTCCCACCAGGCAGTGAGACCTTCAAGTCAGGGGGCTAAAGCAAATGGCTTCTACAGAGACAGATTTCGCACAGTTTCCCCTGGGATCCTGGATGGTTATATGTCCTAGGTGTACTGTTACAAAAACTAGACCATTGCACCAGTCGCACTGAAACAATCTGAATAACACCAAACATTACTATATTCTGATCTGGGATTGTCATGAAACATTTCTGTGCTCAAACCTGCGAGGAATGTGAGAGAGGGGGGGTGGGGGGGTTCTCCACAGGGGGCCCAGGAAGACAGTCCCTCCGGGAACCACACTCTAGTTTACCCCCACAGGCATTGGTGCTAAAAGGTGGGGGCTAAGGATGTATGCTCCAGGAGGGGGAAGTCAGCATGCTGACCAGTGTGATGAAAAATAAAACATTGGGTGGTGGCACAGATGGTGCAGTGGTTAGCACTGACGCCTCACAGCAAGGAGGTCCTGGGTCCTGTGTGGAGTTTGCATGTTCTCCTCGTGTTTGCGTGGGTTACTCTGGTTTCCTACCACAGCCCAAAGACATGCAGGTTAGGCTGATTGGAGAGTCTAAATTGCCCATAGGTATGAGTGTGTGAGTGAATGGTGTGTGTGCCCTGCGATAGACTGGCGACCTGTCCAGGGTGTATTCCTGCCTTTGGCCCAATGTATGCTGGGATAGGCTCCAGCCCCCCTGTAACCCTGTTCAGGATAAGCGGGTTGGATAATGAATTAATTAATAAAACATTGGAACAATGATAATTCAAATATATAATGTGGACAGAAACAGAGGTTCGCCCCGTTTTTGTAAGGTTTAATGTATGTTTTCTTTTTTCAGTGACTATCAAATATGAAGACTTCCATCATGCTGATGTGTCTCATTGGAATGAGCCTGGTTCTTCCAGTAAGTTCTTTCATTGGGACTTACATCAAACACTGTCACAATAAAGAATGTATTTATGTATTCATTTTTATGAGAAAAGAGACATATGTGTGCCATTCATGGTCTTCACTGTTTGTGCTGATTGGAGTATTTGCTTTTTCAGGCAACTTCTGATTCCAAATCCATTGAGGTGCAGTATTTCTTTACATCCAGTAAATTATTTAATTGTGACCTACAGCAAAACAGTGTGATAATAAAGCATTGTTATTTTGTCAGAGAAGAGTCATATGTGCACCACTCCTGATTTATAATGTTTGTGCTGCGTGGTGTGTTTGCTTGCACAGGGTTTGGCACACAAATGTGTTGCACGTTCCAGTTCCAGTTCTGAAGAGTATAGAAGAAGGCCTCCACCACCCGCACCCCCGGCACCACCTGCACCACCTGCATCCCCGGCACCACCTGCACCACCCGCACCCCCGGTATGCACTATCTTTATTTCATGTACAAAGAGATACTTGACATATTGTATTTCCTGAAACAATGTTGGCATGCTGTTATGGAAATTTAGGTAATAATTTTTAGAGTCAACCGGGTGCTTTACCGGCTTTGTGCCAAGGGCTTGAAGGGTTGAACATTGAAAAATAGTCCACGCTGGTCTTAAATACTCTCAGGAAGATAATTCCCCTGGTGTAAACGAGGAACAGGTGGAAACAATGATCCTCGGCCCTCTCGTGGCACCAGCGGGAATTACCTCCCACCGTGACACCAACAGAATGGGGGAATTTGATCTAAGTGACTTTGACCGTGGAATGATTTTTGGTGGCAGACAGGTTGGTTTGAGTATCACAGAAACTGCTTATCTCCTGGGATTTTCATGTACACTTGTCTCTAGTTTGCAACGAATGGTGCAAAAAAGGTGACTTTAAAGTGACTGTACTCATATTCATTGTTTCATTTCAAATCCAATGTGCTGGAGTACAGAGCCAAGAGAACAGAAAGTGTACCATTGTGCAAATACTTATGGACTGCACAGTATATGTGTAACAAATGTAATATAAAATGTAGATTTATAATATGAAGCACTTTTTTCAGTGTGTGAGTTCTGCAATACAGCACATGGTGATTTGGGTTGGGTCGGTTCCTTCAGGAGGCGTATCAACAAGGCTCTTGCACATCTTCTGAGGCTCAGATTAAAGTGGAGCAAGAAGAGACACCTCATATGACTGGCAAAACTGAATGCTGTCCTCAAAGCTGAGGTCAACTCTGCCTCACCCTAAAGTTTCAGCTGTATGACGGCATAATAAAATACATAGATAAATGGAGGTCTCAAGCAGAAACCACTTTATAAATGCGAAATAGATTATAATTGGACACTAAAAGCATAGAATCGTATGTGAATCACATATTAACAGATACAAATATAATTCATGGTAAATTAATGAATGAATTAAAAATATAAATAAATGAGGGGTGTTGGGTGGCTCAGTCAGATTTAGGCGCCATGGCCCGATCTGCTCAGGTTTCATCACTGTCTGGTAACTAGGGATGTGACAAATCATCAGTTTTTGCAACTGGTTCCCATCCCATTTTTTAAAACGGTTAACCGGTTAACCGATATTGCTCATGAAAATATATATTTTTAACTGGATTACTGAGAAATGTAATTGCATTTTCTCACTTTTCTTTGTGCCATCTCAATAGTTAAATGTCAATATTGTAAGTCAGATAATAGTAAGTCAGCCTAATTGCCAAATTAAATATTAGCATTTACATTGAGATTGTGCAGGGTAACCTCACAGTTACAGAAATCTGTAGTTAAATCCATGTAGTTAGTTTACGTCCAGGCATGTTGGTCGATCGTGTGTCATTTTTTTAAAATGCGTAAATTAAAATGATAATTCTTCATGGGTGCTGGGTGCCAAATTTGTACGTTCAAATTCGTAATAATAAATAAAAAGTAGGGGGTTCCTGGGTGTCCTGGCTAAATTCACATTCTGGCTCTTTCAATCGGCCTCCTAATCAACCCCTGAGAAAAAGAGTTATCTCCCTCTCCACCCTTGGTGATGTGTGGTGAGCATTCAGGCACAAAATGCCTGCCGTTGCAGCACCCATTGGTGGTGGCGGAGGCGGGTTCCCCCTCATCACGGCACAGCGATTTGAGTGTGAGAAAAGCGCAAATATGAACGCAACTATATATCTAAGAAAGAAAGCAGGGTTTGATGGTGAAAGTAAAGGCAGACTTATGAAGAGGGTTAATAGGCATAACCACACTTCAGATTCCTTCACCTATGTACAGAATATTGCCCCATCAGGTGAGAAAATAAATCCAGGTATGGCTCAATAGTTTTTGGTGATGGTGATTAATTCTGTTGCTGCTTATGCCTGTCATCTCACCATTGTCATTAAAGATTTCAAAATATGTAATATTTTGGCAATAACAAACGCAATAAGGAAGACATGAAATTATAATAATGTGATGTCATTATCAGCCTCCTATTACTACCCTATATAAGGATGAGCTGCAGAGAGTCTTTTCATCAAACTCATCAAGCCTTCACTGCGAAATCCTGTTGGGAAAAACGTAAGTCTGAACTCTACAGAGCTCACTGATATATTTTTCTGTCATCACAGTTTAAGTGTTCGTAACTTTCAATAAGTTAATTAATTAGATACGAAATGAGGTTCACCCAAATTGGTCATTGGTTTTTGTAAGGTTTAATGAACGTTTTCTTTTTTCAGTGACTATCAAATATGAAGACTTCCATCATGCTGATGTGTCTCATTGGAATGAGCCTGGTTCTTCCAGTAAGTTCTTTCATTGGGACTTACATCAAACACTGTCACAATAAAGAATGTATTTATGTATTCATTTTAATGAGAAAAGAGACATATGTGTGCCATTCATGGTCTTCACTGTTTGCGCTGATTGGAGTATTTGCTTTTTCAGGCAACTTCTGATTCCAATTCCTTTGAGGTGCAGTATTTCTTTACATCCAGTAAATGATTTAATTGTGACCTACAGCAAAACAGTGTGATAATAAAGCATTGTTATTTTGTCAGAGAAGAGTCATATGTGCACCACTCCTGATTTATAATGTTTGTGCTGTGTGGTGTGTTTGCTTGCACAGGGTTTGGCACACAAACGTGTTGCACGTTCCAGTTCCAGTTCCAGTTCTGAAGAGCGTAGAAGAAGGCCTCCACCACCCGCACCCCCGGCACCACCTGCACCACCCGCACCCCCGGCACCACCTGCACCACCCGCACCCCCGGTATGCACCTTCTTTATTTCATGTACAAAGAGATACTTGACATATTGGATTTCCTGAAACAATGTTGGCATGCTGTTATGGAAATTTAGGTAATAATGTATTGTTATTATATTATAATATTATTTGACAGCATTTTTAGTCTGAACTGCTGCACCATAGGACAGAACAATTCATGTATTTCATCTATTTTTATTTATTTATTATATTTTAGATGCCAGGGTTTTCTCTAGCCGATATTCTGAAGATCATTGAGGCATTAAAGGCAGCCGCACCCGCTCCTCCTTCAGGCTCACGCTAACCTGGTGTGAGTTTCCCCAAGTCTAAGTTCAGCACTTAGAGTCTGAGAAGTACTGCATGTGCCATGTTAAATTTAATTAGGCCACCTAAAAGAAACATTTGCTTGCATTGTAAATGTTAGTTTTAGGATGTGATTTTCATCTGACAATTCACTTAAATATTCAAATTATTTTGTGTAAGGAGATATAAGCAAATAACATGTATATATACACATACACATAGCCTGGTTTGGGGGCTGTCCCCCGGAGAACATTTTTTACATTTGAAGTTACATGCATCAATCTGGTGCACTTTGAGAGGACAATCAAGAGGCTAGATCTGTAAAGAATTTAGTGCATTTGCAAACAATCCAGTGATAAACCCATGCACTTGTATGGCCATTTAAGATATTTGCGCCTACATTTGAGTCATCAAACAAATTAGGTAAAAGTTGTCACGTGTTGTACAGGTTTATTTCAAGTGTTTGGAATCACACTAATATATTATTTATTTCTGTGTTCGACAGGATGTATGACCACACCTCTCTATGCCTGCAGCAATCATGAACTCCAGGAATCACACTGTCTGAATAATCCTAATATCACATAAATAGACTGAAATCAATAAAGTGTAATGATATCTATGGGAAATCTATATTTTGTTCTTTCTATCAAAATCTGATTCAGAATTATAGCTTAATTCAGTGCAGTTCTCATTTTTCCTTTTGTCCTGGTTGGTTGAAAAATAAACTTCATCTTTCAATGCACTCATTACTTGTGTCAGTACAGTTTCTCCACTGATCGGACGCGTTTTTGGCCATTGTGCCTAAGACTGCAATCACAGTAATGCAGTGATCACAACTTTAAATGCATGAACTGAACTCTTAAGGATTTATGGCTCTCTTCACACAATCTTTCCTTGTCACACAACTACCACATTGAAAACAGTTTGCAAAACATTTAACACAAATGCAAATTTCATCTCAGAGTCTTTTGCTCACACTTATCAAATGTTAGCCGAACGAAATACATTACCACAAATAATGTGGGATTAATCAAAGTTTTCGGATGTCATTTATTCGTAAGAGCCGAACAAACTTCACGAGTCTCAGCTGTTTGTATTGTGCGCGGAAATGAAGAAGCACAGTTATAAAGCCTGTTTCTCTCATTATTCCATTAATTAATATTTTACTGTGCAAAGGTTTTAGGCAGGTGTGAAAAAATGCTGTAAACTAAGAATGCTTTCAAAAATAGAAATGTTAATAGTTTATTTTTATCAATTAACAAAATACAAAGTGAGTGAACAGAATAAAAATCTAAATCAAATCAATATTTGGTGTGACCACCCTTTGCCTTCAAACCAGCATCAATTCTCCTTGGTACACTTGCACAAAGTCAGGGATTTTGTAGGCATATAGTCAGGTGTGTGATTATCCAATTATACCATGAAAACACAGGAACTAGGGTGCAGAACAATGGCAGCAGGTTATCTGGACTGATGAGTCAAGATGTGAAATATCTGGCTGTAGCATTAGGCAGTTCACCAAAGGGCTGAGGAGCGGTACAAGAATGAGTGTCTGCAGACCAGTGTGATGACACCAGATGTTAATTATTTCCGGCTTACAATGTGTGATGAGCATTCAGGCACAAAATGGCTGCCGTTGCAGCACCCATTGGTGGTGGCTGGGGCGGGTTCCCCCTCATCACGGCACAGCGATTTGAGTGTGAGAAAAGCGTGAATATAAATGCAAATATATATCTAAGAAAGAAAGCAGGGTTTGATGGTGAAAGTAAAGGCAGACCTAGGAAGAGGGTTAATAGGCATAACCACACTTCAGATTCTTTCACCTATGTACAGAATATTGCCCCATCAGGTGAGAAAATAAATCCAGGTATGGCTCAATAGTTTTTGGTGATGGTGGTTAATTCTGTTGCTGGTTATGCCTGTCATCTCACCATTGTCATTAAAGATTTCAAAATATGTAATATTTTGGCAATAACAACAGCAATAAGGAAGACATGAAATTATAATAATTTGATGTCATTATCAGCCTCCTATTACTACCCTATATAAGGATGAGCTGCAGAGAGTCTCTACAGAGCTGAAGAGCGTAGAAGAAGGCCTCCACCACCCGCACCCCCGGCACCACCTGCACCACCCGCACCCCCGGTATGCACCTTCTTTATTTCATGTACAAAGAGATACTTGACATATTGGATTTCCTGAAACAATGTTGGCATGCTGTTATGGAAATTTAGGTAATAATGTATTATTATTATATTATAATATTATTTGACAGCATTTTTAGTATGAACTGCTAAACCATAGGACAGAACAATTCATGTATTTCATCTATTTTTATTTATTTATTATATTTTAGATGCCAGGGCTTTCTCTAGCCGATATTCTGAAGATCATTGAGGCATTAAGGGCAGCCGCACCCGCTCCTCCTTCAGGCTCAAGCTAACCTGGTGTGAGTTTCCCCAAGTCTAAGTTCAGCACTTAGAGTCTGAGAAGTACTGCATGTGCCATGTTAAATTTAATTAGGCCACCTAAAAGAAACATTTGCTTGCATTGTAAATGTTAGTTTTAGGATGTGATTTTCATCTGACAATTCACTTAAATATTCAAATTATTTTGTGTAAAAAGATATAAGCAAATAACATGTATATATACACATACACATAGCCTGGTTTGGGGGCTGTCCCCCGGAGAACATTCTTTACATTTTAAGTTAAATGCATCAATCTGGTGCACTTTGAGAGGACAATCAAGAGGCTAGATCTGTAAAGAATTTAGTGCATTTGCAAACAATCCCGTGATAAACCCATGCACTTGTATGGCCATTTAAGATATTTGCGCCTACATTTGAGTAATCAAACAAATTAGGTAAAAGTTGTCACGTGTTGTACAGGTTTATTTCAAGTGTTTGGAATCACACTAATATATTATTTATTTCTGTGTTCGACAGGATGGATGACCACACCTCTCTATGCCTGCAGCAATCAAGAACTCCAGGAATCACACTGTCTGATTAATCCTAATATCACATAAATAGACTGAAATCAATAAAGTGTAATGATATCTATGGGAAATCTAAATTTTGTTCTTTCTATCAAAATCTGATTCAGAATTATAGCTTAATTCAGTGCAGTTCTCATTTTTCCTTTTGTCCTGGTTGGTTGAAAAATAAACTTCATCTTTCAATGCACTCATTACTTGTGTCAGTACAGTTTCTCAACTGATCGGACGCGTTTTTGGCCATTGTGCCTAAGACTGCAATCACAGTAATGCAGTGATCACAACTTTAAATGCATGAACTGAACTCTTAAGGATTTATGGCTCTCTTCACACAATCTTTCCTTGTCACACAACTACCACGTTGAAAACAGTTTGCAAAACATTTAACACAAATGCCAATTTCATCTCAGAGTCTTTTGCTCACACTTATCAAATGTTAGCCGAACGAAATACATTACCACAAATAATGTGGGATTAATCAAAGTTTTCGGATGTCATTTATTCCTAAGAGCCGAACAAACTTCACGAGTCTCAGCTGTTTGTATTGTGCGCGGAAATGAAGAAGCACAGTTATAAAGCCTGTTTCTCTCATTATTCCATTAATTAATAATTTACTGTGCAAAGGTTTTAGGCAGGTGTGAAAAAATGCTGTAAACTAAGAATGCTTTCAAAAATAGAAATGTTAATAGTTTATTTTTATCAATTAACAAAATACAAAGTGAGTGAACAGAATAAAAATCTAAATCAAATCAATATTTGGTGTGACCACCCTTTGCCTTCAAACCAGCATCAATTCTCCTTGGTACACTTGCACAAAGTCAGGGATTTTGTAGGCATATAGTCAGGTGTGTGATTATCCAATTATACCATGAAAACACAGGAACTAGGGTGCAGAACAATGGCAGCAGGTTATCTGGACTGATGAGTCAAGATGTGAAATATCTGGCTGTAGCAGTAGACAGTTCACCAAAGGGCTGAGGAGCGGTACAAGAATGAGTGTCTGCAGACCAGTGTGATGACACCAGATGTTAATTATTTCCGCTTACAATGTGTGATGAGCATTCAGGCACAAAATGACTGCCGTTGCAGCACCCATTGGTGGTGGCTGAGGCGGGTTCCCCCTCATCACGGCAAAGCGATTTGAGTGTGAGAAAAGCGCTAATATAAATGACACTATATATCTAAGAAAGAAAGCAGGGTTTGATGGTGAAAGTAAAGGCAGACCTATGAAGAGGGTTAATAGGCATAACCACACTTCAGATTCCTTCACCTATGTACAGAATATTGCCCCATCAGGTGAGAAATTAAATCCAGGTATGGCTCAATAGTTTTTGGTGATGGTGATTAATTCTGTTGCTGCTTATGCCTGTCATCTCACCATTGTCATTAAAGATTTCAAAATATGTAATATTTTGGCAATAACAACAGCAATAAGGAAGACATGAAATTATAATAATTTGATGTCATTATCAGCCTCCTATTACTACCCTATATAAGGACGAGCTGCAGAGAGTCTTTTCATCAAACTCATCAAGCCTTCACTGCGAAATCCTGTTGGGAAAAACGTAAGTCTGAACTCTACAGAGCTCACTGATATATTTTTCTGTCATCACAGTTTAAGTGTTCGTAACTTTCAATAAGTTAATTAATTAGATACGAAATGAGGTTCACCCAAATTGGTCATTGGTTTTTGTAAGGTTTAATGTATGTTTTCTTTTTTCAGTGACTATCAAATATGAAGACTTCCATCATGCTGATGTGTCTCATTGGAATGAGCCTGGTTCTTCCAGTAAGTTCTTTCATTGGGACTTACATCAAACACTGTCACAATAAAGAATGTATTCCTGTATTCATTTTAATGAGAAAAGAGACATATGTGTGCCATTCATGGTCTTCACTGTTTGTGCTGATTGGAGTATTTGCTTTTTCAGGCAACTTCTGATTCCAAATCCATTGAGGTGCAGTATTTCTTTATGTCCAGTAAATGATTTAATTGTGACCTACAGCAAAACAGTGTGATAATAAAGCATTGTTATTTTGTCAGAGAAGAGTCATATGTGCACCACTCCTGATTTATAATGTTTGTGCTGTGTGGTGTGTTTGCTTGCACAGGGTTTGGCACACAAACGTGTTGCACGTTCCAGTTCCAGTTCCAGTTCTGAAGAGGATAGAAGAAGGCCTCCACCACCCGCACCCCCGGCACCACCTGCACCACCCGCACCCCCGGCACCACCTGCCCCACCCGCACCCCCGGTATGCACCTTCTTTATTTCATGTACAAAGAGATACTTGACATATTGGATTTCCTGAAACAATGTTGGCATGCTGTTATGGAAATTTAGGTAATAATGTATTATTATTATATCATAATATTATTTCACAGCATTTTTAGTATGAACTGCTAAACCATAGGACAGAACAATTCATGTATTTCATCTATTTTTATTTATTTATTATATTTTAGACGGCATGTTTTTCCCTAGCCGATATTCTGAAGATCATTGAGGCATTAAAGGCAGCCGCACCCGCTCCTCCTTCAGGCTCAAGCTAACCTGGTGTGAGTTTCCCCAAGTCTAAGTTCAGCACTTAGAGTCCTGAGATTCTAAGTACTGCATGTGCCATGTTACATTTAATTAGGCAACCTAAAAGAAACATTTGCTTGCATTGTGGGCATTATGGGCGACATGGCTCAGGCAGTAAGAGCAGCCGTCTGGCAGTCGGAGGGTTGCCGGTTCGATCCCCCGCCCGGGCTGTGTCGAAGTGTCCCTGAACAAGACACCTAACCCCTAAATGCTCCTGACGAGCTGGTCGGCGCCTTGCATGGCAGCCAATCGCCGTCGGTGTGTGAGTGTGTGTATGAATGGGGGAATGAGAAGGATCAATTGTACAGCGCGTTGGATAAAGGTGCTATATAACCTCAAAAAAAAAAAAAATTGTAAATGTTAGTTTTAGGATGTGATTTTCATCTGACAATTCACTTAAATATTCAAATTATTTTATGTAAGGAGATATAAGCAAATAACATCTATATATACACGTACACATAGCCTGGTTTGGGGCTGTCCCCCGGAGAACATTCTTTACATTTGAAGTTAAATGCATCAAACTGGTGCACTTTGAGAGGACAATCAAGAGGCTAGATCTGTAAAGAATTTAGTGCATTTGCGAACAATCCAGTGATAAACCCATGCACTTGTATGGCCATTTAAGATATTTGCGCCTACATTTGAGTCATCAACCAAATTAGGTAAAAGTTGTCACGAGTTGTACAGGTTTATTTCAAGTGTTTGGAATCACACTAATATATTATTTATTTCTGTATTCGACAGGATGGATGACCACACCTCTCTATGCCTGCAGCAATCAAGAACTCCAGGAATCACACTGATATTAATCCTAATATCACATAAATAGACTGAAATCAATAAAGTGTAATGATATCTATGGGAAATCTAAATTTTGTTCTTTCTATCAAAATCTGATTCAGAATTATAGCTTAATTCAGTGCAGTTCTCATTTTTCCTTTTGTCCTGGTTGGTTGAAAAATAAACTTCATCTTTCAATGCACTCATTACTTGTGTCAGTACAGTTTCTCCACTGATCGGACGCGTTTTTGGCCATTGTGCCTAAGACTGCAATCACAGTAATGCAGTGATCACAACTTTAAATGCATGAACTGAACTCTTAAGGATTTATGGCTCTCTTCACACAATCTTTCCTTGTCACACAACTACCACGTTGAAAACAGTTTGCAAAACATTTAACACAAATGCCAATTTCATCTCAGAGTCTTTTGCTCACACTTATCAAATGTTAGCCGAACGAAATACATTACCACAAATAATGTGGGATTAATCAAAGTTTTCGGATGTCATTTATTCGTAAGAGCCGAACAAACTTCACGAGTCTCAGCTGTTTGTATTGTGCGCGGAAATGAAGAAGCACGGTTATAAAGCCTGTTTATTTCATTAATCCATTCATTCATATTTTACTGTGCAAAGGTTTTAGGCAGGTTTGAAAAAATTCTGTAAACTAAGAATGCTTTCAAAAATAGAAATGTTAATAGTTTATTTTTATCAATTAACAAAATGCAAAGTGAGTGAACAGAATAAAAATCTAAATCAAATCAATATTTGGTGTGACCACCCTTTGCCTTCAAACCAGCATCAATTCTTCTTGGTGAACTTGCACAAAGTCAGGGATTTTGTAGGCATATAGTCAGGTGTGTGATTATCCAATTATACCATGAAAACACAGGAACTAGGGTGCAGAACAATGGCAGCAGGTTATCTGGACTGATGAGTCAAGATGTGAAATATCTGGTAGTAGCAGTAGGCAGTTCACCAAAGGGCTGGAGAGCGGTACAAGAATGAGTGTCTGCAGGCAACAGTGAAGCATGGTGGAGGTTCCTTGCAAGTTTGGGGCTACATTTTTGCAAATGGAGTTGGGGATTTGGTCAGAATGAATGGTCTCCTCAATGCTGAGAAGTACAGGCAGATATGGTGTAGCCTACTACGCCTATGAAACAACACACTATAACGATGAGTTAAAGTTCAAGGTACACCTGCAAACATCATGGCAGTCTCTATAGTGGCATGACGTGGCTGATGCGCTTGTTTTCAAGTTTTGTTTTTTGCCTCGCGTTTAGTGTCAGAGGTTGACGAGAATTGCCTTTCCCAGTCAGAAGGTGCTAATTCGTTCATTCTGATATGACGTGAATGCAGCATTAGGCTTAATTGCTATAGCATTACATTTACAGCTTTATTAGAAGATTTGAACCAAGGCCACATAATCACTTAGTTTGAGGCTTGTGACACCACAGGGAAAACGTAGCTATAGGCTATTGCTGTCACCCTCCGGTGGGATTCCAGATACCGATGTCTCCTATGATTTGCCAATGCGTTCCTCCAGCCCAATGTATACTCCGTTAGTGAAGCCTGGAAGGCAGCAGCTTGTTGAAATAGTAAACTAATCACAATGGGCTTAACAAGCTAGCTAGCTCACTAACATAAATACAGATACATTTATTAAAAATTGTTATGTACGGCACTGAGGACCCAAAAGCAGACCAAGGGATGATCCAAAAACATTGTTTGTTCAGTCCAAGGTTCAGAGCCAAGAGATCAACAGACAATGCTCAAATCAGAAGGCAAAATAAAAGTTGAAAAAACCATCAAAGGTCAAAATCCAGGGAGTGTGAAAAACAAAGGTATAAAACGGCTGAGGCAAAAATCTGAGTCAGGAAGGCGAAGCAAATATTCAAAAACCAAAGAAACAGATGGGCAACCAAAACAAGAGGGCAAGGAAAACTCGAAAACAAAGGGGTGTCATAAGAATCTCAATAAAATAAGGTGTACTTAAATCTCGGCACTGAATATGATCAACGTTCTGACAACGAGTACTGGGGGACTGAGGATTAAATACCTGAGGGAAGGTGACAATCTAGGCGGGGCTCGGGAAAAAGGTGGGCTAAACAAATAGACAACACGTGTGAAACATAAAAGGGTAATAATGCAATAACAGGGAGATGAAAATGCGGACTGGATGCACGTAAACACACATGTAAAACATCCTCCAGATGTCCAGCTCCAGAGTAGACATTTGCTTAGAGTGAAGACATAGTGATAGTAAGAGATAGGTGCGAACACTTCATTGAAACTAAGCAAGTAATCAGGGATAGCATAGGAAGGTGGAGTTATAGAACAGTGTGGAAAGCTAGGAGATCACGTTAGTGAGTTAGTTACGTGATTAAATCTAAACTACCCAATTAAAGTGACTGTTAGTTTGTTAATTTACAACATTTAACTATCGAGAGAAACCGGAAGTAAGGAATGCATTTTAAACCCCCTGAAATGGCCAGATTGCTTGCTCGAAATACTGTTCCCAACTTGGGAACCCTACTAAAGTACCAGGCCACTGATCAGCTAGTCTTTGGTCAATATTGTCCCCCTGAGTATTCAGTCGTAACTAAGGCTGAAAAGGTACAAGATGAATTAGAGTCATGGAGATCACTGTCACGGTGGGAGGTTATTCCCGCTGTTGCCACGAGAGGGCCAAGGATCATTGGTTCCACCTGTTCCTCGTTAGCACCTGGGGAATTACCTCCCTGAGAGTATTTAAGACCAGCGGGCACTAGCTTTCAGTGCTTTTGTGTTCAACCGTACGCCCTTGACACAAAGCCGATAAAGCACCTGGTAGACTCTGCACTAATACGAGTCAGGTTCGGTGCTGGTGTGTTATTCGCTAAAAGAATTTATGAGAAAAGGTAAGGAAGGCGTTCAGCTGAGAGTGTGTATGTGCTGTCGCCTTCCCCAAGGGTTTTGTTTTTCTTTGGACTCGTGTGAGTCAGCGGTAGAGGGACGGTGTCCCCGGTACATGTATTTTGGTTTGCGTTTTGTCCCGAGCTGCGTCTCAATGTTTTAATTTTCGTGCCTGGCTTTTTTCTCGGCACATATCCTGAGTTATTGGTTTGCCCTGTTTGTTAAGGGTTGTTTTCTGTTTCCCATAACCGTTTTTGGGCTATTTCTGTTTCCCTTTTATAAGATTTGTGTGGTTAATTTCTTTTCCGGGAGAAGTCCTTCCCGTGGCTGTATACTCCTATCTCTGTCTACTGGGTCGTAGTGAGTAACACGCTCGCGTGTTAGTCTAGAAGGGTTCTAGCATTGGTCGCCCCTGGCTCTCCGCCCCTCTCGCCACCTTACAATCACGTCAAAACCAAGAAGATTGGTTTGTCTCCCTCCCTTTTATGCCAAATCACGCGTTTGAACAAGGCAGCAGTGCCATAAATTAACCTGGAGGGTGGTCAAACCTGGAATTTAGGGGGTTGTTCGAAGAGAAAAAACATGATTACCAGAAAGGACATATAGTTTTCCCTTGAGGTATTGAAACTATGTACTTTAGTAAACTCTATTTGGTATGAAATGTATCTCCTTTGATTCCTTTATAATTAACCGATTACATCCATACCAAACAGATTATCATCATGTTTTATTATGTTGCAGTTGTCATGAAAAGTCCATCATTAATCCAGGAGAGAAGTGAAGGGTGTAATGACAGAAGTGTCCAAATGGCACTGTGAGTGTCCTGGGTCTTTCCCAACGGAAGTGACCTGGTGGTGGGTCACAGAGACATTCCTTTCCCATGGATTGGCCAGGGGCTGAATGATCACTCCAACCTAAAGGCCCAAAGAACACATCCACAACCATGACAATTTCCCTTTATCTCAGTCATTCTAGATGCGGACATTCTTGGGAGCCAATGGTCTGAATCCCCCAAAGGAAGTCTGAATCGTAGAGCTTACTGGGGATACCTGGAGAGAGATGTACTTGAGAGTTTTCATGACAACCGTATGATTTTGGATGAACCTGATTTGGGTGAATTAAAGGAAAGGAGACAAAACCCAAGATTGCTTGGTTTATTCTCCTTATCACCAAAATCCAGGCCTTTGTTCTTGTCAACCATCTGGAATTTAGAACCAAACTCCCACCAGGCAGTGAGACCTTCAAGTCAGGGGGCTAAAGCAAATGGCTTCTACAGAGACAGATTTCGCACAGTTTCCCCTGGGATCCTGGATGGTTATATGTCCTAGGTGTACTGTTACAAAAACTAGACCATTGCACCAGTCGCACTGAAACAATCTGAATAACACCAAACATTACTATATTCTGATCTGGGATTGTCATGAAACATTTCTGTGCTCAAACCTGCGAGGAATGTGAGAGAGGGGGGGTGGGGGGGTTCTCCACAGGGGGCCCAGGAAGACAGTCCCTCCGGGAACCACACTCTAGTTTACCCCCACAGGCATTGGTGCTAAAAGGTGGGGGCTAAGGATGTATGCTCCAGGAGGGGGAAGTCAGCATGCTGACCAGTGTGATGAAAAATAAAACATTGGGTGGTGGCACAGATGGTGCAGTGGTTAGCACTGACGCCTCACAGCAAGGAGGTTGTGGGTCCTGTGTGGAGTTTGCATGTTCTCCTCGTGTTTGCGTGGGTTACTCCGGTTTCCTACCACAGCCCACAGACATGCAGGTTAGGCTGATTGGAGAGTCTAAATTGCCCATAGGTATGAGTGTGTGAGTGAATGGTGTGTGTGCCCTGCGATAGACTGGCGACCTGTCCAGGGTGTATTCCTGCCTTTGGCCCAATGTATGCTGGGATAGGCTCCAGCCCCCCTGTAACCCTGTTCAGGATAAGCGGGTTGGATAATGAATGAATTAATAAAACATTGGAACAATGATAATTCAAATATATAATGTGGACAGAAACAGAGGTTCGCCCCGTTTTTGTAAGGTTTAATGTATGTTTTCTTTTTTCAGTGACTATCAAATATGAAGACTTCCATCATGCTGATGTGTCTCATTGGAATGAGCCTGGTTCTTCCAGTAAGTTCTTTCATTGGGACTTACATCAAACACTGTCACAATAAAGAATGTATTTATGTATTCATTTTTATGAGAAAAGAGACATATGTGTGCCATTCATGGTCTTCACTGTTTGTGCTGATTGGAGTATTTGCTTTTTCAGGCAACTTCTGATTCCAAATCCATTGAGGTGCAGTATTTCTTTACATCCAGTAAATTATTTAATTGTGACCTACAGCAAAACAGTGTGATAATAAAGCATTGTTATTTTGTCAGAGAAGAGTCATATGTGCACCACTCCTGATTTATAATGTTTGTGCTGCGTGGTGTGTTTGCTTGCACAGGGTTTGGCACACAAATGTGTTGCACGTTCCAGTTCCAGTTCTGAAGAGTATAGAAGAAGGCCTCCACCACCCGCACCCCCGGCACCACCTGCACCACCTGCATCCCCGGCACCACCTGCACCACCCGCACCCCCGGTATGCACCATCTTTATTTCATGTACAAAGAGATACTTGACATATTGTATTTCCTGAAACAATGTTGGCATGCTGTTATGGAAATTTAGGTAATAATTTTTAGAGTCAACCGGGTGCTTTACCGGCTTTGTGCCAAGGGCTTGAAGGGTTGAACATTGAAAAATAGTCCACGCTGGTCTTAAATACTCTCAGGAAGATAATTCCCCTGGTGTAAACGAGGAACAGGTGGAAACAATGATCCTCGGCCCTCTCGTGGCACCAGCGGGAATTACCTCCCACCGTGACACCAACAGAATGGGGGAATTTGATCTAAGTGACTTTGACCGTGGAATGATTTTTGGTGGCAGACAGGTTGGTTTGAGTATCACAGAAACTGCTTATCTCCTGGGATTTTCATGTACACTTGTCTCTAGTTTGCAACGAATGGTGCAAAAAAGGTGACTTTAAAGTGACTGTACTCATATTCATTGTTTCATTTCAAATCCAATGTGCTGGAGTACAGAGCCAAGAGAACAGAAAGTGTACCATTGTGCAAATACTTATGGACTGCACAGTATATGTGTAACAAATGTAATATAAAATGTAGATTTATAATATGAAGCACTTTTTTCAGTGTGTGAGTTCTGCAATACAGCACATGGTGATTTGGGTTGGGTCGGTTCCTTCAGGAGGCGTATCAACAAGGCTCTTGCACATCTTCTGAGGCTCAGATTAAAGTGGAGCAAGAAGAGACACCTCATATGACTGGCAAAACTGAATGCTGTCCTCAAAGCTGAGGTCAACTCTGCCTCACCCTAAAGTTTCAGCTGTATGACGGCATAATAAAATACATAGATAAATGGAGGTCTCAAGCAGAAACCACTTTATAAATGCGAAATAGATTATAATTGGACACTAAAAGCATAGAATCGTATGTGAATCACATATTAACAGATACAAATATAATTCATGGTAAATTAATGAATGAATTAAAAATATAAATAAATGAGGGGTGTTGGGTGGCTCAGTCAGATTTAGGCGCCATGGCCCGATCTGCTCAGGTTTCATCACTGTCTGGTAACTAGGGATGTGACAAATCATCAGTTTTTGCAACTGGTTCCCATCCCATTTTTTAAAACGGTTAACCGGTTAACCGATATTGCTCATGAAAATATATATTTTTAACTGGATTACTGAGAAATGTAATTGCATTTTCTAACTTTTCTTTGTGCCATGTCAATAGTTAAATGTCAATATTGTAAGTCAGATAATAGTAAGTCAGCCTAATTGCCAAATTAAATATTTGTATTTACATTGAGATTGTGCAGGGTAACCTCACAGTTACAGAAATCTGTAGTTAAATCCATGTAGTTAGTTTACGTCCAGGCATGTTGGTCGATCGTGTGTCATTTTTTTAAAATGCGTAAATTAAAATGATAATTCTTCATGGGTGCTGGGTGCCAAATTTGTACGTTCAAATTCGTAATAATAAATAAAAAGTAGGGGGTTCCTGGGTGTCCTGGCTAAATTCACATTCTGGCTCTTTCAACCGGCCTCCTAATCAACCCCTGAGAAAAAGAGTTATCTCCCTCTCCACCCTTGGTGATGTGTGGTGAGCATTCAGGCACAAAATGCCTGCCGTTGCAGCACCCATTGGTGGTGGCGGAGGCGGGTTCCCCCTCATCACGGCACAGTGATTTTGAGTGTGAGAAAAGCGCAAATATGAACGCAACTATATATCTAAGAAAGAAAGCAGGGTTTGATGGTGAAAGTAAAGGCAGACTTATGAAGAGGGTTAATAGGCATAACCACACTTCAGATTCCTTCACCTATGTACAGAATATTGCCCCATCAGGTGAGAAAATAAATCCAGGTATGGCTCAATAGTTTTTGGTGATGGTGATTAATTCTGTTGCTGCTTATGCCTGTCATCTCACCATTGTCATTAAAGATTTCAAAATATGTAATATTTTGGCAATAACAAACGCAATAAGGAAGACATGAAATTATAATAATGTGATGTCATTATCAGCCTCCTATTACTACCCTATATAAGGATGAGCTGCAGAGAGTCTTTTCATCAAACTCATCAAGCCTTCACTGCGAAATCCTGTTGGGAAAAACGTAAGTCTGAACTCTACAGAGCTCACTGATATATTTTTCTGTCATCACAGTTTAAGTGTTCGTAACTTTCAATAAGTTAATTAATTAGATACGAAATGAGGTTCACCCAAATTGGTCATTGGTTTTTGTAAGGTTTAATGAACGTTTTCTTTTTTCAGTGACTATCAAATATGAAGACTTCCATCATGCTGATGTGTCTCATTGGAATGAGCCTGGTTCTTCCAGTAAGTTCTTTCATTGGGACTTACATCAAACACTGTCACAATAAAGAATGTATTTATGTATTCATTTTAATGAGAAAAGAGACATATGTGTGCCATTCATGGTCTTCACTGTTTGCGCTGATTGGAGTATTTGCTTTTTCAGGCAACTTCTGATTCCAATTCCTTTGAGGTGCAGTATTTCTTTACATCCAGTAAATGATTTAATTGTGACCTACAGCAAAACAGTGTGATAATAAAGCATTGTTATTTTGTCAGAGAAGAGTCATATGTGCACCACTCCTGATTTATAATGTTTGTGCTGTGTGGTGTGTTTGCTTGCACAGGGTTTGGCACACAAACGTGTTGCACGTTCCAGTTCCAGTTCCAGTTCTGAAGAGCGTAGAAGAAGGCCTCCACCACCCGCACCCCCGGCACCACCTGCACCACCCGCACCCCCGGCACCACCTGCACCACCCGCACCCCCGGTATGCACCTTCTTTATTTCATGTACAAAGAGATACTTGACATATTGGATTTCCTGAAACAATGTTGGCATGCTGTTATGGAAATTTAGGTAATAATGTATTGTTATTATATTATAATATTATTTGACAGCATTTTTAGTCTGAACTGCTGCACCATAGGACAGAACAATTCATGTATTTCATCTATTTTTATTTATTTATTATATTTTAGATGCCAGGGTTTTCTCTAGCCGATATTCTGAAGATCATTGAGGCATTAAAGGCAGCCGCACCCGCTCCTCCTTCAGGCTCACGCTAACCTGGTGTGAGTTTCCCCAAGTCTAAGTTCAGCACTTAGAGTCTGAGAAGTACTGCATGTGCCATGTTAAATTTAATTAGGCCACCTAAAAGAAACATTTGCTTGCATTGTAAATGTTAGTTTTAGGATGTGATTTTCATCTGACAATTCACTTAAATATTCAAATTATTTTGTGTAAGGAGATATAAGCAAATAACATGTATATATACACATACACATAGCCTGGTTTGGGGGCTGTCCCCCGGAGAAATTTTTTTACATTTGAAGTTAAATGCATCAATCTGGTGCACTTTGAGAGGACAATCAAGAGGCTAGATCTGTAAAGAATTTAGTGCATTTGCAAACAATCCAGTGATAAACCCATGCACTTGTATGGCCATTTAAGATATTTGCGCCTACATTTGAGTCATCAAACAAATTAGGTAAAAGTTGTCACGTGTTGTACAGGTTTATTTCAAGTGTTTGGAATCACACTAATATATTATTTATTTCTGTGTTCGACAGGATGTATGACCACACCTCTCTATGCCTGCAGCAATCAAGAACTCCAGGAATCACACTGTCTGAATAATCCTAATATCACATAAATAGACTGAAATCAATAAAGTGTAATGATATCTATGGGAAATCTAAATATTGTTCTTTCTATCAAAATCTGATTCAGAATTATAGCTTAATTCAGTGCAGTTCTCATTTTTCCTTTTGTCCTGGTTGGTTGAAAAATAAACTTCATCTTTCAATGCACTCATTACTGGTGTCAGTACAGTTTCTCCACTGATCGGACGCGTTTTTGGCCATTGTGCCTAAGACTGCAATCACAGTAATGCAGTGATCACAACTTTAAATGCATGAACTGAACTCTTAAGGATTTATGGCTCTCTTCACACAATCTTTCCTTGTCACACAACTATCACATTGAAAACACAGTTTGCAAAACATTTAACACAAATGCCAATTTCATCTCAGAGTCTTATGCTCACACTTATCAAATGTTAGCCGAACGAAATACATTACCACAAATAATGTGGGATTAATCAAAGTTTTCGGATGTCATTTATTCGTAAGAGCCGAACAAACTTCACGAGTCTCAGCTGTTTGTATTGTGCGGGGAAATAAAGCCTGTTTATTTCATTATTTCATTAATTAATATTTTACTGTGCAAAGGTTTTAGGCAGGTGTGAAAAAATGCTGTAAACTAAGAATGCTTTCAAAAATAGAAATGTTAATAGTTTATTTTTATCAATTAACAAAATGCAAAGTGAGTGAACAGAATAAAAATCTAAATCAAATCAATATTTGGTGTGACCACCCTTTGCCTTCAAACCAGCATCAATTCTTCTTGGTGAACTTGCACAAAGTCAGGGATTTTGTAGGCATATAGTCAGGTGTGTGATTATCCAATTATACCATGAAAACACAGGAACTAGGGTGCTGAACAATGGCAGCAGGTTATCTGGACTGATGAGTCAAGATGTGAAATATCTGGCTGTAGCAGTAGGCAGTTCACCGAAGGGCTGAGGAGCTGTACAAGAATGAGTGTCTGCAGACCAGTGTGATGACACGAGATGTTAATTATTTCCGGCTTACAATGTGTGATGAGCATTCAGGCACAAAATGCCTGCCGTTGCAGCACCCATTGGTGGTGGCTGAGGCGGGTTCCCCCTCATCACGGCACAGCGATTTGAGTGTGAGAAAAGCGCTAATATAAATGCAACTATATATCTAAGAAAGAAAGCAGGGTTTGATGGTGAAAGTAAAGGCAGACCTATGAAGAGGGTTAATAGGCATAACCACACTTCAGATTCTTTCACCTATGTACAGAATATTGCCCCATCAGGTGAGAAAATAAATCCAGGTATGGCTCAATAGTTTTTGGTGATGGTGGTTAATTCTGTTGCTGCTTATGCCTGTCATCTCACCATTGTCATTAAAGATTTCAAAATATGTAATATTTTGGCAATAACAACAGCAATAAGGAAGACATTAAATTATAATAATGTGATGTCATTATCAGTCTCCTATTACTACCCTATATAAGGACGAGCAGCAGAGAGTCTTTTCATCAAACTCATGAAGCCTTCACTGCGAAATCTTGTCGGGAAAAACGTAAGTCTGAACTCTACAGAGCTCACTGATATATTTTTCTGTCATCACAGTTTAAGTGTTCGTAACTTTCAATAAGTTAATTAATTAGGTACGAAATGAGGTTCACCCAAATTGGTCATTGGTTTTTGTAAGGTTTAATGTATGTTTTCTTTTTTCAGTGACTATCAAATATGAAGACTTCCTTCATGCTGATGTGTCTCATTGGAATGAGCCTGGTTCTTCCAGTAAGTTCTTTCATTGGGACTTACATCAAACACTGTCACAATAAAGAATGTATTTATGTATTCATTTTTATGAGAAAAGAGACATATGTGTGCCATTCATGGTCTTCACTGTTTGTGCTGATTGGAGTATTTGCTTTTTCAGGCAACTTCTGATTTCAAATCCATTGAGGTTCAGTATTTCTTTACATCCAGTAAATGATTTAATTGTGACCTACAGCAAAACAGTGTGATAATAAAGCATTGTTATTTTGTCAGAGAAGAGTCATATGTGCACCACTCCTGATTTATAATGTTTGTGCTGTGTGGTGTGTTTGCTTGCACAGGGTTTGGCACACAAACGTGTTGCACGTTCCAGTTCCAGTTCCAGTTCTGAAGAGCGTATAAGAAGGCCTCCACCACCCGCACCCCCGGCACCACCTGCACCACCCGCACCCCCGGCACCACCTGCACCACCCGCACCCCCGGTATGCACCTTCTTTATTTCGTGTACAAAGAGATACTTGACATATTGGATTTCCTGAAACAATGTTGGCATGCTGTTATGGAAATTTAGGTAATAATGTATTGTTATTATATTATAATATTATTTGACAGCATTTTTAGTCTGAACTGCTGCACCATAGGACAGAACAATTCATGTATTTCATCTATTTTTATTTATTTATTATATTTTAGATGCCAGGGTTTTCTCTAGCCGATATTCTGAAGATCATTGAGGCATTAAAGGCAGCCGCACCCGCTCCTCCTTCAGGCTCACGCTAACCTGGTGTGAGTTTCCCCAAGTCTAAGTTCAGCACTTAGAGTCTGAGAAGTACTGCATGTGCCATGTTAAATTTAATTAGGCCACGTAAAAGAAACATTTGCTTGCATTGTAAATGTTAGTTTTAGGATGTGATTTTCATCTGACAATTCACTTAAATATTCAAATTATTTTGTGTAAGGAGATATAAGCAAATAACATGTATATATACACATACACATAGCCTGGTTTGGGGGCTGTCCCCCGGAGAACATTTTTTACATTTGAAGTTAAATGCATCAATCTGGTGCACTTTGAGAGGACAATCAAGAGGCTAGATCTGTAAAGAATTTAGTGCATTTGCAAACAATCCAGTGATAAACCCATGCACTTGTATGGCCATTTAAGATATTTGCGCCTACATTTGAGTCATCAAACAAATTAGGTAAAAGTTGTCACGTGTTGTACAGGTTTATTTCAAGTGTTTGGAATCACACTAATATATTATTTATTTCTGTGTTCGACAGGATGTATGACCACACCTCTCTATGCCTGCAGCAATCATGAACTCCAGGAATCACACTGTCTGAATAATCCTAATATCACATAAATAGACTGAAATCAATAAAGTGTAATGATATCTATGGGAAATCTAAATTTTGTTCTTTCTATCAGAATTCTGATTCAGAATTATAGCTTAATTCAGTGCAGTTCTCATTTTTCCTTTTGTCCTGGTTGGTTGAAAAATAAACTTCATCTTTCAATGCACTCATTACTGGTGTCAGTACAGTTTCTCCACTGATCGGACGCGTTTTTGGCCATTGTGCCTAAGACTGCAATTACAGTAATGCAATGATCACAACTTTAAATGCATGAACTGAACTCTTAAGGATTTATGGCTCTCTTCACACAATCTTTCCTTGTCACACAACTATCACATTGAAAACACAGTTTGCAAAACATTTAACACAAATGCCAATTTCATCTCAGAGTCTTTTGCTCACACTTATCAAATGTTAGCCGAACGAAATACATTACCACAAATAATGTGGGATTAATCAAAATTTTCGGATGTCATTTATTCCTAAGAGCCGAACAAACTTCACGAGTCTCAGCTGTTTGTATTGTGTGCGGAAATGAAGAAGCACGGTTATAAAGCCTGTTTATTTCATTATTCCATTAATTCATATTTTACTGTGCAAAGGTTTTAGGCAGGTGTGAAAAAATGCTGTAAACTAAGAATGCTTTCAAAAATAGAAATGTTAATAGCTTATTTTTATCAATTAACAAAATGCAAAGTGAGTGAACAGAATAAAAATCTAAATCAAATCAATATTTGGTGTGACCACCCTTTGCCTTCAAACCAGCATCAATTCCTCTTGGTGAACTTGCACAAAGTCAGGGATTTTGTAGGCATATAGTCAGGTGTGTGATTATCCAATTTTACCATGAAAACACAGGAACTAGGGTGCAGAACAATGGCAGCAGGTTATCTGGACTGATGAGTCAAGATGTGAAATATCTGGCTGTAGCAGTAGGCAGTTCACCAAAGGGCTGAGGAGCTGTACAAGAATGAGTGTCTGCAGACCAGTGTGATGACACCAGATGTTAATTATTTCCGGCTTACAATGTGTGATGAGCATTCAGGCACAAAATGCCTGCCGTTGCAGCACCCATTGGTGGTGGCGGAGGCGGGTTCCCCCTCATCACGGCAAAGCGATTTGAGTGTGAGAAAAGCGCTAATATAAATGCAACTATATATCTAAGAAAGAAAGTAGGGTTTGATGGTGAAAGTAAAGGCAGACCAATGAAGAGGGTTAACAGGCATAACCACACTTCAGATTCCTTCACCTATGTACAGAATATTGCCCCATCAGGTGAGAAAATAAATCCAGGTATGGCTCAATAGTTTTTGGTGATGGTGATTAATTCTGTTGCTGCTTATGCCTGTCATCTCACCATTGTCATTAAAGATTTCAAAATATGTAATATTTTGGCAATAACAACAGCAATAAGGAAGACATGAAATTATAATAATGTGATGTCATTATCAGCCTCCTATTACTACCCTATATAAGGATGAGCTGCAGAGAGTCTTTTCATCAAACTCATCAAGCCTTCACTGCGAAATCCTGTCAGGAAAAACGTAAGTCTGAACTCTACAGAGCTCACTGATATATTTTTCTGTCATCACAGTTTAAGTGTTCGTAACTTTCAATAAGTTAATTAATTAGATACGAAATGAGGTTCACCCAAATTGGTCATTGGTTTTTGTATCACAGTAATCACAGTAATGCAGTGATCACAAATTTAAATGCATGAACTGAACTCTTAAGGATTTATGGCTCTCTTCACACAATCTTTCCTTGTCACACAACTATCACATTGAAAACACAGTTTGCAAAACATTTAACACAAATGCCAATTTCATCTCAGAGTCTTTTGCTCACACTTATCAAATGTTAGCCGAACGAAATACATTACCACAAATAATGTGGGATTAATCAAAGTTTTCGGATGTCATTTATTCGTAAGAGCCGAACAAACTTCACGAGTCTCAGCTGTTTGTATTGTGCGCGGAAATGAAGAAGCACGGTTATAAAGCCTGTTTATTTCATTATTCCATTAATTCATATTTTACTGTGCAAAGGTTTTAGGCAGGTGTGAAAAAATGCTGTAAACTAAGAATGCTTTCAAAAATAGAAATGTTAATAGCTTATTTTTATCAATGAACAAAATGCAAAGTGAGTGAACAGAATAAAAATCTAAATCAAATCAATATTTGGTGTGACCACCCTTCGCCTTCAAACCAGCATCAATTCTTCTTGGTACACTTGCACAAAGTCTGGGATTTTGTAGGCATATAGTCAGGTGTGTGATTACCCAATTATATCATGAAAACACAGGAACTAGGGTGCTGAACAATGGCAGCAGGTTATCTGGACTGATGAGTCAAGATGTGAAATATCTGGCTGTAGCAGTAGGCAGTTCACCAAAGGGCTGAGGAGCGGTACAAGAATGAGTGTCTGCAGACCAGTGTGATGACACCAGATGTTAATTATTTCCGGCTTACAATGTGTGATGAGCATTCAGGCACAAAATGACTGCCGTTGCAGCACCCATTGGTGGTGGCTGAGGCGGGTTCCCCCTCATCACGGCACAGCGATTTGAGTGTGAGAAAAGCGCTAATATAAATGCAACTATATATCTAAGAAAGAAAGTAGGGTTTGATGGTGAAAGTAAAGGCAGACCAATGAAGAGGGTTAATAGGCATAACCACACTTCAGATTCCTTCACCTATGTACAGAATATTGCCCCATCAGGTGAGAAAATAAATCCAGGTATGGCTCAATAGTTTTTGGTGATGGTGATTAATTCTGTTGCTGCTTATGCCTGTCATCTCACCATTGTCATTAAAGATTTCAAAATAGGTAATATTTTGGCAATAACAACAGCAATAAGGAAGACATGAAATTATAATAATGTGATGTCATTATCAGCCTCCTATTACTACCCTATATAAGGACGAGCTGCAGAGAGTCTTTTCATCAAACTCATCAAGCCTTCACTGCGAAATCCTGTCGGGAAAAACGTAAGTCTGAACTCTACAGAGCTCACTGATATATTTTTCTGTCATCACAGTTTAAGTGTTCGTAACTTTCAATAAGTTAATTAATTAGATACGAAATGAGGTTCACCCAAATTGGTCATTGGTTTTTTTATCACAGTAATCACAGTAATGCAGTGATCACAACTTTAAATGCATGAACTGAACTCTTAAGGATTTATGGCTCTCTTCACACAATCTTTCCTTGTCACACAACTATCACATTGAAAACACAGTTTGCAAAACATTTAACACAAATGCCAATTTCATCTCAGAGTCTTTTGCTCACACTTATCAAATGTTAGCCGAACGAAATACATTACCACAAATAATGTGGGATTAATCAAAGTTTTCGGATGTCATTTATTCGTAAGAGCCAAACAAACTTCACGAGTCTCAGCTGTTTGTATTGTGCGCGGAAATGAAGAAGCACGGTTATAAAGCCTGTTTATTTCATTATTCCATTAATTAATATTTTACTGTGCAAAGGTTTTAGGCAGGTGTGAAAAAATGCTGTAAACTAAGAATGCTTTCAAAAATAGAAATGTTAATAGTTTATTTTTATCAATGAACAAAATGCAAAGTGAGTGAACAGAATAAAAATCTAAATCAAATCAATATTTGGTGTGACCACCCTTTGCCTTCAAACCAGCATCAATTCTTCTAGGTACACTTGCACAACGTCAGGGATTTTGTAGGCATATAGTCAGGTGTGTGTTTATCCAATTATGCCATGAAATCACAGGAACTAGGGTGCAGAACAATGGCAGCAGGTTATCTGGACTGATGAGTCAAGATGTGAAATATCTGGCTGTAGCAGTAGGCAGTTCACCAAAGGGCTGAGGAGCTGTACAAGAATGAGTGTCTGCAGACCAGTGTGATGACACCAGATGTTAATTATTTCCGCTTACAATGGTGATGAGCATTCAGGCACAAAATGACTGCCGTTGCAGCACCCATTGGTGGTGGCTGAGGCGGGTTCCCCCTCATCACGGCAAAGCGATTTGAGTGTGAGAAAAGCGCTAATATAAACGCAACTATCTATCTAAGAAAGAAAGCAGGGTTTGATGGTGAAAGTAAAGGCAGACCTATGAAGAGGGTTAATAGGCATAACCACACTTCAGATTCCTTCACCTATGTACACAATATTGCCCCATCAGGTGAGAAAATAAATCCAGGTATGGCTCAATAGTTTTTGGTGATGGTGATTAATTCTGTTGCTGCTTATGCCTGTCATCTCACCATTGTCATTAAAGATTTCAAAATATGTAATATTTTGGCAATAACAACAGCAATAAGGAACATTAAATTATAATAATGTGATGTCATTATCAGCCTCCTATTACTACCCGATATAAGGATGAGTTACAGAGAGTCTTTTCATCAAACTCATCAAGCCTTCACTGTGAAATCCTGTTGGGAAAAACTTAAGTCTCTACAGAGCTCACTGAAATATTTTTCTGTCATCAGAGTTTTAGTGTTTCTTACTTTCAATAAGTTAAATAATTATATACTAAAATAAAACATTTCAAGAATAATAATGAAAATATATCATGAGGTTCCCCTAAATTGTTCATTGGTTTTTGAAAGGTTTAATTTATGAATTTATAGGTGTGTTTTTTTTTTTTCAGTGTCTATTGTTATTTTGTTATTTTGTTATTGTTATTTGTTATTTTGTCAGAGAAGAGTCATATGCGATCTTCACTCCTGAACTCCTGATCTATGCAGGCATGCTAGAATTCACATAGTGTGGTACTGTCATTAAGCCCAACAAAATCTGGAATGTACACTCAGTGAGCACTTTATTAGGTATTTATTATTTTTTGTTTTTTTGCACCATTCTCGGCAAAATTCAGGAAATTAGCACTTTCGCAGATACTCAAACCACCCTGTCTGCCACCAACAATCATTCCATGGTCAAAGTCACTTAGATCTACATTTTTCCATATTCTGAGCTCCTGACCCATATCTACATGACTGTATGCATTACACTGCTGTCACACACTTTGGCTGATCAGATCATCTCAGGATTAAGTATGTGTAATAAAGTAAAAATGTTCCTAATAAAGTGCTCAGTGAGTGTATGAACTGTATTATTCTATGAATACATATTCTGCTGAACCATATGACATAATGACATTTAAATTTTTTATTACATTTTAGATGAAGTTCAGCCAACTCCTTGATATCATCAAGATAGTCAAGATTCTTGCACCTGCTCCAGCCCCTACTCCTGCTCCTGCCCCTACTTCTATTCCAGCCCCTACTCCTGCTCCTACTCCAGCCCCTACTCCTGCTCCTACTCCTGCTCCTGCCCCTACTCCTACTCCTACTCCAGCCCCGACTCCTACTCCTACTCCAGCCCCTACTCCAGCCCCTACCCCTGCTCCTACTCCAGCTCTTATTAATTTCTGCATAGCAGAATTATTGCTATCATTGTAATTCTAGACCGTTGGGGTGTAATTGTTCTCTACATGAGTTATAAAATTGCTAAATCTGATGTTTCGGTATTTCATTAAATGTATTTAACAGATATATGACGTATTTGCGGTATAATTTGTATTGGTATTATTGGTGCTGTTTTGTGATGAGTAGGGGCCACAGAAATGTATTACTGTGTTCGACAGGATGGATGACCGCTCTTCTCCATGCCTGCAGAAATCAAGAACTCCAGGAATCACACTGCCTGTATAGTCCTAATAAATAGACTGAAATAATATAATAATATAGTGGAATGACATCTAACATCTCCATTTTTTTCTTCTGAATTATAATTATCAGAATTATATCTTCATTTAGTGCAGTTCTAATCCTTCCTTTTGTCTTGGTTGATTGAAAATGATTACTGAATAAAGTTCCTCTTTCAATGCACTCTGCCTCCCTCTGAGTGCCTCTGTACACCGTTTCCACTCTGCCCCCTAGAGGGCAAGTTCCACCTTTTTTTACTTTTGCTAAAAGTACTTTTACTTTTTTTTACTTTTTTTTTTTACTTTTGCTAAAATGTGTCAATATCTCAAAAACGATTTACTGAGGAGACATGGTTGAAGACTTAAATTAAAAAACAGACTTGTACCAGAAGCACCAATGTATGTCAGAGCATGTACACAGAGTGTACACAAAAGTTACACAATTTATACCTGTGTTACTGAATAAATCATAAAGATACAACAATGGATTTTTACCGTGTCTGCAATTTTATGTGAATGTGAGTTTTACCAAAACTGCACCCAGATTTCCTCAAGTGTCCCCAAATCTCTCCAAATACAAAACGTCTGCATATATTTTTGGACAGACACATGAATGATCAAGAAAGCTTATTTTTCTATGAGTATGTTTTCATAAAGCTCTCCAAAGTGTTCAAAAAACTCTAACGCTTTCTAACAAATATGCATCACATTTCAAAGGGAACTTTATTTAAAAATTAGGTGAACCAGAGCCTTGTTAGCCAGTACAATTACAGGTATAGCAAGCCCAAATCCTGTAATTGCACACGTTTGTATATTTTATTGTGCCTATATATAATCGATATACTATAATAATTTCACAATTACAGGGGCGGCCTGAAGCGTAGTGGTTAAGGTACATGACTGGGACACGCAAGGTCGGTGGTTCTAATCCCGGTGTAGCCACAATAAGATCTGCGCAGCCTTTGGGCCCTTGAGCAAGGCCCTTAACTCTGCATTGCTCCAGGGGAGGATTGTCTCCTGCTTAGTCTAATCAACTGTACGTCGCTCTGGATAAGATCGTTTGCCAAATGTAATAATGTAACAACTGGGAAAAAATGTGATCTAAGTGACTTTGACCGTGGAATGATTTTTGGTGGTAGACAGGTTGGTTTGAGTATCACAGAAACTGCTTATCTCCTGGGATTTTCATGTACACTAGTCTCTAGAGTTTGCAACATATTCTACAAGGTCATTATCCTAGGTCTTTGTTCTTTGGCAGCTTCCACTTGGACTTTCAAGTGCAAACTAGGACCACTAGGGGGCCGCAGAGTGGTGTCTGGGATCATTCAGAGAACATGGAGGCAGTGTACAGCAGCAGGAAGTAGCTGCTCTTGCAGCCACTAGGCAAGGCCCTGGCGTTAGCAACAGCCCAGGCTCCAGCAGGCCCAACTATAACAGGCCCAGGCTTCAGCTACACCAGGCCCAGGCTCCAGCTAAACCTCGCCCAGGTTCAAGCTACACCAGGCCCAGCCTCCAGCTACTCCAGGCCCAGGCTCCAGCTACACCAGGCCCAGCCTCCAGCTACTCCAGGCCCAGGCTCCAGCTACACCGGGCCCAGGCTCCAACAGTGGCCTCAACAGACAGAGGACACTTTTGGATTTGGATTGGATATTGGATCCTGTATATCTTGGAGTAACTCCTGTTTACAGTACATCCAGGTAAGACCTCATTCCAACTATATCTGAAAGTAATTGCTGATTTGGAGTGAAAATACTGACAGATTTGAAGATGAAGAGGCACACTAATAACTCTAACAAGACCCAAGGAGATGAGCCTGATTTTGTAACTATGGATATGCTCAAGGACATGTTGGAACAACAGAAAATCTTTTATGAAGAATTTCTAAAAAGACAGGAAGCGTCTTTTAGTACTTTTACTCAAATGATCCTGGATTCGACAAATAAGACAGTTGACTCCATGCTGACTGAGATTCAAGACCTTAAGATCAGTCTGAAATACTCTCAAAAAGATATTGATGATATAAAAAAGGATCTGACCAAGCATTCTGCTGAGGCTAAGGATCTTGTAAAACAGGTCCTAGAAATCAAATCTAAGCCATCACCTTCAAATGACAACTCTGAGAGGGTGGATTATCTGGAGAACCAAACCCGGAGGAACAATCTAGTCATTGAAGGCATCATGGCTGACAAAGCTGATGAGAATTGGACTGAGACTGAAACCAAGGTTAGAGAGCTGTTCACCTCAAAGCTGAAACTGGATGTGGGCACTATTGAGAGAGAGCGTGCACACAGGAATGGCAAATTCAGGGGTGATGCTGGGAAGCCAAGGCCGGTAGTGGTTAAGCTTTTACGCTTTAAAGACAAACAACTTATCATGGCCAGGGCAAGAGCTAACCTCAAGAACACTTCTGTGTATATAAATGAAGACTTTTCAGATCAACTGCGCAAGAAGCGTGCTGAACTGCTGCCAGCAATGAAGGAGGCAAGAGCTCGAGGGGACTATGCAATTATTAGCTATGATCGCCTCATTGTGAAACCAAGAAGGGATGGAAGGAGTGAGGCCCATTAATTTGTTTAATGGGTTCAATGTTTTTATTTTTCATTGTATTCTCTTTTTTAATCAAACAAAGATCGATTTAGAGGAATAGTTCACCATGTGTTTTAACTTACCAAAGAAGGGTTTAAAAATTGCACATCTTAATATATGCAGTCTTAAATATAAAGTTCATGAGGTGTCTTCCTTACTCGTAAATGAGAATTTACACATACTTGCCATTTCAGAAACTCATTTAGATTCTTTAATAGATGTAAATGAAATTGCTGTGTCAGGATATAATGTTTTCAGAAAGGACTGAAATTGTTATGGTGGTGGTGTGGCAATATATATACAAAATCATATACCTGTTAGGATGAGAGAGGACCTTGTGACCTCAGCCATTGAGGCCCTATGGGTTCAAATACATTTGCCTCACACCAAACCATTCCTCTTGGGGTGTTGCTATAGACCACCGAGTGCAAACATTCAATACTTAGATGAAATATGTTTAATGTTGCAAAAGGCTACTGACATTGATAGAGAGATTTATTTTTTAGGTGATTTTAATATTGATTGGCTCTCGGAAACATGTGCTTTGAAAAGAAAACTGAGTGATATGGCAACTGTGTGTGATTTATCTCAGATGATAAATGTACCTACTCGGGTTTTTACTAACTGTATGGGACAGAATTCAGCAACCTGTATTGACCACATATTCACTAATGCTAAAGAAAAGTGCTCAAAGGCTGTATCAATTCCAATTGGTTTTAGTGATCATAATTTGGTGGCAATGGTCAGAAAAGCTAAAGTTCCAAAAGAGATCTTTAAAACATTTTTGTGAGAACGACTTCATTGGAGACATAAACAAGGTACAATGGGAAAAAGTGTGTGCAATAAACAATGTGGACACAGCACTTGATCTGTTTACAAAAATGTTTACTGAGGTGGCTGATAAACATGCCCCCATTAGGAAATTCACCGTTAAAACAAGAAAAGCACCTTGGATTGATGAGGAACTGAAAGCCTTAATGGCTCAGAGGGATACAGTGAAAATAGTGTCAATTAAGTCTGGCAATAAAGCTGATTGGAAGTCATAGCTGCTAAAGTGATTCCTTTACCCAAAAACAAGAAGGACACTTTTACAGGTGCTAATAGTCGCCCTATCAGCATTCTTCCTGTGCTAAGTAAGCTTATGTAAAGAGTTGTTTTCGATCATGTTTCAAATTATTTCTCTTGTAATAATCTTAATTCTGAATTCCAGCATGCCTACAAGAAGGGTCACTCCACGAGCACAGCTTTGATGCAGTTGACCGATCAGTGGTTGGGTGATATAGACAAGAAAATGATTGTGGGTGCTGTTCTACTTGATTTTAGTGCTGCTTTTGATTTAATAGATCATGAGATGCTCTTGATGAAACTGGCTACTTATGGTTTTAATACTACTACGCTTAACTGGATGAGGAGCTACTTGTGTAATAGAACACAAATGGTTTTCTTTAATGGAAGTTTTTCTGACAAAAAGATGGTCCAGTGTGGTGTTCCCCAAGGAAGTTGCTTGGGTCCATTGCTCTATGCTATATTTACCAATGATATGCCACTTGTTCTGAGTAAAGCCAATTTAGTTATGTTTGCCGATGACTCCACAGTACATATGTCATCAAACAGTGTGGATGAGTTAAATGCTCTTTTAGAAAATGAAATTAATTTGATTTTTGACTGGATAACCAATAACAAGCTAGTTCTGAATATACCTAAGACTAAATCCATTGTTTTTGGCTCAAGCCATGCATTAAGGCAAGATAGCAAATTATGTATTAACATCAAGGGCACTACTATAGAACAGGTCACTGAGGCTTAACTTCTGGGGGTTATTCTTGATGGGATTCTATCGTGGCATAAACACAAAGATAAGATAGTTGGTAAAATGGGGAGAGGAATATCTATGTTAAGAAGATGCTCCTCTTTCCTGACTCCAAGCACCACTCTGCAGGTCATACAGGCCTTGGTATTGTCTCATCTTGACTACTGTCCTGCAATCTGGTCCAATGCAGCAAACAAAGAGCTGCACAAGCTCCAGTTAGTGCAGAATAGAGCAGCACGTCTCGCCCTCAGCTGTTCAATGAGAGAGTGTGTCAATAAAATGCATGCAGATCTTTCCTGGCTGAAGGTGGAAGACAGATTGACATGCAGTCTCCTGGTCTTGTTCAGAAATATTTGTGTTTTAAAACAACCCTATTGCCTGTACTCAAAAATAACATTTTCTAAGGACAGACATGATCATGAAACAAGACAAGCGAGAATGGGTCATGTTACAATGCCTCAACCTAGAACCAATGCAAGGAAAAAAACGGGTATGTATAGAGCTATCTCCTTTTTGGAATAGGTTGCCATGCTTGATTACTCAAGCAACAAGTAAAGTAAGTTTTAAAAATAAATTAAAGAGGTTATTCTTGGGTACAGGCCTGCAAAATAAATTGATAAATGGTTTTATTTAAATGTGTTTGAAATGTTCTGTTATACTGTAAAGGTGTTTTGTGTTTGTTTTTGGGGGTGTGAAGATGATTACTGTAATGTATTAATGTATGCTTATAAGTGAAAGCATGAGTATACTTTTATGTTTTTAAGGTGGACCCCAGGAAGAGTAGCTGTTACCTCGGTAACAGCTAATGGGGATCCCAATAAACCAATAAAAACGAATGGTGCAAAAAAGGTGACTTTAAAGTGACTGTACTCATAGTCATTGTTTCATTTCAAATCCAATGTGTTGGAGTACAGAGCCAAGAGAACAGAAAGTGTACCATTGTCCAAATACTTATGGACTGCACAGTATATGTGTAACAAATGTAATATAAAATGTAGATTTATAATATGAAGCACTTTTTTCAGTGTGTGAGTTCTGCAATACAGCACATGGTGATTTGGGTTGGGTCGGTTCCTTCAGGAGGCGTATCAACAAGGCTCTTGCACATCTTCTGAGGCTCAGATTAAAGTGAAGCAAGAAGAGACACCTCATATGACTGGCAAAACTGAATGCTGTCCTCAAAGCTGAGGTCAACTCTGCCTCACCCTAAAGTTTCAGCTGTATGAAGGCATAATAAAATACATAGATAAATGGAGGTCTCAAGCAGAAACCACTTTATAAATGCGAAATAGATTATAATTGGACACTAAAAGCATACAATCGTATGTGAATCACATATTAACAGATACAAATATAATTCATGGTAAATTAATGAATGAATTAAAAATATAAATAAATGAGGGGTGTTGGGTGGTTCAGTCAGATTTAGGCGCCATTGGCCCGATCTGCTCAGGTTTCATCACTGGCTGGTAACTAGGGATGTGACAAATCATCAGTTTTAGCAACTGGTTACCATCCCATTCTTTAAAACGGTTAACCGGTTAACCGATATTGCTCATGAAAATATATATTTTTAACTGGATTACTGAGAAATGTAATTGCATTTTCTAACTTTTCTTTGTGCCATCTCAATAGTTAAATGTCAATATTGTAAGTCAGATAATAGTAAGTCAGCCTAATTGCCAAATTAAATATTTGTATTTACATTGAGATTGTGCAGGGTAACCTCACAGTTACAGAAATCTGTAGTTAAATCCATGTAGTTAGTTTACGTCCAGGCATGTTGGTCGATCGTGTGTCATTTTTTTTAAATGCGTAAATTAAAATGATAATTCTTCATGGGTGCTGGGTGCCAAATTTGTACGTTCAAATTTGTAATAATAAATAAAAAGTAGGGGGTTCCTGGGTGTCCTGGCTAAATTCACATTCTGGCTCTTTCAACCTGCCTCCTAATCAACCCCTGATAAAAAGAGTTATGACCCTCTCCACCCTTGGTGATGTGTGGTGAGCATTCAGGCACAAAATGGCTGCCGTTGCAGCACCCATTGGTGGTGGCTGAGGCGGGTTCCCCCTCATCACTGCAAAGCACTTTGAGTGTGAGAAAAGCGCTAATATAAACGCAAATATCTATCTAAATAAATGAATGAAGAAAGAAAGCAGGGTTTGATGGTGAAAGTAAAGGCAGACCTATGAAGAGGGTTAATAGGCATAATCACACTTCAGATTCCTTCACCTATGTACAGAATATTGCCCCATCGGTTGAGAAAATAAATCCAGGTATGGCTCAATTGTTTTTGATGATGGTGATTAATTCTGTTGCTGCTTATGCCTGTCATCTCAACATTGTCATTAAAGATTTCAAAATAGGTAATATTTTGGCAATAACAACAGCAATAAGGAAGACATGAAATTATAATAATGTGATGTCATTATCAGCCTCCTATTACTACCCTATATAAGGATGAACTGCAGAGAGTCTTTTCATCAAACTCATCAAGCCTTCACTGCAAAATCCTGTTGGGAAAAACGTAAGTCTGAACTCTACAGAGCTCACTGATATATTTTTCTTGTCATCGCAGTTCCGTACTTTCTATAAGTTAATTAATTAGATACTAAATGAGGTTCACCCAAATTGGTCATTGGTTTTTGTAAGGTATATTTCTTTTTTCAGTGAATATCAAATATGAAGACTTCCATCATGCTGATGTGTCTCATTGGAATGAGCCTGGTTCTTCCAGTAAGTTCTTTCATTGGGACTTACATCAAACACTGTCACAATAAAGAATGTATTTATGTATTCATTTTTATGAGAAAAGAGACATATGTGTGCCATTCATGGTCTTCACTGTTTGTGCTGATTGGAGTATTTGCTTTTTCAGGCAACTTCTGATTCCAATTCCAATTCCTTTGAGGTTCAGTATTTCTTTACATCCAGTAAATGATTTAATTGTGACCTACAGCAAAACAGTGTGATAATAAAGCATTGTTATTTTGTCAGAGAAGAGTCATATGTGCACCACTCCTAATTTATAATGTTTGTGCTGCGTGGTGTGTTTGCTTGCACAGGGTTTGGCACACAAACGTGTTGCACGTTCCAGTTCCGGTTCCAGTTCTGAAGAGCATCCACCACCCGCACCCCCGGCACCACCTGCACCACCCGCACCCCCGGCGCCACCTGCATCACCCGCACCCCCGGTATGCACCTTCTTTATTTCATGTAGAAAGAGATACTTGACATCTTAGATTTCTTGAAACAATGTTGGCATGCTAGGATGCACATAGAGTGGTACTGTAATCAAATAAATCCACAGGAAATGTATACATAGGACCATATAAGAAGGTTTAGCCTGCTTGAGATTTGGCCCATTCTGTTATGGAAACTAAATTTGGTAATAGTGTATTATTCTTATTACAGTATTATATTATTTGACAGCATTTTTAATATGAGCTGCTGAACCAACAATTTATGTATTTCATCTATTTTTATTTATTTATTATATTTTAGACGGCAACGATTTCTCCAGCTGTTATGGAGATGATCAGGGAGTTAATGAAGGCACTCGGCATTCCCGCTTCAGGCTCACGCTAACCTGGTGTGAGTTTCCCGAAACATATCCTAACAAATCTCTTGAAGTCTCTCTTCAAGCCATTAGCTCACTTTGTTTCGCAAAACATTGTATGTATGTCATAGCATGTGAAATATTATATTATTTATTTTTCCACAATATCCCAGGACTATTTTAATTAGGCTACCTAAAAATATTGCCCTGCTTGCAATTTAAATGTCAATTTTAGGATGTGATTAAGTCATTTCTATCTGACAATTCGCTTAAATATTAAAATTGTTTTATGTAAGAAGATAAACGCAAATAACATATATATATGGACATACACATAGCCTGGTTTGAGGGCTGAAGTTAAATGCATCAATCTGGTGCACTTAGCGAGTATAATCAAAAGGCTAGTTCTGTAAAGAATTTAGTTTATTTGTAAACAATCCAGTGATAAACCCATGCGCCATTTAAGATATTTGAGCCTACATTTGAGACATCAAAGAAATTAAGTAAAAGTTGTCATGTGTTGTACAAGTTTATTTCAAGTGTTTGGAATCACACTAAGCCTCAGAAATTATTTATTACCGTGTAAGCCTCGGTATTATTTATTTCTGTGTTCAACAGGATGGATGACCACACCTCTCTATGCCTGCAGCAATCAAGAACTCCAGGAATCACACTGTCTGTATAATCCTAATATCACATAAATAGACTGAGATCAATATAGTGTAATGATATCTATGGGAAATCCTTTTTTTTTCTATCAAAATCTGATTCAGAATTATAGCTTAATTCAGTGCAGTTCTCATTTTTCCTTTTGTCCTGGTTGGTTGAAAAATAAACTTCATCTTTCAATGCACTCATTACTGGTGTCAGTACAGTTTCTCCACTGTTTGGATGCGTTGTTGGAAATTGTGCCTAAGACTGCAATCACAGTAATGCAGTGATCACAATACAATCTTTCCTTATCACACAACTAGGGGGGGCAGCCTGTAGCGTAGTGGTTAAAGTAAATGACTGGGACACGCAAGGTCGGTGGTTCTAATCCCCCGTCAAGCCACAATAAGATCAGCACAGCCATTGGGCCCATGAGTAAGGCCCTTAAACCTGCATTGCTCCAGGAGAGGATTGTCTCCTGCTTAGTCTAATCAACTGTACGTCCCTCTGGATAAGAGAGTCTGCCAAATGCCAATATTGTAATGCAAAGTAATGTAACTATCATATTGAAAACACAGTTGCAAAACAGCACAAATGCTGATTTCATCTCACCTTTTGCTCGCAATGTGCGCTTACTAGCCTTTCACTAATATAGAGGAATCTGTTACAGCTGTGTTGGCTTATTCACTGCGTGTGCAAATACAGAGGTACAAAACCTTTCACTTGATAACCAGTATGAAGTCAAATATAAAGCACTGCAGCAGGTTAGACATCTGTCAAGATGGAGGGCTGCCAAGTACTACCAATTACAGATTACTGTACTACATACACCAATTGATGCACGTAGAGCTTGCTTTGACAGAGTGTTGACATTACGTACTACTACTACCTGCAAGCGTGACTCTGACAGTCCAGTCCCACCCGCATCTGAGCGCATTTGTCCTGCGACCGCAACGACTCCGTTGCCTCCTGTGGGATCCTAATCCCGCAGCAGGCTTTTCCACACACCTCCTGGCTCTCTCCTTTCTGTAGCACACCAGTTAGCATCTGCGGTCCGAGACTCAGGTATGTGCCGTGTTAGACACGGTCGACTCTCGAACCTGAGGGCACACTGTCTTCACTATGCTGCGACGGCCCAACCTCGTCCCATTTACCATGGGGAAACACGATGGACTGAAACCGTATACAAAATGCCACCAATCAGAAGTAAAAATCACAATACTAAAAAATATATATATACTGTACATTTCTATGTATGTATATAAACTCAGTGTGCACTTCATTAGGTGGACCTGTACACCAGCTTGTTAATGCAAATATTGAATCAGCCAGTCATGTGGCCGTAACTAAATGCATAAAAGCATGCTGACATGGTCAAGAGGTTCAGCTGTTCTTCAGACCAAACGTAGGAATGGAGAAGGAATGTGATCTAAGTGACTGTGGAATGATCATTGGTGCCAGACAGGGCGGTTTGAGTATTTCCTGGGACAGCTGATCTCCTGGGATTTTTACGCACAACAGTCTCTGGAGTTTGCAGAGAATAGTGCAAAAAACAAAAAAACATCCAGTGAACAGCAGTTCTGCGGGCGGAACTACGTTGTTAATGAGAGAGGTCAGAGGAAAAGGGCCAGACTTCTGGCACTGCCCATCTTTTGTCGAAGGCTAAGATTTTCTAAATCAGCCATCTGTGGGTATGGCACACTGAGAAATAATTGCCAGTCAGGACAATTGCAGGAGTCATGTAGGTAAGCATGCACGAATGCAGCGTAGTATGGAACAGTGTAGTATGGAACAGCGTAGTATGGAACAGCGTAGTATGGAACAGCATAGTGTGGAATAGCGTGGTATGGAACAGCGTAGTGTGGAACAGCGTAGTGTGGAATAGCGTAGTATGGAACAGCGTCGTGTGGAACAGCGTAGTGTGGAACAGCGTAGTGTGGAACAGCGTAGTGTGGAATAGCGTAGTATGGAACAGCTTAGTGTGGAACAGCGTAGTGTGGAATAGCGTGGTATGGAACAGTGTAGTATGGAATAGCATAGTATGGAACAGCGTTGTATGGAATAGAACAGCGTAGTATGGAACAGCGTAGTATGGAACAGCGTAGTGTGGAATAGCGTAGTGTGGAACAGCGTAGTGTGGAATAGCGTAGTGTGGAACAGCGGTAGTGTGGAACAGCGTAGTATGGAATAGCGTAGTGTGGAACAGCGTCGTGTGGAATAATGATGAGTACGAGAGGTTGCCCTGAGCCTCGATTCCAAATGACTGCCCAATAAACGTGGAGAAAAGACAACCTCGTTCCATCCCCCCTCTGCTTGTTATCCTTCTCTCTGTGGCCATGCGATCTTCCAGAGGTAGCGTGGCTCTCACAGCCAACGGCCCAGAGACATGACATGGTTTACTTTCTTCTGATTGTCGTAGGAGGCACAGTGTGTCCGTAGGGGTTCTAATTGTGCCACAATCCCAAACAGACAGAGAAGGGGACCCGTTCTCGCACCCCGAGTAAATCTACAGTATGATGGAAACAGAGGCAGTAGCTCCGACAGCAATCCACAGCAGCCTCGGAATGTGACCGAAATCAGAGCAATTATAAATCAAGTGACACTGTACCTGCAGATCAATGCATCCCTCCCGCAATTACACTTGTGTTTGTCTTACTAAGCTCTTAATGGCTCAGTCAAGCTCCTTAGTATTCCTGCTTGACATTTCTCTGGTCTGTTATGAAATCGCCATGAATCATTCAGGAGTGGGCACTCACATTGGGCTAAAGTGGTTCACAGACAAGATCTGCCTTCAGAGGGAGAAGGCGAAAGGATTTCAACCACACACCCATCCCTGGGACATGTCCAGCACTGATAGCACTGGGTCCTGACAGCCCACCACACACACACACATACACACACACACACACACACACACACACACACACACACACACACACACACACACACCAAATGGTTGGCATTTATATAGTGCCTTTATCCAAAGCACTGTAGAATTGATGCTTCTCATTCACCCATTCATACACACACTCACACAACAACGGCGATTGGCTGCCATGCAAGGCGCCGACCAGCTCATCAGGAGCATTTAGGGGTTAGGTGTCTTGCTCAGGGACACTTCGACACAGCCCGGGCAGGGGATCGAACCAGCAACCCTCCGACTGCCAGACGACTACTCTTACTGCCTGAGCCATGTTTCCCCATATACACGTGCAAACACACACACACACACACACACACACACACACACACACACACACACACACACACACACACACACACACACACACACACATTAATTATTTATTTAGGCCCACATTTATAAAATACATTAAGGGCCCAAATACAAGCACCGAGCACTTTAGAAGGAACATTTTTACTTCATTACACCTACTTATTCATGCAATTAACTCTGTCTACTGTCTACTGACTGGACATTTATCGGCATTCAGAGAAAATCAGTCAATCTACACCTCTACTGGTAAATCAACACACATTCTCACGTGAATAAAGAGATATAGTAGAACAGTAAAGTCATAAATACAGTTATACAGGAGTTATAATATGGCCATTTTTCTAAGAAAAGCTCAGAGCGTCATTCATGGCTATATTCATGGGATAGTGCGAAGAGGAAAAAAGGCCAGGATGCGTGGTTAGCCATGAAACACATTACACCCAGCTAATCATCACTATACACAGTGTGAACCTGGGACATCCCCCAAAAATCATCACTGTACACACTGCAAACCTGGGACATCCCCCCAAAACCATTACTCAGGGAACAGCAGAAAGTGACAGCATTTGTAGGTAAATACATATTCATCACACTACAGACTGAGCATACAATCAGTGGACTGCCAGTGGAACAGGTGTGTGTGTGTGTGTGTGTGTGTGTGCATGCACGAAAAATGGCTTGGAATTAAAAGGCAATGGTCTTCATTTACAAATTACAAGTCTTATACACTTGGATTGTTCTTCACGCATTGCAGAAGCACAGGAGTGTGCAAGGTGTAAAAAAATAAACCAGAGGCTCTTTTTGAGTAATGTCTGGCTTTTGGGTTGGGTGGGAGGTTCAACACTCTCCTCCCCTTCAATGTCAACTCTAGCGGCATCCTGAAAAATGACATGAAACAAGCGAACAAAAAGCACACTTTATTTATTTATTTTGTTTTATTAACATTGAGACAATGGTTAGTCGCAGGGCTGTATCACTGAAAATAATGAGAAAGAATTGGACTTAAAAACAATGCAATGCAGAGTTTACGCCTAATATTTTAAGCTAATGCCCGGTTTTGCAATCGACCACTGCTACAATGAAATCAGTAGAGAAACGGGTGCAACCATCCCACCAACGGCATTCCTTACGTTACACGGCTCATACATTATGCTTGTATGGATTATTCGTAATGTGAAGTATTGCAAAGTATTGCAGCAAAGTGAAAAGCCTCTTTTAATGTTAATCTCCACACCCCGGATTCGGCGAGAGTCGCGAACGACGTTGCCATATGCACCCCATTGACAGCCGAGAACGAAGTGCTTCCTCTCGTACAACTGAAAGGGAAAGCTAGTGACTGTAGCCCTACGTTTAATTAAAGGATTTCTTCAAAGGCTTCAATAAAGGTGCTCTGTAGCCTTGCGGTTTAATGTTGTGAGACAATTCTATGAAACATCAAGCAGAAATGAGATTTTAACACACTGAAGTGTACACGATGCACAATCTAGTCTTTACTTCCGTTATTTTTCTACTCTTCTGCCTCTTCCGAGGCTTGAACAACGTTTGCATTCCCATTAAAGGCGTCATCAGGCGTAATGTCATTTCAGAATTCATCTCTTAAGTACTTTCAGTTCTGCAGGTTTTGCCTACATTAAATCCCCCCGCCCAAATTACCGCACACCGTAGCACACCTTGAAGACCATTTAGTGCGCGTTGGCCATTCTGAATTCTCAAAACGTGAATCATTTTTAAATGTAGATCTTTTAAAAAATGACAGGGAAATTCAACTCATGTATACACGCATATTTGTGCAGGGGGAAAAAATGGAAGAATTCTGAAACAAGTCACTTTTCATAAAAGCCATTTCAAATAAGTGGGTACAATTACTTCAGTGAGTGGCCACATCTTTCTGTAAACACGAGAGCCTATGTCTTCAACACATCAAGCAATAACAGCACTCACTATGGTGAGTAATCTGTTAGCTCCTAAAGCCGTTTACCTCTTTTTACCTCTTGTCATCATATCCTTCAGATACACTGTCAGGCAAAATAAGCAACACTACAAAATAGGGACGAGAACAGCCAAGGCAAATGTAGCTGTACTCATCAGAAAACAGTCATTATTAAATAACTAACATCAAGGACTGGTATGATGTTCTAAAACTTTTGGTAAAACAGTAAAGAGACATTATTTATGTATTTATTTATTTCCTAAACAGAGCTCCGCACTCAAGGTGGAATCTTTCCAAGTTGCCACAGAGGTGAGTCAAGAGTTGATTCTCACCAAAGCGTATCTACTTAGAGACAAAATTCCAATCAGTCAATGTCTGAAAGGGCCATTTGTGGCCCGCTAATGGCAAACACTTCCTGCTTGACATGTATCTATCATTAAATCGCAGGTTGGTACTCGGGTCAGTAATTCATTAGGTCTTAACAGAATGATTGGTGCATGATAGAAGGTCAAGCACATTTCAGGTCTTTGCTAGGCGTCAAATGGACTTTCCTCCTTCGCGGTCTCTTCTGCTCGATCCAAAATGAGCAAATGTACACGTTGAGGAAAGTCTGCAGTGTTTTGAAGTTACCATTTCAAAACAGGTTTATCTTATCAACATGCTGAAATGTCTGAAATGCAAAGTTGTAGTTTAAATTAAGCCCACGTCTGAGGTTTAAATTCGGGGGAGGAAGATAAGGATAGAGAAATGGGAAAACCTCTCATTCGTAATCACCACTTGTTGCACCATTAGACTGAAGCCGCAAATCCTTTGACGAGACGCGACAATGAGACCACCTCCATTTGTTGGCTTCGGTGAGCTATTTTGGGATACCTGCTGATGCGAGGCAATCAGGTGAAGCGACGCCGTCCCCCACTCCCACTCCCCGATCGCCTGATTAACAATCAAACAATCGATCCGGAGCAGTAGCAGCATCGTAGCAGTATATTCTGAGAACGCATCGCATTCTTCTTTGCAATAGATTTTCCGTTTTTCATTTTGGCTACGATTGCGTAACATGTGAATGTCATTCCAAGAAAGATTTTCATAGATTTGCTTACTGGCCTGAATTAAAGCCGTTGAGCGCATGAAATAATTTTGACTAAATCGAGTACTGTTATCAGCCTACATAGTAACACGATGAGAAGGAAAGGCTATGGGCTTATAATTACAATTATTCTGATTACTTGATTACTGTCATCTTTGTGAAACAGTCTCACATTGTATTTATCTCTTTGTCTTGATAATTTCTCAATAATTATAGGCAAGGCTACATATTGGTCTTGATTATTCAGTAAATAAATTAAATAATAATAAATCATAATAAATGAAACAGGTTAAGTAGTTCTTTAAAATGATGCTTTTTGTCCCCTTAGGGCCTATGTATTAAATGTGAAACACATTTTTGACACAAATAAAACACAAAGAAAGCTTTTTAACTGGCAGAACTACACAACTATGGTTAGTTTATTGCTTTCTCTCATAGTTTGGTTGCAGGAGAACTACTGTTGGATTCAGAAATTAGACACATTTGACTTAAAACTCACTTCTCTGACGAGGGGCATGTGGAAGAAACATCAGGATTTGAAATCACTCATGAACGGAGTAATCTCTTAACTGAAATAGCGATATTATTCCTAGGTATACATCCTTTGAAAAAAAAAAGTCATAATAAGGTGAAATAACTGACACTGGGTGGAAATTATTGCCGGGGGATCTGTCAACAGTTTGAATTCACTGTGTGTCGGCAGAAATAATCCTCTGAGAAAATCCACGGGCGATGAAAGATTTTAAGCACTAAAAGAAAGAAACATTTAAAGAAACATTAAAAAACATTAAAAGAAACATTTGCTTGCATTGTAAATGTTGGTTTTAGGATGTGATTTTCATCTGACAATTCACTTAAATATTCAAATTATTTTATGTAAGGAGATATAAGCAAATAACATGTATATATACACATACACATAGCCTGGTTTGGGGGCTGTCCCCCGGAGAACATTTTTTACATTTGAAGTTAAATGCATCAATCTGGTGCACTTTGAGAGGACAATCAAGAGGCTAGATCTGTAAAGAATTTAGTGCATTTGCAAACAATCCAGTGATAAACCCATGCACTTGTATGGCCATTTAAGATATTTGCGCCTACATTTGAGTCATCAACCAAATTAGGTAAAAGTTGTCACGAGTTGTACAGGTTTATTTCAAGTGTTTGGAATCACACTAATATATTATTTATTTCTGTGTTCGACAGGATGGATGACCACACCTCTCTATGCCGGCAGCAATCATGAACTCCAGGAATCACACTGTCTGAATAATCCTAATATCACATAAATAGACTGAAATCAATAAAGTGTAATGATATCTATGGGAAATCTAAATATTGTTCTTTCTATCAAAATCTGATTCAGAATTATAGCTTAATTCAGTGCAGTTCTCACTTTTCCTTTTGTCCTGGTTGGTTGAAAAATAAACTTCATCTTTCAATGCACTCATTACTGGTGTCAGTACAGTTTCTCCACTGATCGGACGCGTTTTTGGCCATTGTGCCTAAGACTGCAATCACAGTAATGCAGTGATCACAACTTTAAATGCATGAACTGAACTCTTCAGGATTTATGGCTCTCTTCACACAATCTTTCCTTGTCACACAACTATCACATTGAAAACACAGTTTGCAAAACATTTAACACAAATGCCAATTTCATCTCAGAGTCTTTTGCTCACACTCATCAATTGTGAGCCTAACGAAATACATTTCCACAAATAATGTGGGATTAATCAAAGTTTTCAGATGTCATATTTTCGTGAGAGCCGAACAAACTTCACAAGTCTCAGCTGTTTGTATTGTGCGCGGAAATGAAGAAGCACGGTTATAAAGCCTGTTTATTTCATTATTCCATTAATTAATATTTTACTGTGAAAAGGTTTTAGGCAGGTGTGAAAAAATGCTAAACTAAGAATGCTTTCAAAAATAGAAATGTTAATAGTAATGTTATTTTTATCAATTAACGAAATGCAAAGTGAGTGAACAGAATAAAAATCTAAATCAAATCAATATTTGGTGTGACCACCCTTTGCCTTCAAACCAGCATCAATTCTTCTAGGTACACTTGCACAACGTCAGGGATTTTGTAGGCATATAGTCAGGTGTGTGATTATCCAATTATACCAAGAAAACACAGGAACTAGGGTGCAGAACAATGGCAGCAGGTTATCTGGACTGATGAGTCAAGATGTGAAATATCTGGCTGTAGCAGTAGGCAGTTCACCGAAGGGCTGGAGAGCGGTACAAGAATGAGTGTCTGCAGGCAACAGTGAAGCATGGCGGAGGTTCCTTGCAAGTTTGGGGCTGCATTTCTACAAATGGAGTTGGGGATTTGGTCAGAATGAATGGTCTCCTCAATGCTGAGAAGTACAGGCAGATACTTATCCATCAAGCAATACCATCAGGGAGGCCCCAAATTTATTCTGCAGCAGGACAACGACCCCAAACATACAGCCAATGTCATTAAGAACTATCTTCAGCGTAAAGAAGAACAACTATATAGACAATATTTATAGTGGCAAAATTGTTTTGATATGCCAGTTGGATATTATAATTATTCATATTGTATCAAAACGCAACAGGATTCAACATTAAGATGGGTGTTGTTTCATTCCGGTAATCCTGATTAATTAATTCTTTAGTTGAATATAAATTCCATTAAACAAGTAGCCTAGCCTACTACGCCTATGAAACAACAAACTATAACGGTAAGTTCAAGTTCAAGGTACACCTGCAAACATCATTGCAGTCTATAGAAGTGGCATGACATGTGGTTGATGCGCTTGTTTACAAGTTTAGTTTTTTTGCCTCGCATTTAATGTCAGAGGTTGACGAGAATTGCTTTTCCCAGTCAGAAGGTGCTAATTCGTTCATTCTGATATGACGTGAATGCAGCATTAGGCTTAATTGCTATAGCTTTACATTTACAGCTTTATTAGAAGATTTGAACCATGGCCACATGATCACTTAGTTTGAGGCTTGTGACACCTCCTTCTGGGTCTCTGCTAGGACAGGGAAAACGTAACTATAGGCTATTGCTGTCACCCTCCGGTGGGATTCCAGATACCGATGTCTCCTATGATTTGCCAATGCGTTCCTCCAGCCCAATGTATACTCCGTTAGTGAAGCCTGGAAGGCAGCAGCTTGTTGAAATAGTAAACTAATCACAATGGGCTTAACAAGCTAGCTAGCTCACTAACATAAATACAGATACATTTATTAAAAATTGTTATGTACGGCACTGAGGACCCAAAAGCAGACCAAGGGATGATCCAAAAACATTGTTTGTTCAGTCCAAGGTTCAGAGCCAAGAGATCAACAGACAATGCCCAAATCAGAAGGCAAAATAAAAGTCGAAAAAACAATCAAAGGTCAAAATCCAGGGAGTCAGAAAAACGAAGGTATAAAAGGGCTGAGGCAAAAATCTGAGTCGAGAAGGCGAAGCAAATATTCCAAAACCAAAGAAACAGATGGGCAACCAAAACAAGAGGGCAAGGAAAACTGGAAAATCAAAACAAAGGGGTGTCGTAAGAATCTCAATAAACAGGCGTACTTAAATCTCGGCACTGAATATGATCAACGTTCTGACAACGAGTATTGCGGAGACTGAGGATTAAATACCTGAGGGAAGGTGACAATCTAGGCGGGGCTCGGGAAAAAGGTGGGCTAAACAAATAGACAACACGTGTGAGACATAAAAAGGTAATAATGTAATAACAGGGAGATGAAAATGCAGCCTGGATGCATGTAAACACACATGTAAAACATATGGCTCCAGAGTAGACATTTGCATAGAGTGAAGACGTAGTGATAGTGAGAGATAGGTGCGAACACTTCGCTGAAACTAAGCAAGTAATCAGGGATAGCATAGGAAGGTAGAGTTATAGAACAGCGTGGAAAGCTAGGAGATCACGTTTGTGAGTTAGTTACGTGATTAAATCTAAACTACCCAATTAAAGTGACTGTTAGTTTGTTAGTTTACAACATTTAACTATCGAGAGAAACCGGAAGTAAGGAATGCATTTTAAACCCCCTGAAATGGCAAGATTGCTTGCTCGAAATACTGTTCCCAACTTGGGAACTCTACTAAAGCCACTGATCAGCTGGTCTTTGATCAATATTGTCCCCCTGAGTATTCAGTGGTAACTAAGGCTGAAAAGGTACAAGATGAATTAGAGATCACGTCAAAACCAAGAAGAATTTATTCACAGGCAGGTAGGTCATAATGGTAGAATTCAACAGTCAATCACATAATACAGAAATTAAGAATGGAAATATTGAGTAAATAATCTTCCCCAGCCTGCTTCAGCTACACACAGTTACCTTTATATTACCCGATTACATCCATACCAAAAGGTTATCATCATATCTTATTATGTTGCAGTTGTCATGAAAAGTCCAGGATTAAAGTCCATCATTAATCCAGGAGAGAAGTGAAGGGTGTAATGACAGAAGTGTCCAAATGGCACTGTGAGTGTCCTGGGTCTTTCCCATCGGAAGTGACCAGGTGGTGGGTCACAGAGACATTACTTTCCCATGGATTGGCCAAGGGCTGAATGACCTCTCCAAGGCCCCAAGAACACATCCACAACCATGACAATTTCCCTTCATCTCAGTCATTCTAGATGCGGACATTCTTGGGAGCCAATGGTCTGAATCCCCCAAAGGAAGTCCGAATCGTAGAGCTTACCGGGGATACCTGGAGAGAGATGTATTTGAGAGTTTTCATGACAACCGTATTATATAGTAAATATGTTTTTGTGCCTCTCATGGTAATATACATTGTGATTTTGGATAAACTTGATTTGGGTGAATTAAAGGAAAGGAGACAAAACCCAAGATTGCTTGGTTTATTCTCCTTATCACCAAAATCCAGGCCTTTGTTCTTGACCATAAAAATGGGTCAACCATCTAGAATTTAGAGCCAAACTCCCACCAGGCAGTGAGACCTTCAAGTCAGGGGGCTAAAGCAAATGACTTCTACAGAGACAGATTGCGCACAGTTTCCCCTTGGCTCCTGGATGGTTATGATGTCCTAGGTATACTGTTACAAAATCTAGACCATTGCACCAGTCGCACTGAAACAATCTGACTAACACCAAACATTACTATATTCTGATCTGGGATTGTCATGAAACATTTCTGTGCTCAAACCTGCGAGGAATGTGAGAGAAGGGGGGGGGGGGCTCCACAGGGGGCCCAGGAAGACAGTCCCTCTGGGAACCACACTCTAGTTTACCCCCACAGGCATGGGTGCCAAAAGGTGGGGGCTAACGATGTATGCTCCAGGAGGGGGAAGTCAGCATGCTGACCAGCGTGATGACACCAGATGTTAATTATTTCCGGCTTACAATGTGTGGTGAGCATTCAGGCACAAAATGCCTGCCGTTGCAGCACCCATTGGTGGTGGCTGAGGCGGGTTCCCCCTCATCACGGCACAGCGATTTGAGTGTGAGAAAAGCGCAAATATGAACGCAACTATATATCTAAGAAAGAAAGCAGGGTTTGATGGTGAAAGTAAAGGCAGACCTATGAAGAGGGTTAATAGGCATAACCACACTTCAGATTCCTTCACCTATGTACAGAATATTGCCCCATCAGGTGAGAAAATAAATCCAGGTATGGCTCAATAGTTTTTGGTGATGGTGATTAATTCTGTTGCTGCTTATGCCTATCATCTCACCATTGTCATTAAAGATTTCAAAATATGTAATATTTTGGCAATAACAAACGCAATAAGGAAGACATTAAATTATAATAATGTGATGTCATTATCAGCCTCCTATTACTACCCTATATAAGGATGAGCTGCAGAGAGTCTTTTCATCAAACTCATCAAGCCTTCACTGCGAAATCCTGTCGGGAAAAACGTAAGTCTGAACTCTACAGAGCTCACTGATATATTTTTCTGTCATCACAGTTTAAGTGTTCGTAACTTTCAATAAGTTAATTAATTAGATACGAAATGAGGTTCACCCAAATTGGTCATTGGTTTTTGTAAGGTTTAATGTACGTTTTCTTTTTTCAGTGACTATCAAATATGAAGACTTCCATCATGCTGATGTGTCTCATTGGAATGAGCCTGGTTCTTCCAGTAAGTTCTTTCATTGGGACTTACATCAAACACTGTCACAATAAAGAATGTATTTATGTATTTATGTATTCATTTTTATGAGAAAAGAGACATATGTGTGCCATTCATGGTCTTCACTGTTTGTGCTGATTGGAGTATTTGCTTTTTCAGGCAACTTCTGATTCCAATTCCTTTGAGGTGCAGTATTTCTTTACATCCAGTAAATGATTTAATTGTGACCTACAGCAAAACAGTGTGATAATAAAGCATTGTTATTTTGTCAGAGAAGAGTCATATGTGCACCACTCCTGATTTATAATGTTTGTGCTGTGTGGTGTGTTTGCTTGCACAGGGTTTGGCACACAAACGTGTTGCACGTTCCAGTTCCAGTTCCAGTTCTGAAGAACGTAGAAGAAGGCCTCCACCACCCGCACCCCCGGCACCACCTGCACCACCCGCACCCCCGGCACCACCTGCACCACCCGCACCCCCGGTATGCACCTTCTTTATTTCGTGTACAAAGAGATACTTGACATATTGGATTTCCTGAAACAATGTTGGCATGCTGTTATGGAAATTTAGGTAATAATGTATTGTTATTATATTATAATATTATTTGACAGCATTTTTAGTCTGAACTGCTGCACCATAGGACAGAACAATTAATGTATTTCATCTATTTTTATTTATTTATTATATTTTAGATGCCAGGGTTTTCTCTAGCCGATATTCTGAAGATCATTGAGGCATTAAAGGCAGCCGCACCCGCTCCTCCTTCAGGCTCACGCTAACCTGGTGTGAGTTTCCCCAAGTCTAAGTTCAGCACTTAGAGTCTGAGAAGTACTGCATGTGCCATGTTAAATTTAATTAGGCCACCTAAAAGAAACATTTGCTTGCATTGTAAATGTTAGTTTTAGGATGTGATTTTCATCTGACAATTCACTTAAATATTCAAATTATTTTGTGTAAGGAGATATAAGCAAATAACATGTATATATACACATACACATAGCCTGGTTTGGGGGCTGTCCCCCGGAGAAAATGTTTTACATTTGAAGTTAAATGCATCAATCTGGTGCACTTTGAGAGGACAATCAAGAGGCTAGATCTGTAAAGAATTTAGTGCATTTGCAAACAATCCAGTGATAAACCCATGCACTTGTATGGCCATTTAAGATATTTGCCCCTACATTTGAGTCATCAAACAAATTAGGTAAAAGTTGTCACGTGTTGTACAGGTTTATTTCAAGTGTTTGGAATCACACTAATATATTATTTATTTCTGTGTTCGACAGGATGGATGACCACACCTCTCTATGCCTGCAGCAATCAAGAACTCCAGGAATCACACTGTCTGAATAATCCTAATATCACATAAATAGACTGAAATCAATAAAGTGTAATGATATCTATGGGAAATCTAAATTTTGTTCTTTCTATCAAAATCTGATTCAGAATTATAGCTTAATTCGGTGCAGTTCTCATTTTTCCTTTTGTCCTGGTTGGTTGAAAAATAAACTTCATCTTTCAATGCACTCATTACTTGTGTCAGTACAGTTTCTCCACTGATCGGACGCGTTTTTGGCCATTGTGCCTAAGACTGCAATCACAGTAATGCAGTGATCACAACTTTAAATGCATGAACTGAACTCTTAAGGATTTATGGCTCTCTTCACACAATCTTTCCTTGTCACACAACTATCACATTGAAAACACAGTTTGCAAAACATTTAACACAAATGCCAATTTCATCTCAGAGTCTTTTGCTCACACTTATCAAATGTTAGCCGAACGAAATACATTACCACAAATAATGTGGGATTAATCAAAGTTTTCGGATGTCATTTATTCCTAAGAGCCAAACAAACTTCACGAGTCTCAGCTGTTTGTATTGTGAGCGGAAATGAAGAAGCACGGTTAAAAAGCCTTTTTATTTCATTATTCCATTAATTAATATTTTACTGTGCAAAGGTTTTAGGCAGGTGTGAAAAAATGCAAAACTAAGAATGCTTTCAAAAATAGAAATGTTAATAGTTTATTTTTATCAATGAACAAAATGCAAAGTGAGTGAACAGAATAAAAATCTAAATCAAATCAATATTTGGTGTGACCACCCTTCGCCTTCAAACCAGCATCAATTCTTCTAGGTACACTTGCACAACGTCAGGGATTTTGTAGGCATATAGTCAGGTGTGTGATTATCCAATTATACCATGAAAACACAGGAACTAGGGTGCAGAACAATGGCAGCAGGTTATCTGGACTGATGAGTCAAGATGTGAAATATCTGGCTGTAGCAGTAGGCAGTTCACCGAAGGGCTGGAGAGCGGTACAAGAATGAGTGTCTGCAGGCACCAGTGAAGCATGGCGGAGGTTCCTTGCAAGTTTGGGGCTGCATTTCTGCAAATGGAGTTGGGGATTTGGTCAGAATGAATGATCTCCTCAATGCTGAGAAGTACAGGCAGATACTTATCCATCAAGCAATACCATCAGGGAGGCCCCAAATTTATTTTGCAGCAGGACAACGACCCCAAACATACAGCCAATGTCATTAAGAACTATCTTCAGCGTGAAGAAGAACAACTATATAGACAATATTTATAGTGGCAAAATTGTTTTGATATGCCAGTTTGATATTATAATTATTGAAATTGTATCAAAACGCAACAGGATTCAACATTAAGATGGGTGTTGTTTCATTCCGGTAATCCTGATTAATTAATTCTTTAGTTGAATATAAATTCCATTAAACAAGTAGCCTAGCCTACTACGCCTATGAAACAACAAACTATAACGGTAAGTTCAAGTTCAAGGTACACCTGCAAACATCATTGCAGTCTATAGAAGTGGCATGACATGTGGTTGATGCGCTTGTTTACAAGTTTAGTTTTTTTGCCTCGCATTTAATGTCAGAGGTTGACGAGAATTGCTTTTCCCAGTCAGAAGGTGCTAATTCGTTCATTCTGATAAGACGTGAATGCAGCATTAGGCTTAATTGCTATAGCTTTACATTTACAGCTTTATTAGAAGATTTGAACCATGGCCACATGATCACTTAGTTTGAGGCTTGTGACACCTCCTTCTGGGTCTCTGCTAGGACAGGGAAAACGTAACTATAGGCTATTGCTGTCACCCTCCGGTGGGATTCCAGATACCGATGTCTCCTATGATTTGCCAATGCGTTCCTCCAGCCCAATGTATACTCCGTTAGTGAAGCCTGGAAGGCAGCAGCTTGTTGAAATAGTAAACTAATCACAATGGGCTTAACAAGCTAGCTAGCTCACTAACATAAATACAGATACATTTATTAAAAATTGTTATGTACGGCACTGAGGACCCAAAAGCAGACCAAGGGATGATCCAAAAACATTGTTTGTTCAGTCCAAGGTTCAGAGCCAAGAGATCAACAGACAATGCCCAAATCAGAAGGCAAAATAAAAGTCGAAAAAACAATCAAGGGTCAAAATCCAGGGAGTCAGAAAAACGAAGGTATAAAAGGGCTGAGGCAAAAAGAAGGCGAGAAGGCGAAGCAAATATTCAAAAACCAAAGAAACAGATGGGCAACCAAAACAAGAGGGCAAGGAAAACTGGAAAATCAAAACAAAGGGGTGTCGTAAGAATCTCAATAAACAGGCGTACTTAAATCTCGGCACTGAATATGATCAACGTTCTGACAACGAGTACTGCGGAGACTGAGGATTAAATACCTGAGGGAAGGTGACAATCTAGGCGGGGCTCGGGAAAAAGGTGGGCTAAACAAATAGACAACACGTGTGAGACATAAAAAGGTAATAATGCAATAACAGGGAGATGAAAATGCAGCCTGGATGCATGTAAACACACATGTAAAACATATGGCTCCAGAGTAGACATTTGCATAGAGTGAAGACGTAGTGATAGTGAGAGATAGGTGCGAACACTTCGCTGAAACTAAGCAAGTAATCAGGGATAGCATAGGAAGGTAGAGTTATAGAACAGCGTGGAAAGCTAGGAGATCACGTTTGTGAGTTAGTTACGTGATTAAATCTAAACTACCCAATTAAAGTGACTGTTAGTTTGTTAGTTTACAACATTTAACTATCGAGAGAAACCGGAAGTAAGGAATGCATTTTAAACCCCCTGAAATGGCAAGATTGCTTGCTCGAAATACTGTTCCCAACTTGGGAACTCTACTAAAGCCACTGATCAGCTGGTCTTTGATCAATATTGTCCCCCTGAGTATTCAGTGGTAACTAAGGCTGAAAAGGTACAAGATGAATTAGAGATCACGTCAAAACCAAGAAGAATTTATTCACAGGCAGGTAGGTCATAATGGTAGAATTCAACAGTCAATCACATAATACAGAAATTAAGAATGGAAATATTGAGTAAATAATCTTCCCCAGCCTGCTTCAGCTACACACAGTTACCTTTATATTACCCGATTACATCCATACCAAAAGGTTATCATCATATCTTATTATGTTGCAGTTGTCATGAAAAGTCCATCATTAATCCAGGAGAGAAGTGAATGGTGTAATGACAGAAGTGTCCAAATGGCACTGTGAGAGTGTCCTGGGTCTTTCCCATCGGAAGTGACCAGGTGGTGGGTCACAGAGACATTACTTTCCCATGGATTGGCCAGGGGCTGAATGACCTCTCCAAGGCCCCAAGAACACATCCACAACCATGACAATTTCCCTTCATCTCAGTCATTCTAGATGCGGACATTCTTGGGAGCCAATGGTCTGAATCCCCCAAAGGAAGTCCGAATCGTAGAGCTTACCGGGGATACCTGGAGAGAGATGTATTTGAGAGTTTTCATGACAACCGTATTATATAGTAAATATGTTTTTGTGCCTCTCATGGTAATATACATTGTGATTTTGGATAAACTTGATTTGGGTGAATTAAAGGAAAGGAGAAAAAACCCAAGATTGCTTGGTTTATTCTCCTTATCACCAAAATCCAGGCCTTTGTTCTTGACCATAAAAATGGGTCAACCATCTGGAATTTAGAGCCAAACTCCCACCAGCCAGTGAGACCTTCAAGTCAGGGGGCTAAAGCAAATGACTTCTACAGAGACAGATTGCGCACAGTTTCCCCTTGGCTCCTGGATGGTTATGATGTCCTAGGTATACTCTTACAAAATCTAGACCATTGCACCAGTCGCACTGAAACAATCTGAATAACACCAAACATTACTATATTCTGATCTGGGATTGTCATGAAACATTTCTGTGCTCAAACCTGCGAGGAATGTGAGAGAAGGGGGGGGGGGCTCCACAGGGGGCCCAGGAAGATAGTCCCTCCGGGAACCACACTCTAGTTTACCCCCACAGGCAAAAAGGTGGGGCTAACGATGTATGCTCCAGGAGGGGGAAGTCAGCATGCTGACCAGCGTGATGACACCAGATGTTAATTATTTCCGGCTTACAATGTGTGGTGAGCATTCAGGCACAAAATGGCTGCCCCATTGGTGGTGGCTGAGGCGGGTTCCCCCTCATCACAGCAAAGCGATTTGAGTGTGAGAAAAGCGCTAATATAAACGCAAGTATCTATCTGAGAAAGAAAGAAAGCAGGGTTTGATGGTGAAAGTAAAGGCAGACCTATGAAGAGGGTTAATAGGCATAATCACACTTCAGATTCCTTCACCTATGTACAGAATATTGCCCCATCAGGTGAGAAAATAAATCCAGGTATGGCTCAATAGTTTTTGGTGATGGTGATTAATTCTGTTGCTGCTTATGCCTGTCATCTCACCATTGTCATTAAAGATTTCAAAATATGTAATATTTGGCAATAACAACAGCAATAAGGAAGACATGAAATTATAATAATGTGATGTCATTATCAGCCTCCTACCCTATATAAGGTTGAGCTTCAGAGAGTCTTTTCATCAAATTCATCAAACCTTCACTGTGAAATCCTGTTGAGAAAAACGTATGTCTGAACTCACTGATATATTTTTCTGTCATCACAGTTGTAGTATTCCTTACTTCCATGAGTTAAATAATTATATACTAAAATAAAACATTTCAAGAATAATAATGAAAATATATAATGTGGACAAAAACAGAGGTTCACCTAAAGTTTTTGAAAGGTTAAATTTATTCATTTATAGGTATGTTGGTGTTTTTTCAGTGACTATTGTTATTTTGTTATTTTGTAATTTGTTATTGTTATTTGTTATTTTGTCAGAGAAGAGTCATATGTGATCTTCACTCGTGAACTCCTGATCTATGCAGGCATGCTAGAATTCACATAGTGTGATACTGCCATTAACCCCAACTTGACCCTCAATGGCAGATCGCGTGTGGACAGCCATACCCGCTGCCCCACCCTATAGCAGGGCGCTGACCGGCGACGTCTGTCGGCCAGCCTTTTCTGGTTGGCCGTAGCCCTTCAGAGCCACTCGCACCTTCCTCCATGTGGCCCGGCACCGCCAAACAAAGGCCTCAGCAGAGGGCACTTCGCCCCCTTTCTCTAGCTCTGGGAACAGTGGCGGGGGATAGCCAAATTGTACCTTGAACGGTGAGAGGCCTGTGGACGCATTTAGTAACGTATTGTGGGCTTACTCCTCCCACGTGAGCTGGCAGCTCCATGACGTGGGGTTGTCCATAGCCAGACACCGGAGTGTGTTCTCGAGCGTTTGGTTAGTGCGTTCTGTCTGCCCGTTGGTCTCTGGGTGGAAGCCAGATGAAAGGCTCACCGAGGCACCCAACAGAAAACAGAACGCACGCCAGAACCGGGAAGCGAACTGGGGTCCGCGATCCGACACCACGTCCTGTGGTAGACCGTGAAGTCTAAACACATGGTCTTCCACCAACCTTGCGGTCTCCCCTGCTGATCGTAATCTTGGCAGTGCCACAAAATGAGCCGCCTTGGAAAAACGGTCCAACACCCCTAGAATGACCGTTTTACCCTTCGATGGTGGCAGACCCGTGATGAAGTCTAGCGCGATGTGACTCTAGGGATGCTTAGGGATGGGTAACGGGCGTAGCTGCCCTGATGGCGGTTGGTGAGAGCCCTTGCTGCGTGCGCAAACTGGACACGCGGCTACGAACTCACGGACGTCCTTTTCCATCCCGGGCCACCAGAACCGTCGAGACACCAAATCGCGCCCAGCGGGCCTGGCGCGAGTTGCGAGTCTTAGCCGATTGAATATATTCCAAGTTTTTATGATCCGTCCACACTGTGAACGGATGCTCCGCCCCCTCCAGCCAATGCCGCCACTCCTCCAAAGCTAGTTTGACTGCTAGCAGCTCCCTGTCTCCCACATCGTAGTTTCTCTAGGCTTGGGACAGTGACCGCGAGAAAAAACGCACAGGGGTGCACCTTTTGGTCTTGGGGGGACCGTTGAGATAAAATAGCCCCTACCCCCAGCTCGGAGGCGTCAACCTCTACAATTAATGGTATGGAGGGGTTCGGAGTTATTAAAATAGGTTCCGAACAGAACCTATTCTTCAACTCAACGAACGCAGCTTCCGCACGAGCTGTCCATACAAAACGCGCGGGGCCTTCTTCTTTGTGAGCGCAGTAATGGGTGCGACTACGGTGCTGAAATTACGGATAAAACGACGATAAAAATTGGCGAAGCCTAGGAACCTCTGCACTTGCTTAACCGATTCCGGGGTAGGCCAATTTTTTTACGGCAGAGATTTTTTTTTGGTCCATCTCTGTTTTACCCGCAGATACAATAAAACCAAGGAAAGACACTGAATTAGCGTGAAACACGCACTTCTCAGCCTTCACAAAAAGGCGAGCCTCCAAAAGACGCGACAGCACTAGTTTCACGTGGCGAATATGCTCAGAGATAGTGGCGGAGAAGATCAGGATATTGTCCAGGTAGACAAATACAAACTTCTCCAGCATTTCTCTGAGCACATCATTGACTAATGCCTGAAACACCGCGGGGGAGTTGGTAAGGCCGAATGGCCGAATGGCATGACGCGATACACGATAATGGCCAGAGTGTGTGTTAAACGCGGTCTTCCATTCGTCGCCCTCCCGTATGCGTACCAAATTGTACGCATTACGGAGATCTAATTTTGTGAACACCGATGCCGCGTGCAGGCGCTCAAACGCAGAGTTCATCAGCGGTAAGGGATATCTATTTTTACCTGTAATTGAGTTTAGTCCCCGGTAATCAATACATGGCCTAAGACTGCCGTCTTTCTTTTTAACAAAAAAAAAAAATCCCGCTCCTGCTGGTGATGAAGATGGTCTGATAAAACCATTCGCTAAGGCATCGCGAATGTATTACTTCATTGCCTTGCTCTCAGGCACTGACAAAGAATAGAGTGCGCCCCGGGGTGGAACTGTCCCTGGGTGTAACTCGATCACACAGTCGTACGACCGATGCGGTGGTAGTGTGGTCGCGCGCTGCTTGCTGAATACTTCTGTCAGCTCGCCATATACCCTCGGAACGATGGTCGGTAGCGGAAATTCGATAGCCCCAACCATACTTTCCTCACCCCCACTACCTGTGGTCTGAAAAAGGCTCTCGGTGTCCCAATCAGAGCCCTCACTGCCCTCCCCCTCGTCAGTAGGACGATTCCAATTGCACATGGAGTCCCACTCCAGGCTCCTCTCCTGCTCCTCCTCCTCAGGCACCCTGACACTAGGATTATGGGGCTCCCTAGCCTCCTCTTCGTCCAATTCGGACCCTATGTCAGTCTGAATAGGAGGGGTCGAGGAGTTATACACATGATTGGAGTGCTCATTACACTGCGGACCCCACCGGGACACCGGGTTGCTCCAGTTACCCCAGTTTATTTGTGGCTGATGTTTTACCAACCAGACATGTCCTAAAATGATCGGATAAACCGGAGATTCCATCAAATAAAAATATATACGTTCCTGGTGCCCCCCAAATGGGATACGCATAACCACTCGCTCCGTTTTGTGACGAACAAAATCAGCAAACTGAAAGATCATATTTACACTGTAATCTGTATAACTCTATTCTTTTGATTGATTATAATAAAGTATATCTTACTATAATCATATGTGATAAAGATTCTTTAGAGGAATACATTGAATACAGGACATCGAATACCAGATTTGCATCACACCCTTCACTTCGAGACTGGGCTGGAAGTTCAGTGGAACTTACCAGGGCTCCAGAACGTTCAGAGTACTTGAGTTTGTCCCTGAGACACCTCCTCGTGGGGTACTGCTCGTGGGAACGTGAGGTCTGAGCTCGGCAAGGGGTCCGTGGCTCACGACACTGTACTCATATTCATTGTTTCATTTCAAATCCAATGTGTTGGAGTACAGAGCCAAGAGAACAGAAAGTGTACCATTCTCCAAATACTTATGGACTGCACAGTATATGTGTAACAAATGTAATATAAAATGTAGATTTATAATATGAAGCACTTTTTTCAGTGTGTGAGTTCTGCAATACAGCACATGGTGATTTGGGTTGGGTCGGTTCCTTCAGGAGGCGTATCAACAAGGCTCTTGCACATCTTCTGAGGCTCAGATTAAAGTGAAGCAAGAAGAGACACCTCATATGACTGGCAAAACTGAATGCTGTCCTCAAAGCTGAGGTCAACTCTGCCTCACCCTAAAGTTTCAGCTGTATGAAGGCATAATAAAATACATAGATAAATGGAGGTCTCAAGCAGAAACCGAAAATAGATTATAATTGGACACTAAAAGCATACAATCGTATGTGAATCACATATTAACAGATACAAATATAATTAATGGTAAATTCATGAATGAATTAAAAATATAAATAAATGAGGGGTGTTGGGTGGCTCAGTCAGATTTAGGCGCCATGGCCCGATCTGCTCAGGTTTCATCACTGTCTAGGGATGTAACTAGGGATGTGACAAATCATCAGTTTTTGCAACTGGTTCCCATCCCATTTTTTAAAACGGTTAACCGGTATACTGCTCATGGAAATATATATTTTTAACTGGATTACTGAGAAATGTAATTGCATTTTCTCACTTTTTTTTGTGCCATCTCAATAGTTAAATGTCAATATTGTAAGTCAGATAATAGTAAGTCAGCCTAATTGCCAAATTAAATATTTGCATTTACATTGAGATTGTGCTGGGTAACCTCACTGTTACAGAAATCTGTAGTTAAATCCATGTAGTTAGTTTACGTCCAGGCATGTTGGTCGATCGTGTGTCATTTTTTTTAAATGCGTAAATTCAAATGATAATTCTTCATGGGTGCTGGGTGCCAAATTTGTACGTTCAAATTTGTAATAATAAATAAAAAGTAGGGGGTTCCTGGGTGTCCTGGCTAAATTCACATTCTGGCTCTTTCAACCTGCCTCCTAATCAACCCCTGATAAAAAGAGTTATGACCCTCTCCACCCTTGGTGATGTGTGGTGAGTATTCAGGCACAAAATGGCTGCTGTTGCAGCACCCATTGGTGGTGGCTGAGGCGGGTTCCCCCTCATCACTGCAAAGCACTTTGAGTGTGAGAAAAGTGCTAATATAAACGCAAATATCTATCTAAATAAATGAATGAAGAAAGAAAGCAGGGTTTGATGGTGAAAGTAAAGGCAGACCTATGAAGAGGGTTAATAGGCATAACCACACTTCAGATTCCTTCACCTATGTACAGAATATTGCCCCATCGGTTGAGAAAATAAATCCAGGTATGGCTCAATTGTTTTTGATGATGGTGATTAATTCTGTTGTTGCTTATGCCTGTCATCTCAACATTGTCATTAAAGATTTCAAAATAGGTAATATTTTGGCAATAACAACAGCAATAAGGAAGACATGAAATTATAATAATGTGATGTCATTATCAGCCTCCTATTACTACGCTATATAAGGATGAACTGCAGAGAGTCTTTTCATCAAACTCATCAAGCCTTCACTGCAAAATCCTGTTGGGAAAAACGTAAGTCTGAACTCTACAGAGCTCACTGATATATTTTTCTTGTCATCGCAGTTCCGTACTTTCTATAAGTTAATTAATTAGATACGAAATGAGGGTCACCCAAATTGGTCATTGGTTTTTGTAAGGTTTAATGTATGTTTTCTTTTTTCAGTGACTGTATCAAATATGAAGACTTCCATCATGCTGATATGTCTCATTGGAATGAGCCTGGTTCTTCCAGTAAGTTCTTTCATTGGGACTTACATCAAACACTGTCACAATAAAGAATGTATTTATGTATTTATGTATTCATTTTAATGAGAAAAGAGACATATGTGTGCCATTCATGGTCTTCACTGTTTGTGCTGATTGGAGTATTTGCTTTTTCAGGCAACTTCTGATTCCACTTCCAGTTCCTTTGAGGTGCAGTATTTCTTTACATCCAGTAAATTATTTAATTGTGACCTACAGCAAAACAGTGTGATAATAAAGCATTGTTATTTTGTCAGAGAAGAGTCATATGTGCACCACTCCTGATTTATAATGTTTGTGCTGTGTGGTGTGTTTGCTTGCACAGGGTTTGGCACACAAACGTGTTGCACGTTCCGTTTCCAGTTCTAAAGAGGATAGTAGAAGGCCTCCACTATCCGCACCCCCGTCACCACCTGCACCACCCGCACCCCCGGCACCACCTGCCCCACCCGCACCCCCGGTATGCACCTTCTTTATTTCATGTACAAAGAGATACTTGACATATTGGATTTCCTGAAACAATGTTGGCAGGCTGTTATGGAAATTTAGGTAATAATGTATTGTTATTATATTATAATATTATTTGACAGCATTTTTAGTATGAACTGCTGCACCATAGGACAGAACAATTCATGTATTTCATCTATTTTTATTTATTTATTATATTTTAGATGCCAGGGTTTTCTCTAGCCGATATTATGAAGATCATTGAGGCATTAAGGGCAGCCGCACCCGCTCCTCCTTCAGGCTCACGCTAACCTGGTGTGAGTTTCCCCAAGTCTAAGTTCTGGAGTCTGAGACGTACTGCATGTGCCATGTTAAATTTAATTAGGCCACCTAAAAGAAACATTTGCTTGCATTGTAAATGTTAGTTTTAGGATGTGATTTTCATCTGACAATTCACTTAAATATTCAAATTATTTTGTGTAAGGAGATATAAGCAAATAACATGTATATATACACATACACATAGCCTGGTTTGGGGCTGTCCCCCGGAGAACATTTTTTACATTTGAAGTAAAATGCATCAATCTGGTGCACTTTGAGAGGACAATCAAGAGGCTAGATCTGTAAAGAATTTAGTGCACTTGCAAACAATCCAGTGATAAACCCATGCACTTGTATGGCCATTTAAGATATTTGCGCCTACATTTGAGTAATCAAACAAATTAGGTAAAAGTTGTCACGTGTTGTACAAGTTTATTTCAAGTGTTTGGAATCACACTAATATATTATTTATTTCTGTGTTCGACAGGATGGATGACCACACCTCTCTATGCCTGCAGCAATCAAGAACTCCAGGAATCACACTGTCTGATTAATCCTAATATCACATAAATAGACTGAAATCAATAAAGTGTAATGATATCTATGGGAAATCTAAATTTTGTTCTTTCTATCAAAATCTGATTCAGAATTATAGCTTAATTCAGTGCAGTTCTCATTTTTCCTTTTGTCCTGGTTGGTTGAAAAATAAACTTCATCTTTCAATGCACTCATTACTTGTGTCAGTACAGTTTCTCCACTGATCGGTTTTTGGCCATTGTGCCTAAGACTGCAATCACAGTAATGCAGTGATCACAACTTTAAATGCATGAACTGAACTCTTCAGGATTTACGGCTCTCTTCACACAATCTTTCCTTGTCACACAACTATCACATTGAAAACACAGTTTGCAAAACATTTAACACAAATGCCAATTTCATCTCAGAGTCTTTTGCTCACACTTATCAAATGTTAGCCGAACGAAATACATTACCACAAATAATGTGGGATTAATCAAAGTTTTCGGATGTCATTTATTCGTAAGAGCCAAACAAACTTCACGAGTCTCAGCTGTTTGTATTGTGCGCGGAAATGAAGAAGCACAGTTATAAAGCCTGTTTCTCTCATTATTCCATTAATTAATATTTTACTGTGCAAAGGTTTTAGGCAGGTGTGAAAAAATGCTGTAAACTAAGAATGCTTTCAAAAATAGAAATGTTAATAGTTTATTTTTATCAATTAACAAAATACAAAGTGAGTGAACAGAATAAAAATCTAAATCAAATCAATATTTGGTGTGACCACCCTTTGCCTTCAAACCAGCATCAATTCTTCTTGGTACACTTGCACAAAGTCAGGGATTTTGTAGGCATATAGTCAGGTGTGTGATTACCCAATTATATCATGGAAACACAGGAACTAGGGTGCAGAACAATGGCAGCAGGTTATCTGGACTGATGAGTCAAGATGTGAAATATCTGGCTGTAGCAGTAGGCAGTTAACCGAAGGGCTGAGGAGCGGTACAAGAATGAGTGTCTGCAGACCAGTGTGATGACACCAGATGTTAATTATTTCCGGCTTACAATGTGTGATGAGCATTCAGGCACAAAATGGCTGCCGTTGCAGCACCCATTGGTGGTGGCTGAGGCGGGTTCCCCCTCATCACGGCAAAGCGATTTGAGTGTGAGAAAAGCGCTAATATAAATGCAACTATATATCTAAGAAAGAAAGTAGGGTTTGATGGTGAAAGTAAAGGCAGACCTATGAAGAGGGTTAATAGGCATAATCACACTTCAGATTCCTTCACCTATGTATAGAATATCAGGTGAGAAAATAAATCCAGGTATGGCTCAATAGTTTTTGACGATGGTGAGTAATTCTATTGCTGCTTATGCCTGTCATCTCACCATTGTCATTAAAGATTCCAAAATATATAATATTTTGGCAATAACAACAGCAATAAGGAACATTAAATTATAATAATGTGATGTCATTATCAGCCTCCTATTACTACCCGATATAAGGATGAGCTACAGAGAGTCTTTTCATCAAACTCATCAAGCCTTCACTGTGAAATCCTGTTGGGAAAAACTTAAGTCTGAACTCTGAACTCTACAGAGCTCACTGAAATATTTTTCTGTCATCAGAGTTTTAGTGTTCCTTACTTTCAATAAGTTAAATAATTATATACTAAAATAAAACATTTCAAGAATAATAATGAAAATATATAATGAGGTTCACCTAAATTGTTCATTGGTTTTTGAAAGGTTTAATTTATGAATTTATAGGTATGTTTTTTTTTTTCAGTGTCTATTGTTATTTTGTTATTTTGTTATTGTTATTTGTTATTTTGTCAGAGAAGAGTCATATGCTCTAGTGCTGTCACACACTTTGGCTGATCAGATCATCTCAGGATTAAGTAGGTGTAATAAAGCAAAAATGTTCCTAATAAAGTGCTCAGTGAGTGTATGAACTGCATTATTCTATGAATACATATTCTGCTGAACCATATGACATAATTCATGTATTTTTTTAAATTTTTTATTACATTTTAGATGAAGTTCAGCCAACTCCTTGACATCATCAAGATAGTCAAGATTCTTGCACCTGCTCCAGCCCCTACTCCTGCTCCTGCCCCTACTCCTACTCCAGCCCCTACTCCTGCTCCTACTCCAGCCCCTACTCCTGCTCCTACTCCTGCTCCTGCCCCTACTCCTACTCCCACTCCAGCCCCGACTCCTACTCCTACTCCAGCCCCTACTCCAGCCCCTACCCCTGCTCCTACTCCAGCTCTTATTAATTTCTGCATAGCAGAATTATTGCTATCATTGTAATTCTAGACCGTTGGGGTGTAATTGTTCTCTACATGAGTTATAAAATTGCTAAATCTGATGTTTCGGTATTTCATTAAATGTATTTGCAGCATAATTTATATTGGTGTATTATTTTGTGCTGTTTTGTGATGAGTAGGGGCCACAGAAATGTATTACTGTGTTCGACAGGATGGATGACCGCTCTTCTCCATGCCTGCAGCAATCAAGAACTCCAGGAATCACACTGTCTGTATAGTCCTAATAAATAGACTGAAATAAATATAGTGGAATGACATCTAACATCTCCATTTTTTTCTTCTGAATTATAATTATCAGAATTATATCTTCATTTAGTGAAGTTCTAATCCTTCCTTTTGTCTTGGTTGATTGAAAATGATTACTGAATAAAGTTCCTCTTTCAATGCACTCTGCCTCCCTCTGAGTGCCTCTGTACACCTTTTCCACTCTGCCCCCTAGAGGGCAAGTTCCACCTTTTTTTACTGGTCCTAAAAAGTGTCAATATCTCAAAAACGATTTACTGCGGAGACATGGTTGAAGACTTAAATTAAAAAACAGACTTGTACCAGAAGCACCAATGTATGTCAGAGCATGTACACAGAGTGTACACAAAAGTTACACAATTTATACCTGTGTTACTGAATAAATCATAAAGATACAACAATGGATTTTTACCGTGTCTGCAATTTTATGTGAATGTGAGTTTTACCAAAACTGCACCCAGATTTCCTCAAGTGTCCCCAAATCTCTCCAAATACAAAACGTCTGTATATATTTTTGGACAGACACATGAATGATCAAGAAAGCTTATTTTTCTATGAGTATGTTTTCATAAAGCTCTCCAAAGTGTTCAAAAAACTCTAACGCTTTCTAACAAATATGCATCACATTTCAAATGGAACTTTATTTAAAAATTAGGTGAACCAGAGCCCTGTTAGCCAGTACAATTACAGGTATAGCAAGCCCAAATCCTGTAATTGCACACGTTTGTATATTTTATTGTGCCTATATATAATCGATATACTATAATAATTTCACAATTACAGGGGTGGCCTGAAGCGTAGTGGTTAAGGTACATGACTGGGACACGCAAGGTCGGTGGTTCTAATCCCGGTGTAGCCACAATAAGATCTGCGCAGCCTTTGGGCCCTTGAGCAAGGCCCTTAACTCTGCATTGCTCCAGGGGAGGATTGTCTCCTGCTTAGTCTAATCAACTGTACGTCGCTCTGGATAAGATCGTTTGCCAAATGTAATAATGTAACAACTGGGAAAAAATGTGATCTAAGTGACTTTGACCGTGGAATGATTTTTGGTGGTAGACAGGTTGGTTTGAGTATCACAGAAACTGCTTATCTCCTGGTATTTTCATGTACACTAGTCTCTAGAGTTTGCAACATATTCTACAAGGTCATTATCCTAGGTCTTTGTTCTTTGGCAGCTTCCACTTGGACTTTCAAGTGCAAACTAGGACCACTAGGGGGCCGCAGAGTGGTGTCTGGGATCATTCAGAGAACGTGGAGGCAGTGTACAGCAGCAGGAAGTAGCTGCTCTTGCAGCCACTAGGCAAGGCCCTGGCTTTAGCAACAGCCCAGGCTCCAGCAGGCCCAACTATAACAGGCCCAGGCTTCAGCTACACCAGGCCCAGGCTCCAGCTAAACCTCGCCCAGGTTCAAGCTACACCAGGCCCAGCCTCCAGCTACTCCAGGCCCAGGCTCCAGCTACACCGGGCCCAGGCTCCAGCTACACCGGGCCCAGGCTCCAGCTACTCCAGGCCCAGGCTCCAACAGTGGCCTCAACAGACAGAGGACACTTTTGGATTTGGATTGGATATTGGATCCTGTATATCTTGGAGTAACTCCTGTTTACAGTACATCCAGGTAAGACCTCATTCCAACTATATCTGAAAGTAATTGCTGATTTGGAGTGAAAATACTGACAGATTTGAAGATGAAGAGGCACACTAATAAGACCCAAAGAGATGAGCCTGATTTTGTAACTATGGATATGCTCAAGGACATGTTGGAACAACAGAAAATCTTTTATGAAGAACTTCTAAAAAGACAGGAAGCGTCTTTTAGTACTTTTACTCAAATGATCCTGGATTCGACAAATAAGAGAGTTGACTCCATGCTGACTGAGATTCAAGACCTTAAGATCAGTCTGAAATACTCTCAAAAAGATATTGATGATATAAAAAAGGATCTGACCAAGCATTCTGCTGAGGCTAAGGATCTTGTAAAACAGGTCCTAGAAATCAAATCTAAGCCATCACCTTCAAATGACAACTCTGAGAGGGTGGATTATCTGGAGAACCAAACCCGGAGGAACAATCTAGTCATTGAAGGCATCATGGCTGACAAAGCTGATGAGAATTGGACTGAGACTGAAACCAAGGTTAGAGAGCTGTTCACCTCAAAGCTGAAACTGGATGTGGGCACTATTGAGAGAGAGCGTGCACACAGGAATGGCAAATTCAGGGGTGATGCTGGGAAGCCAAGGCCGGTAGTGGTTAAGCTTTTACGCTTTAAAGACAAACAACTTATCTTGGCCAGGGCAAGAGCTAACCTCAAGAACACTTCTGTGTATATAAATGAAGACTTTTCAGATCAACTGCACAAGAAGCGTGCTGAACTGCTGCCAGCAATGAAGGAGGCAAGAGCTCAAGGGGACTATGCAATTATTAGCTATGATCGCCTCATTGTGAAACCAAGAAGGGATGGAAGGAGAGAGGCCCATTAATTTGTTTAATGGGTTCAATGTTTTTATTTTTCATTGTATTCTCTTTTTTAATCAAACAAAGATCGATTTAGAGGAATAGTTCACCATGTGTTTTAACTTACCAAAGAAGGGTTTAAAAATTGCACATCTTAATATATGCAGTCTTAAATATAAAGTTCATGAGGTGTCTTCCTTACTCGTAAATGAGAATTTACACATACTTGCCATTTAAGAAACTCATTTAGATTCTTTAATAGATGTAAATGAAATTGCTGTGTCAGGATATAATGTTTTCAGAAAGGACTGAAATTGTTATGGTGGTGGTGTGGCAATATATATACAAAATCATATACCTGTTAGGATGAGAGAGGACCTTGTGACCTCAGCCATTGAGGCCCTATGGGTTCAAATACATTTGCCTCACACCAAACCATTTCTCTTGGGGTGTTGCTATAGACCACCGAGTGCAAACATTCAATACTTAGATGAAATATGTTAAATGTTGCAAAAGGCTACTGACATTGATAGAGAGATTTATTTTTTAGGTGATTTTAATATTGATTGGCTCTCGGAAACATGTGCTTTGAAAAGAAAACTGAGTGATATGGCAACTGTGTGTGATTTATCTCAGATGATAAATGTACCTACTCGGGTTTTTACTAACTGTATGGGACAGAATTCAGCAACCTGTATTGACCACATATTCACTAATGCTAAAGAAAAGTGCTCAAAGGCTGTATCAATTCCAATTGGTTTTAGTGATCATAATTTGGTGGCAATGGTCAGAAAAGCTAAAGTTCCAAAAGCTGGACCTAAAGTCATTCTCAAGAGATCTTTAAAACATTTTTGTGAGAACGACTTCATTGGAGACATAAACAAGGTATAATGGGAAAAAGTGTGTGCAATAAACAATGTGGACACAGCACTAGATCTATTTACAAAAATGTTTACTGAGGTGGCTGATAAACATGCCCCCATTAGGAAATTCACCGTTAAAACAAGAAAAATAACTCAAAAATAACATTTTCTAAGGACAGACATGATCATGAAACAAGACAAGCGAGAATGGGTCATGTTACAATGCCTCAACCTAGAACCAATGCAAGGAAAAAAACGGGTATGTATAGAGCTATCTCCCTTTGGAATAGGTTGCCATGCTTGATTACTCAAGCAATAAGTAAGTTTTAAAAATAAATTAAAGAGGTTATTCTTGGGTACAGGCCTGCAAAATAAATTGATAAATGGTTTTATTTAAATGTGTTTGAAATGTTCTGTTATACTGTAAAGGTGTTTTGTGTTTGTTTTTGGGGGTGTGAAGATGATTACTGTATTAATGTATGCTTATAAGTGAAAGCATGAGTATACTTTTATGTTTTTAAGGTGGACCCCAGGAAGAGTAGCTGTTACCTCGGTAACAGCTAATGGGGATCCCAATAAACCAATAAACCAATAAAAACGAATGGTGCAAAAAAGGTGACTTTAAAGTGACTGTACTCATAGTCATTGTTTCATTTCAAATCCAATGTGCTGGAGTACAGAGCCAAGAGAACAGAAAGTGTACCATTGTCCAAATACTTATGGACTGCACAGTATATGTGTAACAAATGTAATATAAAATGTAGATTTATAATATGAAGCACTTTTTTCAGTGTGTGAGTTCTGCAATACAGCACATGGTGATTTGGGTTGGGTCGGTTCCTTCAGGAGGCGTATCAACAAGGCTCTTGCACATCTTCTGAGGCTCAGATTAAAGTGAAGCAAGAAGAGACACCTCAGATGGCAAAACTGAATGCTTTCCTCAAAGCTGAGGTCAACTCTGTATGAAGGCATAACAAAATACATAGATAAATGGAGGTCTCAAGCAGAAACCACTTTATAAATGCGAAATAGATTATAATTGGACACTAAAAGCATAGAATCGTATGAGAATCACATATTAACAGATACAAATATAATTCATGGTAAATTAATGAATTAATTAAAAATATAAATAAATGAGGGGTGTTGGGTGGCTCAGTCAGATTTAGGCGCCATTGGCCCGATCTGCTCAGGTTTCATCACTGTCTGGTAACTAGGGATGTGACAAATCATCAGTTTTAGCAACTGGTTACCATCCCATTTTTTAAAACGGTTAACCGGTTAACCGATATTGCTCATGAAAATATATATTTTTAACTGGATTACTGAGAAATGTAATTGCATTTTCTAACTTTTCTTTGTGCCATGTCAATAGTTAAATGTCAATATTGTAAGTCAGATAATAGTAAGTCAGCCTAATTGCCAAATTAAATATTTGTATTTACATTGAGATTGTGCAGGGTAACCTCACAGTTACAGAAATCTGTAGTTAAAGTTTTTTTTAAATGCGTAAATTAAAATGATAATTCTTCATGGGTGCTGGGTGCCAAATTTGTACGTTCAAATTTGTAATAATAAATAGAAAGTAGGGGGTTCCTGGGTGTCCTGGCTAAATTCACATTCTGGCTCTTTCAACCTGCCTCCTAATCAACCCCTGATAAAAAGAGTTATGACCCTCTCCACCCTTGGTGATGTGTGATGAGCATTCAGGCACAAAATGGCTGCCGTTGCAGCACCCATTGGTGGTGGCTGAGGCGGGTTCCCCCTCATCACTGCAAAGCAGTGTGAGAAAAGCGCTAATATAAACGCAAATATCTATCTAAATAAATGAATGAAGAAAGAAAGCAGGGTTTGATGGTGAAAGTAAAGGCAGACCTATGAAGAGGGTTAATAGGCATAATCACACTTCAGATTCCTTCACCTATGTACAGAATATTGCCCCATCGGTTGAGAAAATAAATCCAGGTATGGCTCAATTGTTTTTGATGATGGTGATTAATTCTGTTGCTGCTTATGCCTGTCATCTCAACATTGTCATTAAAGATTTCAAAATAGGTAATATTTTGGCAATAACAACAGCAATAAGGAAGACATGAAATTATAATAATGTGATGTCATTATCAGCCTCCTATTACTACCCTATATAAGGATGAACTGCAGAGAGTCTTTTCATCAAACTCATCAAGCCTTCACTGCAAAATCCTGTTGGGAAAAACGTAAGTCTGAACTCTACAGAGCTCACTGATATATTTTCTATAAGTTAATTAATTAGATACTAAATGAGGTTCACCCAAATTGGTCATTGGTTTTTGTAAGATATATTTCTTTTTTCAGTGAATATCAAATATGAAGACTTCCATCATGCTGATGTGTCTCATTGGAGTGAGCCTGGTTCTTCCAGTAAGTTCTTTCATTGGGACTTACATCAAACACTGTCACAATAAAGAATGTATTTATGTATTCATTTTAATGAGAAAAGAGACATATGTGTGCCATTCATGGTCTTCACTGTTTGTGCTGATTGGAGTATTTGCTTTTTCAGGCAACTTCTGATTCCAATTCCAAATCCATTGAGGTGCAGTATTTCTTTACATCCAGTAAATGATTTAATTGTGACCTACAGCAAAACAGTGTGATAATAAAGCATTGTTATTTTGTCAGAGAAGAGTCATATGTGCACCACTCCTGATTTATAATGTTTGTGCTGCGTGGTGTGTTTGCTTGCACAGGGTTTGGCACACAAACGTGTTGCACGTTCCATTTCTGTAGAGGATGTAGCCCAGGTATGCACCATCTTTATTTCATGTAGAAAGAGATACTTGACATATTGGATTTCCTGAAACAATGTTGGCATGCTAGGATGCACATAGAGTGGTACTGTAATCAAATAAATCCACAGGAAATGTATACGTAGGACCATACAAGAAGGTTTAGCCTGCTTGAGTTTTGGCCCATTCTGTTATGGAAACTAAATTTGGTAATAGTGTATTATTCTTATTCCAGTATTATATTATTTGACAGCATTTGTACTATGAGCTGCTGAACCAACAATTTATGTATTTCATCTATTTTTATTTATTTATTATATTTTAGACGGCAACGATTTCTCCAGCTGTTATAGAGATGATCAGGGAGGCACTCGGCATTCCCGCTTCAGGCTCACGCTAACCTGGTGTGAGTTTCCCGAATCATGTCCTAACAAATCTCTTGAAGTCTCTCTTCAAGCCATTAGCTCACTTTGTTTCCCAAAACATTGTATGTATGTCATAGCATGTGAAATATTATATTATTTATTTTTCCACAATATCCCAGGACTAGTCCTGAGACCCTAAGTACTGCATGTGCCATGTTAATTTTAATTAGGCTACCTAAAAATATTGCCCTGCTTGCAATTTAAATGTCAATTTTAGGATGTGATTAAGTCATTTCTATCTGACAATTCGCTTAAATAATAAAATTGTTTTGTGTAAGAAGATAAACGCAAATAACATATATATATGGACATACACATAGCCTGGTTTGAGGGCTGAAGTTAAATGCATCAATCTGGTGCACTTAGCGAGTATAATCGAAAGGCTAGATCTGTAAAGAATTTAGTGCATTTGTAAACAATCCAGTGATAAACCCATGCACTTGTATGGCCATTTAAGATATTTGAGCCTACATTTGAGACATCAAAGAAATTAAGTAAAAGTTGTCACGTGTTGTACAGGTTTATTTCAAGTGTTTGGAATCACACTAAAGCCTCAGAAATGTATTATTTATTTCTGTGTTCGACAGGATTGATGACCACACCTCTCTATGCCTGCAGCAATCAAGAACTGCAGGAATCACACTGTCTGTATAATCCTAATATCACATAAATAGACTGAGATCAATATAGTGTAATGATATCTATGGGAAATCCTTTTTTTTTTCTATCAAAATCTGATTCAGAATTATAGCTTAATTCAGTGCAGTTCTCATTTTTCCTTTTGTCCTGGTTGGTTGAAAAATAAACTTCATCTTTCAATGCACTCATTACTTGTGTCAGTTCAGTTTCTCCACTGTTTGGATGCGTTGTTGGAAATTGCAAGACTGCAATCACAGTAATGCAGTGATCACAATACAATCTTTCCTTATCACACAACTAGGGGGGGCAGCCTGTAGCGTAGTGGTTAAAGTAAATGACTGGGACACGCAAGGTCGGTGGTTCTAATCCCCCGTCAAGCCACAATAACATCCACACAGCCATTGGGCCCATGAGTAAGGCCCTTAAACCTGCATTGCTCCAGGAGAGGATTGTCTCCTGCTTAGTCTAATCAACTGTACGTGCCTCTGGATAAGAGAGTCTGCCAAATGCCAATATTGTAATGCAAAGTAATGTAACTATCATATTGAAAACACAGTTGCAAAACAGCACAAATGCTGATTTCATCTCACCTTTTGCTCGCAATGTGCGCTTTCTAGCCTTTCACTAATATAGAGGAATCTGTTACAGCTGTGTTGGCTTATTCACTCCGTGTGCAAATACAGAGGTACAAAACCTTTCACTTGATAACCAGTATGAAGTCAAACATAAAGCAACGCAGCAGGTTAGACATCTGTCAAGATGGAGGGCTGCCAAGTACTACCAATTACAGATTACTGTACTACATACACCAATTGATGCACGTAGAGCTTGCTTTGACAGAGTGTTGACATTACGTACTACTACTACCTGCAAGCGTGACTCTGACAGTCCAGTCCCACCCGCATCAGAGCGCATTTGTCCTGCGACCGCAACGACTCCGTTGCCTCCTGTGGGATCCTAATCCCGCGGCAGGCTTTTCCACACACCTCCTGGCTCTCTCCTTTCTGTAGCACACCAGTTAGCATCTGCGGTCCGAGACTCAGGTATGTGCCGTGTTAGACATGGTCGACTCTCGAACCTGAGGGCACACTGTCTTCACTATGCTGCGACGGCCCAACCTCGTCCCATTTACCATGGGGAAACACGATGGACTGAAACCGTATACAAAATGCCACCAATCAGAAGTAAAAATCACAATACTAAAAAAAATATATATACTCTACATTTCTATGTATGTGTATATATACTCAGTGTGCACTTCATTAGGTGGACCTGTACACCAGCTTGTTAATGCAAATATTGAATCAGCCAGTCATGTGGCCGTAACTAAATGCATAAAAGCATGCTGACATGGTCAAGAGGTTCAGCTGTTCTTCAGACCAAACGTAGGAATGGAGAAGGAATGTGATCTAAGTGACTGTGGAATGATCATTGGTGCCAGACAGGGCGGTTTGAGTATTTCCTGGGACAGCTGATCTCCTGGGATTTTTACGCACAACAGTCTCTGGAGTTTGCAGAGAATAGTGCAAAAACAAAAAAACATCCAGTGAACAGCAGTTCTGCGGGCGGAACTACGTTGTTAATGAGAGAGGTCAGAGGAAAAGGGCCAGACTTCTGGCACTGCCCATCTTTTGTCGAAGGCTAAGATTTTCTAAATCAGCCATCTGTGGGTATGGCACACTGAGAAATAATTGCCAGTCAGGACAATTGCAGGAGTCATGTAGGTAAGCATGCACGAATGCAGCGTAGTATGGAACAGTGTAGTGTGGAACAGCGTAGTGTGGAACAGCGTAGTGTGGAACAGCGTAGTGTGGAATAGCGTAGTATGGAACAGCGTTGTATGGAATAGAACAGCATAGTATGGAACAACGTAGTGTGGAACAGCGTAGTATGGAACAACGTAGTGTGGAATAGCGTAGTATGGAACAGTGTAGTATGGAATAGCATAGTATGGAACAGCGTTGTATGGAATAGAACAGCGTAGTATGGAACAGCGTAGTGTGGAATCGCGTAGTATGGAACAGCGTAGTGTGGAACAGCGTAGTATGGAACAGCGTAGTGTGGAACAGTGTAGTGTGGAACAACGTAGTGTGGAATAGCGTAGTATGGAATAGCGTTGTATGGAATAGAACAGCATAGTATGGAACAGCGTAGTGTGGAACAGCGTAGTGTGGAACAACGTAGTGTGGAACAGCGTAGTGTGGAATAGCGTAGTATGGAACAGCGTAGTATGGAACAGCGTAGTGTGGAATAGCGTAGTGTGGAACAGCGTAGTGTGGAACAGCGTAGTATGGAATAGCGTAGTATGGAATAGCGTAGTGTGGAACAGCGTCGTGTGGAATAATGATGAGTACGAGAGGTTGTCCTGAGCCTCGATTCCAAATGACTGCCCAATAAACGTGGAGAAAAGACAACCTCGTTCCATCCCCCTTCTGCTTGTTATCCTTCTCTCTGTGGCCATGCGATCTTCCAGAGGTAGCGTGGCTCTCACAGCCAACGGCCCAGAGACATGACATGGTTTACTTTCTTCTGATTGTCGTAGGAGGCACAGTGTGTCCATAGGGGTTCTAATTGTGCCACAATCCCAAACAGACAGAGAAGGGGACCCGTTCTCGCACCCCGAGTAAATCTACAGTATGATGGAAACAGAGGCAGTAGCTCCGACAGCAATCCACAGCAGCCTCGGAATGTGACCGAAATCAGAGCAATTATAAATCAAGTGACACTGTACCTGCAGATCAATGCATCCCTCCCGCAATTACACTTGTGTTTGTCTTACTAAGCTCTTAATGGCTCAGTCAAGCTCCTTAGTATTCCTGCTTGACATTTCTCTGGTGGTTCACAGACAAGATCTGCCTTCAGAGGGAGAAGGCGAAAGGATTTCAACCACACACCCATCCCTGGGACATGTCCAGCACTGATAGCACTGGGTCCTGACAGCCCACCACACACACACACACACACACACACACACACACACACATTAATTATTTATTTAGGCCCACATTTATAAAATACATTAAGGGCCCAAATACAAGCACCGAGCACTTTAGAAGGAACATTTTTACTTCATTACACCTACTTATTCATGCAATTAACTCTGTCTACTGTCTACTGACTGGACATTTATCGGCATTCAGAGAAAATCAGTCAATCTACACCTCTACTGGTAAATCAACACACATTCTCACGTGAATAAAGAGATATAGTAGAACAGTAAAGTCATAAATACAGTTATACAGGAGTTATAATATGGCCATTTTTCTAAGAAAAGCTCAGAGCGTCATTCATGGCTATATTCATGGGATAGTGCGAAGAGGAAAAAAGGCCAGGATGCGTGGTTAGCCATGAAACACATTACACCCAGCTAATCATCACTATACACAGTGTGAACCTGGGACATCCCCCAAAAATCATCACTGTACACACTGCAAACCTGGGACATCCCCCCAAGACCATTACTCAGGGAACAGCAGAAAGTGACAGCGTTTGTAGGTAAATACATATTCATCACACTACAGACTGAGCATACAATCAGTGGACTGCCAGTGGAACAGGTGTGTGTGTGTGTGTGTGTGTGTGCATGGAAAATGGCTTGGAATTAAAAGGCAATGGTCTTCATTTACAAATTACAAGTCTTATACACTTGGATTGTTCTTCACGCATTGCAGAAGCACAGGAGTGTGCAAGGTGTAAAAAAATAAACCAGAGGCTCTTTTTGAGTAATGTCTGGCTTTTGGGTTGGGTGGGAGGTTAAACACTCTCCTCCCCTTCAATGTCAACTCTAGCGGCATCCTGAAAAATGACATGAAACAAGCGAACTTTATTTAGAGCACACTTTATTTATTTTGTTTTATTAACATTGAGACAATGGTTAGTCGCAGGGCTGTATCACTGAAAATAATGAGAAAGAATTGGACTTAAAAACAATGCAATGCAGAGTTTACGCCTAATATTTTAAGCTAATGCCCGGTTTTGCAATCGACCACTGCTACAATTAAATTAGTAGGGAAACGGGTGCAACCATCCCATCAACGGCATTCCTTACGCTACACGGCTCATACATTATGCTTGTATGGATTATTCGTAATGTGAAGTATTGCAAAGTATTGCAGCAAAGTGAAAAGCCTCTTTTAATGTTAATCTCCACACCCCGGATTCGGCGAGAGTCGCGAACGACGTTGCCATATGCACCCCATTGACAGCCGAGAACGAAGTGCTCCCTCTCGTACAACTGAAAGGGAAAGCTAGTGACTGTAGCCCTACGTTTAATTAAAGGATTTCTTCAAAGGCTTCATTAAAGGTGCTCTGTAGCCTTGCGGTTTAATGTTGTGAGCCAATTCTATGAAACATCAAGCAGAAATGAGATTTTAACACACTGAATTGTACACGATTTACCTGAGAAATCTAGTCTTTACTTCCGTTATTTTTCTACTCTTCTGCCTCTTCCGAGGCTTGAACAACGTTTGCATTCCCATTAAAGGCGTCATCAGGCGTAATGTCATTTCAGAATTCATCTCTTAAGTACTTTCAGTTCTGCAGGTTTTGCCTACATTAAATCCCCCCGCCCAAATTACCGCACACCGTAGCACACCTTGAAGACCATTTAGTGCGCGTTGGCCATTCTGAATTCTCAAAACGTGAATCATTTCTAAATGTAGATCTTTTTAAAAATGACAGGGAAATTCAACTCATGTATACACGCATATTTGTGCAGGGGGAAAAAATGGAAGAATTCTGAAACAAGTCACTTTTCATAAAAGCCATTTCAAATAAGTGGGTACAATTACTTCAGTGAGTGGCCACATCTTTCTGTAAACACGAGAGCCTATGTCTTCAACACATCAAGCAATAACAGCACTCCCTATGGTGAGTAATCTGTTAGCTCCTAAAGCTGTTTACCTCTTTTGCCCTGAGATTTGTCATCATATCCTTCAGATACACTGTCAGGCAAAATAAGCAACACTACAAAATAGGGACGAGAACAGCCAAGGCAAGCTGTACTCATCAGAAAACAGTCATTATTAAATAACTAACATCAAGGATTGGTATGATGTTCTAAAACTTTTGGTAAAACAGTAAAGAGACATTATTTATGTATTTATTTATTTCCTAAACAGAGCTCCACACTCAAGGTGGAATCTTTCCAAGTTGCCACAGAGGTGAGTCAAGAGTTGATTCTCACCAAAGCGTATCTACTTAGAGACAAAATTCCAATCAGTCAATGTCTGAAAGGGCCATTTGTGGCCCACTAATGGCAAACACTTCCTGCTTGACATGTATCTATCATTAAATCGCAGGTTGGTACTCGGGTCAGTAATTCATTAGGTCTTAACAGAATGATTGGTGCATGATAGAAGGTCAAGCACATTTCAGGTCTTTGCTAGGCGTCAAATGGACTTTCCTCCTTCGCGGTCTCTTCTGCTCGATCCAAAATGAGCAAATGTACACGTTGAGGAAAGTCTGCAGTGTTTTGAAGTTACCATTTCAAAACAGGTTTATCTAATCAACATGCTGAAATGTCTGAAATGCAAAGTTGTAGTTTAAATTAAGCCCACGTCTGAGGTTTAAATTCGGGGGAGGAAGATAAGGATAGAGAAATGGGAAAAACCTCTCATTCGTAATCACCACTTGTTGCACCATTAGACTGAAGCCGCAAATCCTTTGACGAGACGCGACAATGAGACCACCTCCATTTGTTGGCTTCGGTGAGGCATTTTGGGATACCTGCTGATGCGAGGCAATCAGGTGAAGCAACGCCGTCCCCCACTCCCACTCCCCGATCGCCTGATTAACAATCAAACAATCGATCCGGAGCAGTAGCAGCATCGTAGCAGTATATTCTGAGAACGCATCGCATTCTTCTTTGCAATAGATTTTCCGATTTTCATTTTGGCTACGATTGCGTAACATGTGAATGTCATTCCAAAAAAGATTTTCATAGATTTGCTTACTGGCCTGAATTAAAGCCGTTGAGCGCATGAAATAATTTTGACTAAATCGAGTACTGTCATCAGCCTACATAGTAACACGATGAGAAGGAAAGGCTATGGGCTTATAATTCCAATTATTCTGATTACTTGATTACTGTCATCTTTGTGAAACAGTCTCACATTGTATTTATCTCTTTGTCTTGATAATTTCTCAATAATTATAGGCAAGGCTACATATTGGTCTTGATTATTCAGTAAATAAATTAAATAATAATAAATCATAATAAATGAAACAGGTTAAGTAGTTCTTTAAAATGATGCTTTTTGTCCCCTTAGGGCCTATGTATTAAATGTGAAACACATTTTTGACACAAATAAAACACAAAGAAAGCTTGTTAACTGGCAGAACTACACAACTATGGTTAGTTTATTGCTTTCTCTCATAGTTTGGTTGCAGGAGAACTACTGTTGGATTCAGAAATTAGACACATTTGACTTAAAACTCACTTCTCTGACGAGGGGCATGTGGAAGAAACATCAGGATTAGAAATCACTCATGAACGGAGTAATCTCTTAACTGAAATAGCGATATTATTCCTAGGTATACATCCTTTGAAAAAAAAAAGTCATAATAAGGTGAAATAACTGACACTGGGTGGAAATTATTGCCGGGGGATCTGTCAACAGTTAGAATTCACTGTGTGTCGGCAGAAATAATCCTCTGAGAAAATCCACGGGCGATGAAAGATTTTAAGCACTAAAACAAAGAAACATTTAAAGAAACATTAAAAAACATTAAAAGAAACATTTGCTTGCATTGTAAATGTTAGTTTTAGGATGTGATTTTCATCTGACAATTCACTTAAATATTCAAATTATTTTATGTAAGGAGATATAAGCAAATAACATGTATATATACACATACACATAGCCTGGTTTGGGGGCTGTCCCCCGGAGAACATTTTTTACATTTGAAGTTAAATGCATCAATCTGGTGCACTTTGAGAGGACAATCAAGAGGCTAGATCTGTAAAGAATTTAGTGCATTTGCAAACAATCCAGTGACAAACCCATGCACTTGTATGGCCATTTAAGATATTTGCGCCTACATTTGAGTCATCAAACAAATTAGGTAAAAGTTGTCACGTGTTGTACAGGTTTATTTCAAGTGTTTGGAATCTCACTAATATATTATTTATTTCTGTATTCGACAGGATGGATGACCACACCTCTCTATGCCTGCAGCAATCAAGAACTCCAGGAATCACACTGTCTGAATAATCCTAATATCACATAAATAGACCGAAATCAATAAAGTGTAATGATATCTATGGGAAATCTAAATTTTGTTCTTTCTATCAAAATCTGATTCAGAATTATAGCTTAATTCAGTGCAGTTCTCATTTTTCCTTTTGTCCTGGTTGGTTGAAAAATAAACTTCATCTTTCAATGCACTCATTACTTGTGTCAGTACAGTTTCTCCACTGATCGGACGCGTTTTTGGCCATTGTGCCTAAGACTGCAATCACAGTAATGCAGTGTAGGGGAATCTCGCACGGGACTCCAAATTATGTAGGGTCCTTGCACGGGCCGCCAAATAACGCAGGGATTTTACTCTCTACGAAACCGGGGCGCCAGTTAAACGTTGTGTAGCAGTATAACTGCGAAAAGTAATCAGTCTCAAATAGTCTAAAATAACCAATATTAATGATTGAACATACCGATAACCTGAAGGTTGGAAGTTCTTCGAAAGACTGCTTTAACTCGGCTCTCATGTCTATGCGATTCCAAAACGGACACCGGGGTTTAATAAAATATATTTATTTATTTATTAAACACAGAACAGATAAACTAACGGGAATTAGTAGGGGAAGTTAGGGTGTGTGTGTGCGTGTGTGTGGGCGCGAGCAAGCGCGCGTGTCGCTTGAACAAAGGAAAGGTGGGAGTAGCTAGCTTGAGTAAGCTAGAGTTCTGGGTGTGGTAATGAGTTAGTTAGCTGTGAGAAGGGACTACTTGCGTAGTTTTACTCTATATATGCGCCAAAGACGTTGAATCAATTCACGTGCATATATATGTAGCTAACCAAACACATTACAATGGTTGGATGGTAAATATTGAAACACAGATTCACAAAAACAGTTAAGACTAAACTAAACACTGGCTATGCCTTAATGTTTGTTTTCTTACTGAGTCCATACGCATTGCTGGATCCAAAAGACATGCTGTCCTTGTAGAAGCGGCGATGGTGCTGTGAATGGTGTCCGGGAGAGATGCGCAGGCTGGGGTGTTCCCGTCTTAGCAGCGCGTTGTCGTCTGATCCGCTGGTCCTTTTCCAGGTGTAAAAGTTTGTTGCTGTTGTTCGATGGTGAGCTTTGCAGGAGTAAACTGATGTAGCGTTCCGCGTACACCAGTTTCCACTCGCTATAGGCCACGAAGTTACCGCGAGGTAACTGGGTGTGTCCGTAGGCCTGGTAGTGCGCTGTGCAGCATTCAGCCTCTGTCCGAGTCTCGGAGCAGATGAGCTGAAGCGAATGGCCAAAAAGGGTGCGTCGAAGAGAAGAAGCAGAAGAAGAAGCAGAAGAGGCAGAAGAGAGATCCCAAGAACGTGTCTTGCTCTTATACGGGACCGTTTATTGCTCCCGCCATTACGGGATTGGCTGAACCAAGTTAGACGTCATTCGTGGTGGACGTCGCAGAATTTTCCTGTGGGAATGTGGAAGTTGTAGTCCCTACAGCAGTGATCACAACTTTAAATGCATGAACTGAACTCTTAAGGATTTATGGCTCTCTTCACACAATCTTTCCTTGTCACACAACTATCACATTGAAAACACAGTTTGCAAAACATTTAACACAAATGCCAATTTCATCTCAGAGTCTTTTGCTCACACTCATCAATTGTGAGCCCAACGAAATACATTTCCACAAATAATGTGGGATTAATCAAAGTTTTCGGATGTCATATTTTCGTGAGAGCCGAACAAACTTCACAAGCTGTTTGTATTGTGCGCGGAAATGAAGAAGCATGGTATAAAGCCTGTTTATTTAATTATTCCATTAATTAATATTTTACTGTGAAAAGGTTTTAGGCAGGTGTGAAAAAATGCGAAACTAAGAATGCTTTCAAAAATAGAAATGTTAATAGTTTATTTTTATCAATTAACAAAATGCAAAGTGAGTGAACAGAATAAAAATCTGAATCAAATCAATATTTGGTGTGACCACCCTTTGCCTTCAAACCAGCATCAATTCTTCTAGGTACACTTGCACAACGTCAGGGATTTTGTAGGCATATAGTCAGGTGTGTGATTATCCAATTATACCAAGAAAACACAGGAACTAGGGTGCAGAACAATGGCAGCAGGTTATCTGGACTGATGAGTCAAGATGTGAAATATCTGGCTGTAGCAGTAGGCAGTTCACCGAAGGGCTGAGGAGCGGTACAAGAATGAGGGTCTGCAGACCAGTGTGATGACACCAGATGTTAATTATTTCCGGCTTACAATGTGTGATGAGCATTCAGGCACAAAATGGCTGCCGTTGCAGCACCCATTGGTGGTGGCTGGGGCGGGTTCCCCCTCATCACGGCACAGCGATTTGAGTGTGAGAAAAGCGCTAATATAAATGCAAATATCTATCTAAGAAAGAAAGCAGGGTTTGATGGTGAAAGTAAAGGCAGACCTAGGAAGAGGGTTAATAGGCATAACCACACTTCAGATTCTTTCACCTATGTACAGAATATTGCCCCATCAGGTGAGAAAATAAATCCAGGTATGGCTCAATAGTTTTTGGTGATGGTGGTTAATTCTGTTGCTGGTTATGCCTGTCATCTCACCATTGTCATTAAAGATTTCAAAATATGTTATATTTTGGCAATAACAACAGCAATAAGGAAGACATGAAATTATAATAATGTGATGTCATTATCAGCCTCCTATTACTACCCTATATAAGGACGAGCTGCAGAGAGTCTTTTCATCAAACTCATCAAGCCTTCACTGCGAAATCCTGTCGGGAAAAACGTAAGTCTGAACTCTACAGAGCTCACTGATATATTTTTCTGTCTTCACAGTTTAAGTGTTCGTAACTTTCAATAAGTTAATTAATTAGATACGAAATGAGGTTCACCCAAATTGGTCATCGGTTTTTTTATCACAGTAATCACAGTAATGCAGTGATCACAACTTTAAATGCATGAACTGAACTCTTAAGGATTTATGGCTCTCTTCACACAATCTTTCCTTGTCACACAACTATCACATTGAAAACACAGTTTGCAAAACATTTAACACAAATGCCAATTTCATCTCAGAGTCTTTTGCTCACACTCATCAATTGTGAGCCCAACGAAATACATTACCACAAATAATGTGGGATTAATCAAAGTTTTCGGATGTCATATTTTCGTGAGAGCCGAACAAACTTCACAAGCTGTTTGTATTGTGCGCGGAAATGAAGAAGCATGGTATAAAGCCTGTTTATTTAATTATTCCATTAATTAATATTTTACTGTGAAAAGGTTTTAGGCAGGTGTGAAAAAATGCGAAACTAAGAATGCTTTCAAAAATAGAAATGTTAATAGTTTATTTTTATCAATTAACAAAATGCAAAGTGAGTGAACAGAATAAAAATCTGAATCAAATCAATATTTGGTGTGACCACCCTTTGCCTTCAAACCAGCATCAATTCTTCTAGGTACACTTGCACAACGTCAGGGATTTTGTAGGCATATAGTCAGGTGTGTGATTATCCAATTATACCAAGAAAACACAGGAACTAGGGTGCAGAACAATGGCAGCAGGTTATCTGGACTGATGAGTCAAGATGTGAAATATCTGGCTGTAGCAGTAGGCAGTTCACCGAAGGGCTGAGGAGCGGTACAAGAATGAGGGTCTGCAGACCAGTGTGATGACACCAGATGTTAATTATTTCCGGCTTACAATGTGTGATGAGCATTCAGGCACAAAATGGCTGCCGTTGCAGCACCCATTGGTGGTGGCTGGGGCGGGTTCCCCCTCATCACGGCACAGCGATTTGAGTGTGAGAAAAGCGCTAATATAAATGCAAATATCTATCTAAGAAAGAAAGCAGGGTTTGATGGTGAAAGTAAAGGCAGACCTAGGAAGAGGGTTAATGGGCATAACCACACTTCAGATTCTTTCACCTATGTACAGAATATTGCCCCATCAGGTGAGAAAATAAATCCAGGTATGGCTCAATAGTTTTTGGTGATGGTGGTTAATTCTGTTGCTGGTTATGCCTGTCATCTCACCATTGTCATTAAAGATTTCAAAATATGTTATATTTTGGCAATAACAACAGCAATAAGGAAGACATGAAATTATAATAATGTGATGTCATTATCAGCCTCCTATTACTACCCTATATAAGGACGAGCTGCAGAGAGTCTTTTCATCAAACTCATCAAGCCTTCACTGCGAAATCCTGTCGGGAAAAACGTAAGTCTGAACTCTACAGAGCTCACTGATATATTTTTCTGTCTTCACAGTTTAAGTGTTCGTAACTTTCAATAAGTTAATTAATTAGATACGAAATGAGGTTCACCCAAATTGGTCATCGGTTTTTTTATCACAGTAATCACAGTAATGCAGTGATCACAACTTTAAATGCATGAACTGAACTCTTAAGGATTTATGGCTCTCTTCACACAATCTTTCCTTGTCACACAACTATCACATTGAAAACACAGTTTGCAAAACATTTAACACAAATGCCAATTTCATCTCAGAGTCTTTTGCTCACACTTATCAAATGTTAGCCGAACGAAATACATTACCACAAATAATGTGGGATTAATCAAAATTTTCAGATGTCATTTATTCGTAAGAGCCGAACAAACTTCACGAGTCTCAGCTGTTTGTATTGTGCGCGGAAATGAAGAAGCACGGTTAAAAAGCCTGTTTATTTCATTATTCCATTAATTAATATTTTACTGTGCAAAGGTTTTAGGCAGGTGTGAAAAAATGCTGCAAAATAAGAATGCTTTCAAAAATAGAAATGTTAATAGTTTATTTTTATCAATTAACAAAATGCAAAGTGAGTGAACAGAATAAAAATCTAAATCAAATCAATATTTGGTGTGACCACCCTTCGCCTTCAAACCAGCATCAATTCTTCGAGGTACACTTGCACAACGTCAGGGATTTTGTAGGCATATAGTCAGGTGTGTGATTATCCAATTATACCATGAAAACACAGGAACTAGGGTGCAGAACAATGGCAGCAGGTTATCTGGACTGATGAGTCAAGATGTGAAATATCTGGCTGTAGCAGTAGGCAGTTCACCGAAGGGCTGGAGAGAGGTACAAGAATGAATGTCTGCAGGCACCAGTGAAGCATGGTGGAGGTTCCTTGCAAGTTTGGGGCTGCATTTCTGCAAATGGAGTTGGGGATTTGGTCAGAATGAATGGTCTCCTCAATGCTGAGAAGTACAGGCAGATACTTATCCATCAAGCAATACCATCAGGGAGGCCCCAAATTTATTCTGCAGCAGGACAACGACCCCAAACATACAGCCAATGTCATTAAGAACTATCTTCAGCGTAAAGAAGAACAACTATATAGACAATATTTATAGTGGCAAAATTGTTTTGATATGCCAGTTGGATATTATAATTATTCATATTGTATCAAAACGCAACAGGATTCAACATTAAGATGGGTGTTGTTTCATTCCGGTAATCCTGATTAATTAATTCTTTAGTTGAATATAAATTCCATTAAACAAGTAGCCTAGCCTACTACGCCTATGAAACAACAAACTATAACGGTAAGTTCAAGTTCAAGGTACACCTGCAAACATCATTGCAGTCTATAGAAGTGGCATGACATGTGGTTGATGCGCTTGTTTACAAGTTTAGTTTTTTTGCCTCGCATTTAATGTCAGAGGTTGACGAGAATTGCTTTTCCCAGTCAGAAGGTGCTAATTCGTTCATTCTGATATGACGTGAATGCAGCATTAGGCTTAATTGCTATAGCTTTACATTTACAGCTTTATTAGAAGATTTGAACCATGGCCACATGATCACTTAGTTTGAGGCTTGTGACACCTCCTTCTGGGTCTCTGCTAGGACAGGGAAAACGTAACTATAGGCTATTGCTGTCACCCTCCGGTGGGATTCCAGATACCGATGTCTCCTATGATTTGCCAATGCGTTCCTCCAGCCCAATGTATACTCCGTTAGTGAAGCCTGGAAGGCAGCAGCTTGTTGAAATAGTAAACTAATCACAATGGGCTTAACAAGCTAGCTAGCTCACTAACATAAATACAGATACATTTATTAAAAATTGTTATGTACGGCACTGAGGACCCAAAAGCAGACCAAGGGATGATCCAAAAACATTGTTTGTTCAGTCCAAGGTTCAGAGCCAAGAGATCAACAGACAATGCCCAAATCAGAAGGCAAAATAAAAGTCGAAAAAACAATCAAAGGTCAAAATCCAGGGAGTCAGAAAAACGAAGGTATAAAAGGGCTGAGGCAAAAATCTGAGTCGAGAAGGCGAAGCAAATATTCCAAAACCAAAGAAACAGATGGGCAACCAAAACAAGAGGGCAAGGAAAACTGGAAAATCAAAACAAAGGGGTGTCGTAAGAATCTCAATAAACAGGCGTACTTAAATCTCGGCACTGAATATGATCAACGTTCTGACAACGAGTATTGCGGAGACTGAGGATTAAATACCTGAGGGAAGGTGACAATCTAGGCGGGGCTCGGGAAAAAGGTGGGCTAAACAAATGTGTGAGACATAAAAAGGTAATAATGTAATAACAGGGAGATGAAAATGCAGCCTGGATGCATGTAAACACACATGTAAAACATATGGCTCCAGAGTAGACATTTGCATAGAGTGAAGACGTAGTGATAGTGAGAGATAGGTGCGAACACTTCGCTGAAACTAAGCAAGTAATCAGGGATAGCATAGGAAGGTAGAGTTATAGAACAGCGTGGAAAGCTAGGAGATCACGTTTGTGAGTTAGTTACGTGATTAAATCTAAACTACCCAATTAAAGTGACTGTTAGTTTGTTAGTTTACAACATTTAACTATCGAGAGAAACCGGAAGTAAGGAATGCATTTTAAACCCCCTGAAATGGCAAGATTGCTTGCTCGAAATACTGTTCCCAACTTGGGAACTCTACTAAAGCCACTGATCAGCTGGTCTTTGATCAATATTGTCCCCCTGAGTATTCAGTGGTAACTAAGGCTGAAAAGGTACAAGATGAATTAGAGATCACGTCAAAACCAAGAAGAATTTATTCACAGGCAGGTAGGTCATAATGGTAGAATTCAACAGTCAATCACATAATACAGAAATTAAGAATGGAAATATTGAGTAAATAATCTTCCCCAGCCTGCTTCAGCTACACACAGTTACCTTTATATTACCCGATTACATCCATACCAAAAGGTTATCATCATATCTTATTATGTTGCAGTTGTCATGAAAAGTCCATCATTAATCCAGGAGAGAAGTGAAGGGTGTAATGACAGAAGTGTCCAAATGGCACTGTGAGAGTGTCCTGGGTCTTTCCCATCGGAAGTGACCAGGTGGTGGGTCACAGAGACATTACTTTCCCATGGATTGGCCAGGGGCTGAATGACCTCTCCAAGACCCCCACAGGCAAAAAGGTGGGGGCTAACGATGTATGCTCCAGGAGGGGGAAGTCAGCATGCTGACCAGCGTGATGACACCAGATGTTAATTATTTCCGGCTTACAATGTGTGGTGAGCATTCAGGCACAAAATGGCTGCCGTTGCAGCACCCATTGGTGGTGGCTGAGGCGGGTTCCCCCTCATCACAGCAAAGCGATTTGAGTGTGAGAAAAGCGCTAATATAAACGCAAGTATCTATCTGAGAAAGAAAGAAAGCAGGGTTTGATGGTGAAAGTAAAGGCAGACCTATGAAGAGGGTTAATAGGCATAACCACACTTCAGATTCCTTCACCTATGTACAGAATATTGCCCCATCAGGTGAGAAAATAAATCCAGGTATGGCTCAATAGTTTTTGGTGATGGTGATTCATTTTGTTGCTGCTTATGCCTGTCATCTCAACATTGTCATTAAAGATTTCAAAATATGTAATATTTTGGCAATAACAACAGCAATAAGGAAGACATGATGGCGGCACGGATGGTGCAGTGGGTAGCACTGCCGCCTCACAGCAAGGAGGTCCTGGGTTCGAATCCCCGTCGGCCGGGGCCTCTCTGTGTGGAGTTTGCATGTTCTCCCCGTGTCTGCATGGGTTTCCTCCGGGTACTCCGGTTTCCTCCCACAGTCCAAAGACATGCAGGTTAGGCTGATTGGAGAGTCTAAATTGCCCGTATGTATGAGTGTGTGAGTGAATGGTGTGTGCCCTGCGATGGACTGGCGACCTGTCCAGGGTGTATTCCTGCCTTTCGCCCAATGTATGCTGGGATAGGCTCCAGCCCCCCTGCGACCCTGATCAGGATAAGCGGGTTCAGATAATGGATGGATGGATGGATGGATGAAATTATAATAATGTGATGTCATTATCAGCCTCCTACCCTATATAAGGTTGAGCTTCAGAGAGTCTTTTCATCAAATTCATCAAACCTTCACTGTGAAATCCTGTTGAGAAAAACTTACGTCTGAACTCACTGATATATTTTTCTGTCATCACAGTTGTAGTATTCCTTACTTCCATGAGTTAAATAATTATATACTAAAATAAAACATTTCAAGAATAATAATGAAAATATATAATGTGGACAAAAACAAAGGTGCACCTAAAGTTTTTGAAAGGTTAAATTTATTCATTTATAGGTATGTTGGTGTTTTTTCAGTGACTATTGTTATTTTGTTATTTTGTAATTTGTTATTGTTATTTGTTATTTTGTCAGAGAAGAGTCATATGTGATCTTCACTCCTGAACTCCTGATCTATGCAGGCATGCTAGAATTCACATAGTGTGATACTGCCATTAACCCCAACTTGACCCTCAATGGCAGATCGCGTGTGGACAGCCATACCCGCTGCCCCACCCTATAGCAGGGCGCTGACCGGCGACGTCTGTCGGCCAGCCTTTTCTGGTTGGCCGTAGCCCTTCAGAGCCACTCGCACCTTCCTCCATGTGGCCCGGCACCGCCGAACAAAGGCCTCAGCAGAGGGCACTTCGCCCCCTTTCTCTAGCTCCGGGAACAGTGGCGGGGGATAGCCAAATTGTACCTTGAACGGTGAGAGGCCTGTGGACGCATTTAGTAACGTATTGTGGGCTTACTCCTCCCACGTGAGCTGGCAGCTACATGACGTGGGGTTGTCCATAGCCAGACACCGGAGTGTGTTCTCGAGCGTTTGGTTAGTGCCAGAACCGGGAAGCGAACTGGGGTCCGCGATCCGACACCACGTCCTGTGGGAGACCATGAAGTCTAAACACATGGTCTACCACCAACCTTGCGGTCTCCCCTGCCGATGGTAATCTTGGCAGTGCCACAAAATGAGCCGCCTTGGAAAAACGGTCCACCACCACTAGAATGGCCGTTTTACCCTCCGATGGTGGCAGACCGGTGATGAAGTCTAGCGCAACGTGACTCTAGGGATGCTTAGGGATGGGTAACGGGTGTAGCTGCCCTGATGGCGGTTGGTGAGAGCCCTTGCTGCGTGCGCAAACTGGACACGCGGCTACGAACTCACGGACGTCCTTTTCCATCCCGGGCCACCAGAACCGTCGAGACACCAAATCTTTGGTGCAGTGGACCCCGGGATTCCCCGCCAGCTGTGAGGCGTGTCCCCATTGTAGCACTTGGGAACGGACCCCCGCAGGCACAAAAAGGCAACTAGGTGGGCCCCAACCCTGGACCCGGATCTTGGCGCAGTGCTCTCCGCACTGCCGACTCCACCTTCCAAACCACAGGCGCCACAATTTGAACCCCCGACAGAATGGGTTCAGGCTCGTGCTCCCTATCCGCCTTGTCAAAACCCGTGAGAGGGTATCTGGCTTGGTGTTCTTGGATCCGGGGCGGTACGTCATGGTAAATGAAAAACGCGCCCAGCGGGCCTGGCGCGAGTTGCGAGTCTTAGCCGATTGAATATATTCCAAGTTTTTATGATCCGTCCACACTGTGAACGGATGCTCCGCCCCCTCCAGCCAATGCCGCCACTCCTCCAAAGCTAGTTTGACTGCTAGCAGCTCCCTGTCTCCCACATCGTAGTTTCTCTAGGCTTGGGACAGTGACCGCGAGAAAAACGCACAGGGGTGCACCTTTTGGTCTTGGGGGGACCGTTGAGATAAAATAGCCCCTACCCCCAGCTCGGAGGCGTCAACCTCTACAATTAATGGTATGGAGGGGTTCGGAGTTATTAAAATAGGTTCCGAACAGAACCTATTCTTCAACTCAACGAACGCAGCTTCCGCACAAGCTGTCCATACAAAACGCACGGGGCCTTCTTCTTTGTGAGCGCAGTAATGGGTGCGACTACGGTGCTGAAATTACGGATAAAACGACGATAAAAATTGGCGAAGCCTAGGAACCTCTGCACTTGCTTAACCGATTCCGGGGTAGGCCAATTTTTTTACGGCAGAGATTTTTTTTTGGTCCATCTCTGTTTTACCCGCAGATACAATAAAACCAAGGAAAGATACTGAATTAGCGTGAAACACGCACTTCTCAGCCTTCACAAAAAGGCGAGCCTCCAAAAGACGCGACAGCACTAGTTTCACGTGGCGAATATGCTCAGAGATAGTGGCGGAGAAGATCAGGATATTGTCCAGGTAGACAAATACAAACTTCTCCAGCATTTCTCTGAGCACATCATTGACTAATGCCTGAAACACCGCGGGGGAGTTGGTAAGGCCGAATGGCATGACGCGATACACGATAATGGCCAGAGTGTGTGTTAAACGCGGTCTTCCATTCGTCGCCCTCCCGTATGCGTACCAAATTGTACGCATTACGGAGATCTAATTTTGTGAACACCGATGCCGCATGCAGGCGCTCAAACGCAGAGTTCATCAGCGGTAAGGGATATCTATTTTTACCTGTAATTGAGTTTAGTCCCCGGTAATCAATACATGGCCTAAGACTGCCGTCTTTCTTTTTAACAAAAAAAAAAATCCCGCTCCTGCTGGTGATGAAGATGGTCTGATAAAACCATTCGCTAAGGCATCGCGAATGTATTACTTCATTGCCTTGCTCTCAGGCACTGACAAAGAATAGAGTGCGCCCCGGGGTGGAACTGTCCCTGGGTGTAACTCGATCACACAGTCGTACGACCGATGCGCTGGTAGTGTGGTCGCGCGCTGCTTGCTGAATACTTCTGTCAGCTCGCCATATACCCTCGGAACGATGGTCGGTAGCGGAAATTCGATAGCCCCAACCATACTTTCCTCACCCCCACTACCTGTGGTCTGAAAAAGGCTCTCGGTGTCCCAATCAGAGCCCTCACTGCCCTCCCCCTCGTCAGTAGGACGATTCCAATCGCACATGGAGTCCCACTCCAGGCTCCTCTCCTGCTCCTCCTCCTCAGGCACCCTGACACTTGGATTATGGGGCTCCCTAGCCTCCTCTTCGTCCAATTCGGACCCTATGTCAGTCTGAATAGGAGGGGTCGAGGAGTTATACACATGATTGGAGTGCTCATTACACTGCGGACCCCACCGGGACACCGGGTTGCTCCAGTTACCCCAGTTTATTTGTGGCTGATGTTTTACCAACCAGACATGTCCTAAAATGATCGGATAAACCGGAGATTCCATCAAATAAAAATATATACGTTCCTGGTGCCCCCCAAATGGGATACGCATAACCACTCGCTCCGTTTTGTGACGAACAAAATCAGCAAACTGAAAGATCATATTTACACTGTAATCTGTATAACTCTATTCTTTTGATTGATTATAATAAAGTATATCTTACTATAATCATATGTGATAAAGATTCTTTAGCGGAATACATTGAATACAAGACATCGAATACCAGATTTGCATCACACCCTTCACTTCGAGACTGGGCTGGAAGTTCAGTAGAACTTACCAGGGCTCCAGAACGTTCAGAGTACTTGAGTTTGTCCCTGAGACACCTCCTCGTGGGGTACTGCTCGTGGGAACGTGAGGTCTGAGCTCGGCAAGGGGTCCGTGGCTCACGACACTGTACTCATATTCATTGTTTCATTTCAAATCCAATGTGTTGGAGTACAGAGCCAAGAGAACAGAAAGTGTACCATTCTCCAAATACTTATGGACTGCACAGTATATGTGTAACAAATGTAATATAAAATGTAGATTTATAATATGAAGCACTTTTTTCAGTGTGTGAGTTCTGCAATACAGCACATGGTGATTTGGGTTGGGTCGGTTCCTTCAGGAGGCGTATCAACAAGGCTCTTGCACATCTTCTGAGGCTCAGATTAAAGTGAAGCAAGAAGAGACACCTCATATGACTGGCAAAACTGAATGCTGTCCTCAAAGCTGAGGTCAACTCTGCCTCACCCTAAAGTTTCAGCTGTATGAAGGCATAATAAAATACATAGATAAATGGAGGTCTCAAGCAGAAACCACTTTATAAATGCGAAATAGATTATAATTGGACACTAAAAGCATACAATCGTATGTGAATCACATATTAACAGATACAAATATAATTAATGGTAAATTCATGAATGAATTAAAAATATAAATAAATGAGGGGTGTTGGGTGGCTCAGTCAGATTTAGGCGCCATGGCCCGATCTGCTCAGGTTTCATCACTGTCTAGGGATGTAACTAGGGATGTGACAAATCATCAGTTTTTGCAACTGGTTCCCATCCCATTTTTTAAAACGGTTAACCGGTTAACCGATACTGCTCATGAAAATATATATTTTTAACTGGATTACTGAGAAATGTAATTGCATTTTCTAACTTTTCTTTGTGCCATCTCAATAGTTAAATGTCTATATTGTAAGTCAGATAATAGTAAGTCAGCCTAATTGCCAAATTAAATATTTGTATTTACATTGAGATTGTGCAGGGTAACCTCACAGTTACAGAAATCTGTAGGTAAATCCATGTAGTTAGTTTACGTCCAGGCATGTTGGTCGATCGTGTGTCATTTTTTTTAAATGTGTAAATTAAAATGATAATTCTTCATGGGTGCTGGGTGCCATATTTGTACGTTCAAATTCGTAATAATAAATAAAAAGTAGGGGGTTCCTGGGCGTCCTGGCTAAATTCACATTCTGGCTCTTTCAATCGGCCTCCTAATCAACCCCTGAGAAAAAGAGTTATCTCCCTCTCCACCCTTGGTGATGTGTGGTGAGCATTCAGGCACAAAATGCCTGCCGTTGCAGCACCCATTGGTGGTGGCTGAGGCGGGTTCCCCCTCATCACGGCACAGCGATTTGAGTGTGAGAAAAGCGCAAATATGAACGCAACTATATATCTAAGAAAGAAAGCAGGGTTTGATGGTGAAAGTAAAGGCAGACCTATGAAGAGGGTTAATAGGCATAACCACACTTCAGATTCCTTCACCTATGTACAGAATATTGCCCCATCAGGTGAGAAAATAAATCCAGGTATGGCTCAATAGTTTTTGGTGATGGTGATTAATTCTGTTGCTGCTTATGCCTATCATCTCACCATTGTCATTAAAGATTTCAAAATATGTAATATTTTGGCAATAACAAACGCAATAAGGAAGACATTAAATTATAATAATGTGATGTCATTATCAGCCTCCTATTACTACCCTATATAAGGATGAGCTGCAGAGAGTCTTTTCATCAAACTCATCAAGCCTTCACTGCGAAATCCTGTTGGGAAAAACGTAAGTCTGAACTCTACAGAGCTCACTGATATATTTTTCTGTCATCACAGTTTAAGTGTTCGTAACTTTCAATAAGTTAATTAATTAGATACGAAATGAGGTTCACCCAAATTGGTCATTGGTTTTTGTAAGGTTTAATGTACGTTTTCTTTTTTCAGTGACTATCAAATATGAAGACTTCCATCATGCTGATGTGTCTCATTGGAATGAGCCTGGTTCTTCCAGTAAGTTCTTTCATTGGGACTTACATCAAACACTGTCACAATAAAGAATGTATTTATGTATTTATGTATTCATTTTTATGAGAAAAGAGACATATGTGTGCCATTCATGGTCTTCACTGTTTGTGCTGATTGGAGTATTTGCTTTTTCAGGCAACTTCTGATTCCAATTCCTTTGAGGTGCAGTATTTCTTTACATCCAGTAAATGATTTAATTGTGACCTACAGCAAAACAGTGTGATAATAAAGCATTGTTATTTTGTCAGAGAAGAGTCATATGTGCACCACTCCTGATTTATAATGTTTGTGCTGTGTGGTGTGTTTGCTTGCACAGGGTTTGGCACACAAACGTGTTGCACGTTCCAGTTCCAGTTCCAGTTCTGAAGAACGTAGAAGAAGGCCTCCACCACCCGCACCCCCGGCACCACCTGCACCACCCGCACCCCCGGCACCACCTGCACCACCCGCACCCCCGGTATGCACCTTCTTTATTTCGTGTACAAAGAGATACTTGACATATTGGATTTCCTGAAACAATGTTGGCATGCTGTTATGGAAATTTAGGTAATAATGTATTGTTATTATATTATAATATTATTTGACAGCATTTTTAGTCTGAACTGCTGCACCATAGGACAGAACAATTCATGTATTTCATCTATTTTTATTTATTTATTATATTTTAGATGCCAGGGTTTTCTCTAGCCGATATTCTGAAGATCATTGAGGCATTAAAGGCAGCCGCACCCGCTCCTCCTTCAGGCTCACGCTAACCTGGTGTGAGTTTCCCCAAGTCTAAGTTCAGCACTTAGAGTCTGAGAAGTACTGCATGTGCCATGTTAAATTTAATTAGGCCACCTAAAAGAAACATTTGCTTGCATTGTAAATGTTAGTTTTAGGATGTGATTTTCATCTGACAATTCACTTAAATATTCAAATTATTTTGTGTAAGGAGATATAAGCAAATAACATGTATATATACACATACACATAGCCTGGTTTGGGGGCTGTCCCCCGGAGAACATTCTTTACATTTGAAGTTAAATGCATCAATCTGGTGCACTTTGAGAGGACAATCAAGAGGCTAGATCTGTAAAGAATTTAGTGCATTTGCAAACAATCCAGTGATAAACCCATGCACTTCTATGGCCATTTAAGATATTTGCGCCTACATTTGAGTCATCAAACAAATTAGGTAAAAGTTGTCACGTGTTGTACAGGTTTATTTCAAGTGTTTGGAATCACACTAATATATTATTTATTTCTGTGTTCGACAGGATGGATGACCACACCTCTCTATGCCTGCAGCAATCAAGAACTCCAGGAATCACACTGTCTGAATAATCCTAATATCACATAAATAGACTGAAATCAATAAAGTGTAATGATATCTATGGGAAATCTAAATTTTGTTCTTTCTATCAAAATCTGATTCAGAATTATAGCTTAATTCAGTGCAGTTCTCATTTTTCCTTTTGTCCTGGTTGGTTGAAAAATAAACTTCATCTTTCAATGCACTCATTACTTGTGTCAGTACAGTTTCTCCACTGATCGGACGCGTTTTTGGCCATTGTGCCTAAGACTGCAATCACAGTAATGCAGTGATCACAACTTTAAATGCATGAACTGAACTCTTAAGGATTTATGGCTCTCTTCACACAATCTTTCCTTGTCACACAACTATCACATTGAAAACACAGTTTGCAAAACATTTAACACAAATGCCAATTTCATCTCAGAGTCTTTTGCTCACACTTATCAAATGTTAGCCGAACGAAATACATTACCACAAATAATGTGGGATTAATCAAAGTTTTCGGATGTCATTTATTCCTAAGAGCCAAACAAACTTCACGAGTCTCAGCTGTTTGTATTGTGAGCGGAAATGAAGAAGCACGGTTAAAAAGCCTTTTTATTTCATTATTCCATTAATTAATATTTTACTGTGAAAAGGTTTTAGGCAGGTGTGAAAAAATGCTGTAAACTAAGAATGCTTTCAAAAATAGAAATGTTAATAGTTTATTTTTATCAATGAACAAAATGCAAAGTGAGTGAACAGAATAAAAATCTAAATCAAATCAATATTTGGTGTGACCACCCTTCGCCTTCAAACCAGCATCAATTCTTCTAGGTACACTTGCACAACGTCAGGGATTTTGTAGGCATATAGTCAGGTGTGTGATTATCCAATTATACCATGAAAACACAGGAACTAGGGTGCAGAACAATGGCAGCAGGTTATCTGGACTGATGAGTCAAGATGTGAAATATCTGGCTGTAGCAGTAGGCAGTTCACCGAAGGGCTGGAGAGCGGTACAAGAATGAATGTCTGCAGGCACCAGTGAAGCATGGCGGAGGTTCCTTGCAAGTTTGGGGCTGCATTTCTGCAAATGGAGTTGGGGATTTGGTCAGAATGAATGGTCTCCTCAATGCTGAGAAGTACAGGCAGATACTTATCCATCAAGCAATACCATCAGGGAGGCCCCAAATTTATTCTGCAGCAGGACAACGACCCCAAACATACAGCCAATGTCATTAAGAACTATCTTCAGCGTGAAGAAGAACAACTATATAGACAATATTTATAGTGGCAAAATTGTTTTGATATGCCAGTTTGATATTATAATTATTGAAATTGTATCAAAACGCAACAGGATTCAACATTAAGATGGGTGTTGTTTCATTCCGGTAATCCTGATTAATTAATTCTTTAGTTGAATATAAATTCCATTAAACAAGTAGCCTAGCCTACTACGCCTATGAAACAACAAACTATAACGGTAAGTTCAAGTTCAAGGTACACCTGCAAACATCATTGCAGTCTATAGAAGTGGCATGACATGTGGTTGATGCGCTTGTTTACAAGTTTAGTTTTTTTGCCTCGCATTTAATGTCAGAGGTTGACGAGAATTGCTTTTCCCAGTCAGAAGGTGCTAATTCGTTCATTCTGATAAGACGTGAATGCAGCATTAGGCTTAATTGCTATAGCTTTACATTTACAGCTTTATTAGAAGATTTGAACCATGGCCACATGATCACTTAGTTTGAGGCTTGTGACACCTCCTTCTGGGTCTCTGCTAGGACAGGGAAAACGTAACTATAGGCTATTGCTGTCACCCTCCGGTGGGATTCCAGATACCGATGTCTCCTATGATTTGCCAATGCGTTCCTCCAGCCCAATGTATACTCCGTTAGTGAAGCCTGGAAGGCAGCAGCTTGTTGAAATAGTAAACTAATCACAATGGGCTTAACAAGCTAGCTAGCTCACTAACATAAATACAGATACATTTATTAAAAATTGTTATGTACGGCACTGAGGACCCAAAAGCAGACCAAGGGATGATCCAAAAACATTGTTTGTTCAGTCCAAGGTTCAGAGCCAAGAGATCAACAGACAATGCCCAAATCAGAAGGCAAAATAAAAGTCGAAAAAACAATCAAGGGTCAAAATCCAGGGAGTCAGAAAAACGAAGGTATAAAAGGGCTGAGGCAAAAATCTGAGTCGAGAAGGCGAAGCAAATATTCAAAAACCAAAGAAACAGATGGGCAACCAAAACAAGAGGGCAAGGAAAACTGGAAAATCAAAACAAAGGGGTGTCGTAAGAATCTCAATAAACAGGCGTACTTAAATCTCGGCACTGAATATGATCAACGTTCTGACAACGAGTACTGCGGAGACTGAGGATTAAATACCTGAGGGAAGGTGACAATCTAGGCGGGGCTCGGGAAAAAGGTGGGCTAAACAAATAGACAACACGTGTGAGACATAAAAAGGTAATAATGCAATAACAGGGAGATGAAAATGCAGCCTGGATGCATGTAAACACACATGTAAAACATATGGCTCCAGAGTAGACATTTGCATAGAGTGAAGACGTAGTGATAGTGAGAGATAGGTGCGAACACTTCGCTGAAACTAAGCAAGTAATCAGGGATAGCATAGGAAGGTAGAGTTATAGAACAGCGTGGAAAGCTAGGAGATCACGTTTGTGAGTTAGTTACGTGATTAAATCTAAACTACCCAATTAAAGTGACTGTTAGTTTGTTAGTTTACAACATTTAACTATCGAGAGAAACCGGAAGTAAGGAATGCATTTTAAACCCCCTGAAATGGCAAGATTGCTTGCTCGAAATACTGTTCCCAACTTGGGAACTCTACTAAAGCCACTGATCAGCTGGTCTTTGATCAATATTGTCCCCCTGAGTATTCAGTGGTAACTAAGGCTGAAAAGGTACAAGATGAATTAGAGATCACGTCAAAACCAAGAAGAATTTATTCACAGGCAGGTAGGTCATAATGGTAGAATTCAACAGTCAATCACATAATACAGAAATTAAGAATGGAAATATTGAGTAAATAATCTTCCCCAGCCTGCTTCAGCTACACACAGTTACCTTTATATTACCCGATTACATCCATACCAAAAGGTTATCATCATATCTTATTATGTTGCAGTTGTCATGAAAAGTCCATCATTAATCCAGGAGAGAAGTGAAGGGTGTAATGACAGAAGTGTCCAAATGGCACTGTGAGAGTGTCCTGGGTCTTTCCCATCGGAAGTGACCAGGTGGTGGGTCACAGAGACATTACTTTCCCATGGATTGGCCAGGGGCTGAATGACCTCTCCAAGGCCCCAAGAACACATCCACAACCATGACAATTTCCCTTCATCTCAGTCATTCTAGATGCGGACATTCTTGGGAGCCAATGGTCTGAATCCCCCAAAGGAAGTCCGAATCGTAGAGCTTACCGGGGATACCTGGAGAGAGATGTATTTGAGAGTTTTCATGACAACCGTATTATATAGTAAATATGTTTTTGTGCCTCTCATGGTAATATACATTGTGATTTTGGATAAACTTGATTTGGGTGAATTAAAGGAAAGGAGAAAAAACCCAAGATTGCTTGGTTTATTCTCCTTATCACCAAAATCCAGGCCTTTGTTCTTGACCATAAAAATGGGTCAACCATCTGGAATTTAGAGCCAAACTCCCACCAGGCAGTGAGACCTTCAAGTCAGGGGGCTGAAGCAAATGACTTCTACAGAGACAGATTGCGCACAGTTTCCCCTTGGCTCCTGGATGGTTATGATGTCCTAGGTATACTCTTAAAAAATCTAGACCATTGCACCAGTCGCACTGAAACAATCTTACTAACACCAAACATTACTATGTTCTGATCTGGGATTGTCAAGAAACATTTCTGTGCTCAGGAATGCGAGGAATGTGAGAGAAGGGGGGGGGGGGGGGCTCCACAGGGGGCCCAGGAAGACAGTCCCTCCGGGAACCACACTCTAGTTTACCCCCACAGGCAAAAAGGTGGGGGCTAACGATGTATGCTCCAGGAGGGGGAAGTCAGCATGCTGACCAGCGTGATGACACCAGATGTTAATTATTTCCGGCTTACAATGTGTGGTGAGCATTCAGGCACAAAATGGCTGCCGTTGCAGCACCCATTGGTGGTGGCTGAGGCGGGTTCCCCCTCATCACAGCAAAGCGATTTGAGTGTGAGAAAAGCGCTAATATAAACGCAAGTATCTATCTGAGAAAGAAAGAAAGCAGGGTTTGATGGTGAAAGTAAAGGCAGACCTATGAAGAGGGTTAATAGGCATAATCACACTTCAGATTCCTTCACCTATGTACAGAATATTGCCCCATCAGGTGAAAAAATAAATCCAGGTATGGCTCAATAGTTTTTGGTGATGGTGATTAATTCTGTTGCTGCTTATGCCTGTCATCTCACCATTGTCATTAAAGATTTCAAAATATGTAATATTTGGCAATAACAACAGCAATAAGGAAGACATGAAATTATAATAATGTGATGTCATTATCAGCCTCCTACCCTATATAAGGTTGAGCTTCAGAGAGTCTTTTCATCAAATTCATCAAACCTTCACTGTGAAATCCTGTTGAGAAAAACTTATGTCTGAACTCACTGATATATTTTTCTGTCATCACAGTTGTAGTATTCCTTACTTCCATGAGTTAAATAATTATATACTAAAATAAAACATTTCAAGAATAATAATGAAAATATATAATGTGGACAAAAACAGAGGTTCACCTAAAGTTTTTGAAAGGTTAAATTTATTCATTTATAGGTATGTTGGTGTTTTTTCAGTGACTATTGTTATTTTGTTATTTTGTAATTTGTTATTGTTATTTGTTATTTTGTCAGAGAAGAGTCATATGTGATCTTCACTCCTGAACTCCTGATCTATGCAGGCATGCTAGAATTCACATAGTGTGATACTGCCATTAACCCCAACTTGACCCTCAATGGCAGATCGCGTGTGGACAGCCATACCCGCTGCCCCACCCTATAGCAGGGCGCTGACCGGCGACGTCTGTCGGCCAGCCTTTTCTGGTTGGCCGTAGCCCTTCAGAGCCACTCGCACCTTCCTCCATGTGGCCCGGCACCGCCGAACAAAGGCCTCAGCAGAGGGCACTTCGCCCCCTTTCTCTAGCTCCGGGAACAGTGGCGGGGGATAGCCAAATTGTACCTTGAACGGTGAGAGGCCTGTGGACGCATTTAGTAACGTATTGTGGGCTTACTCCTCCCACGTGAGCTGGCAGCTCCATGACGTGGGGTTGTCCATAGCCAGACACCGGAGTGTGTTCTCGAGCGTTTGGTTAGTGCGTTCTGTCTGCCCGTTGGTCTCTGGGTGGAAGCCAGATGAAAGGCTCACCGAGGCACCCAACAGAAAACAGAACGCACGCCAGAACCGGGAAGCGAACTGGGGTCCGCGATCCGACACCACGTCCTGTGGTAGACCGTGAAGTCTAAACACATGGTCTTCCACCAACCTTGCGGTCTCCCCTGCTGATCGTAATCTTGGCAGTGCCACAAAATGAGCCGCCTTGGAAAAACGGTCCAACACCCCTAGAATGACCGTTTTACCCTTCGATGGTGGCAGACCCGTGATGAAGTCTAGCGCGATGTGACTCTAGGGATGCTTAGGGATGGGTAACGGGCGTAGCTGCCCTGATGGCGGTTGGTGAGAGCCCTTGCTGCGTGCGCAAACTGGACACGCGGCTACGAACTCACGGACGTCCTTTTCCATCCCGGGCCACCAGAACCGTCGAGACACCAAATCGCGCCCAGCGGGCCTGGCGCGAGTTGCGAGTCTTAGCCGATTGAATATATTCCAAGTTTTTATGATCCGTCCACACTGTGAACGGATGCTCCGCCCCCTCCAGCCAATGCCGCCACTCCTCCAAAGCTAGTTTGACTGCTAGCAGCTCCCTGTCTCCCACATCGTAGTTTCTCTAGGCTTGGGACAGTGACCGCGAGAAAAAACGCACAGGGGTGCACCTTTTGGTCTTGGGGGGACCGTTGAGATAAAATAGCCCCTACCCCCAGCTCGGAGGCGTCAACCTCTACAATTAATGGTATGGAGGGGTTCGGAGTTATTAAAATAGGTTCCGAACAGAACCTATTCTTCAACTCAACGAACGCAGCTTCCGCACGAGCTGTCCATACAAAACGCACGGGGCCTTCTTCTTTGTGAGCGCAGTAATGGGTGCGACTACGGTGCTGAAATTACGGATAAAACGATGATAAAAATTGGCGAAGCCTAGGACCCTCTGCACTTGCTTAACCGATTCCGGGGTAGGCCAATTTTTTTACGGCAGAGATTTTTTTTTGGTCCATCTCTGTTTTACCCGCAGATACAATAAAACCAAGGAAAGATACTGAATTAGCGTGAAACACGCACTTCTCAGCCTTCACAAAAAGGCGAGCCTCCAAAAGACGCGACAGCACTAGTTTCACGTGGCGAATATGCTCAGAGATAGTGGCGGAGAAGATCAGGATATTGTCCAGGTAGACAAATACAAACTTCTCCAGCATTTCTCTGAGCACATCATTGACTAATGCCTGAAACACCGCGGGGGAGTTGGTGAGGCCAAATGGCCGAATGGCATGACGCGATACACGATAATGGCCAGAGTGTGTGTTAAACGCGGTCTTCCATTCGTCGCCCTCCCGTATGCGTACCAAATTGTACGCATTACGGAGATCTAATTTTGTGAACACCGATGCCGCGTGCAGGCGCTCAAACGCAGAGTTCATCAGCGGTAAGGGATATCTATTTTTACCTGTAATTGAGTTTAGTCCCCGGTAATCAATACATGGCCTAAGACTGCCGTCTTTCTTTTTAACAAAAAAAAAAAATCCCGCTCCTGCTGGTGATGAAGATGGTCTGATAAAACCATTCGCTAAGGCATCGCGAATGTATTACTTCATTGCCTTGCTCTCAGGCACTGACAAAGAATAGAGTGCGCCCCGGGGTGGAACTGTCCCTGGGTGTAACTCGATCACACAGTCGTACGACCGATGCGCTGGTAGTGTGGTCGCGCGCTGCTTGCTGAATACTTCTGTCAGCTCGCCATATACCCTCGGAACGATGGTCGGTAGCGGAAATTCGATAGCCCCAACCATACTTTCCTCACCCCCACTACCTGTGGTCTGAAAAAGGCTCTCGGTGTCCCAATCAGAGCCCTCACTGCCCTCCCCCTCGTCAGTAGGACGATTCCAATCGCACATGGAGTCCCACTCCAGGCTCCTCTCCTGCTCCTCCTCCTCAGGCACCCTGACACTTGGATTATGGGGCTCCCTAGCCTCCTCTTCGTCCAATTCGGACCCTATGTCAGTCTGAATAGGAGGGGTCGAGGAGTTATACACATGATTGGAGTGCTCATTACACTGCGGACCCCACCGGGACACCGGGTTGCTCCAGTTACCCCAGTTTATTTGTGGCTGATGTTTTACCAACCAGACATGTCCTAAAATGATCGGATAAACCGGAGATTCCATCAAATATAAATATATATACGTTCCTGGTGCCCCCCAAATGGGATACGCATAACCACTCGCTCCGTTTTGTGACGAACAAAATCAGCAAACTGAAAGATCATATTTACACTGTAATCTGTATAACTCTATTCTTTTGATTGATTATAATAAAGTATATCTTACTATAATCATATGTGATAAAGATTCTTTAGAGGAATACATTGAATACAGGACATCGAATACCAGATTTGCATCACACCCTTCACTTCGAGACTGGGCTGGAAGTTCAGTAGAACTTACCAGGGCTCCAGAACGTTCAGAGTACTTGAGTTTGTCCCTGAGACACCTCCTCGTGGGGTACTGCTCGTGGGAACGTGAGGTCTGAGCTCGGCAAGGGGTCCGTGGCTCACGACACTGTACTCATATTCATTGTTTCATTTCAAATCCAATGTGTTGGAGGACAGAGCCAAGAGAACAGAAAGTGTACCATTCTCCAAATACTTATGGACTGCACAGTATATGTGTAACAAATGTAATATAAAATGTAGATTTATGATATGAAGCACTTTTTTCAGTGTGTGAGTTCTGCAATACAGCACATGGTGATTTGGGTTGGGTCGGTTCCTTCAGGAGGCGTATCAACAAGGCTCTTGCACATCTTCTGAGGCTCAGATTAAAGTGAAGCAAGAAGAGACACCTCATATGAGTGGCAAAACTGAATGCTGTCCTCAAAGCTGAGGTCAACTCTGCCTCACCCTAAAGTTTCAGCTGTATGAAGGCATAATAAAATACATAGATAAATGGAGGTCTCAAGCAGAAACCACTTTATAAATGCGAAATAGATTATAATTGGACACTAAAAGCATACAATCGTATGTGAATCACATATTAACAGATACAAATATAATTAATGGTAAATTCATGAATGAATTAAAAATATAAATAAATGAGGGGTGTTGGGTGGCTCAGTCAGATTTAGGCGCCATTGGCCCGATCTGCTCAGGTTTCATCACTGTCTGGTAACTAGGGATGTGACAAATCATCAGTTTTTGCAACTGGTTCCCATCCCATTTTTTAAAACGGTTAACCGGTTAACCGATATTGCTCATGAAAATATATATTTTTAACTGGATTACTGAGAAATGTAATTGCATTTTCTAACTTTTCTTTGTGCCATCTCAATAGTTAAATGTCAATATTGTAAGTCAGATAATAGTAAGTCAGCCTAATTGCCAAATTAAATATTAGCATTTACATTGAGATTGTGCAGGGTAACCTCACAGTTACAGAAATCTGTAGTTAAATCCATGTAGTTAGTTTACGTCCAGGCATGTTGGTCGATCGTGTGTCATTTTTTAAAAATGCGTAAATTAAAATGATAATTCTTCATGGGTGCTGGGTGCCATATTTGTACGTTCAAATTCGTAATAATAAATAAAAAGTAGGGGGTTCCTGGGTGTCCTGGCTAAATTCACATTCTGGCTCTTTCAACCGGCCTCCTAATCAACCCCTGAGAAAAAGAGTTATCTCCCTCTCCACCCTTGGTGATGTGTGGTGAGCATTCAGGCACAAAATGCCTGCCGTTGCAGCACCCATTGGTGGTGGCGGAGGCGGGTTCCCCCTCATCACGGCACAGCGATTTGAGTGTGAGAAAAGCGCAAATATGAACGCAACTATCTATCTAAGAAAGAAAGTAGGGTTTGATGGTGAAAGTAAAGGCAGACTTATGAAGAGGGTTAATAGGCATAACCACACTTCAGATTCCTTCACCTATGTACAGAATATTGCCCCATCAGGTGAGAAAATAAATCCAGGTATGGCTCAATAGTTTTTGGTGATGGTGATTAATTCTGTTGCTGCTTATGCCTGTCATCTCACCATTGTCATTAAAGATTTCAAAATATGTAATATTTTGGCAATAACAAACGCAATAAGGAAGACATTAAATTATAATAATGTGATGTCATTATCAGCCTCCTATTACTACCCTATATAAGGATGAGCTGCAGAGAGTCTTTTCATCAAACTCATCAAGCCTTCACTGCGAAATCCTGTTGGGAAAAACGTAAGTCTGAACTCTACAGAGCTCACTGATATATTTTTCTGTCATCACAGTTTAAGTGTTCGTAACTTTCAATAAGTTAATTAATTAGATACGAAATGAGGTTCACCCAAATTGGTCATTGGTTTTTGTAAGGTTTAATGTATGTTTTCTTTTTTCAGTGACTATCAAATATGAAGACTTCCATCATGCTGATGTGTCTCATTGGAATGAGCCTGGTTCTTCCAGTAAGTTCTTTCATTGGGACTTACATCAAACACTGTCACAATAAAGAATGTATTTATGTATTCATTTTAATGAGAAAAGAGACATATGTGTGCCATTCATGGTCTTCACTGTTTGCGCTGATTGGAGTATTTGCTTTTTCAGGCAACTTCTGATTCCAATTCCTTTGAGGTGCAGTATTTCTTTACATCCAGTAAATGATTTAATTGTGACCTACAGCAAAACAGTGTGATAATAAAGCATTGTTATTTTGTCAGAGAAGAGTCATATGTGCACCACTCCTGATTTATAATGTTTGTGCTGTGTGGTGTGTTTGCTTGCACAGGGTTTGGCACACAAACGTGTTGCACGTTCCAGTTCCAGTTCCAGTTCTGAAGAGCGTAGAAGAAGGCCTCCACCACCCGCACCCCCGGCACCACCTGCACCACCCGCACCCCCGGCACCACCTGCACCACCCGCACCCCCGGTATGCACCTTCTTTATTTCATGTACAAAGAGATACTTGACATATTGGATTTCCTGAAACAATGTTGGCATGCTGTTATGGAAATTTAGGTAATAATGTATTGTTATTATATTATAATATTATTTGACAGCATTTTTAGTCTGAACTGCTGCGCCATAGGACAGAACGATTCATGTATTTCATCTATTTTTATTTATTTATTATATTTTAGATGCCAGGGTTTTCTCTAGCCGATATTCTGAAGATCATTGAGGCATTAAAGGCAGCCGCACCCGCTCCTCCTTCAGGCTCACGCTAACCTGGTGTGAGTTTCCCCAAGTCTAAGTTCAGCACTTAGAGTCTGAGAAGTACTGCATGTGCCATGTTAAATTTAATTAGGCCACCTAAAAGAAACATTTGCTTGCATTGTAAATGTTAGTTTTAGGATGTGATTTTCATCTGACAATTCACTTAAATATTCAAATTATTTTGTGTAAGGAGATATAAGCAAATAACATGTATATATACACATACACATAGCCTGGTTTAGGGGCTGTCCCCCGGAGAACATTTTTTACATTTGAAGTTAAATGCATCAATCTGGTGCACTTTGAGAGGACAATCAAGAGGCTAGATCTGTAAAGAATTTAGTGCATTTGCAAACAATCCAGTGATAAACCCATGCACTTGTATGGCCATTTAAGATATTTGCGCCTACATTTGAGTCATCAACCAAATTAGGTAAAAGTTGTCACGTGTTGTACAGGTTTATTTCAAGTGTTTGGAATCACACTAATATATTATTTATTTCTGTGTTCGACAGGATGTATGACCACACCTCTCTATGCCTGCAGCAATCAAGAACTCCAGGAATCACACTGTCTGATTAATCCTAATATCACATAAATAGACTGAAATCAATAAAGTGTAATGATATCTATGGGAAATCTAAATTTTGTTCTTTCTATCAAAATCTGATTCAGAATTATAGCTTAATTCAGTGCAGTTCTCATTTTTCCTTTTGTCCTGGTTGGTTGAAAAATAAACTTCATCTTTCAATGCACTCATTACTTGTGTCAGTACAGTTTCTCCACTGATCGGACGCGTTTTTGGCCATTGTGCCTAAGACTGCAATCACAGTAATGCAGTGACTCTTAAGGATTTATGGCTCTCTTCACACAATCTTTCCTTGTCACACAACTACCACATTGAAAACAGTTTGCAAAACATTTAACACAATTGCAAATTTCATCTCAGAGTCTTTTGCTCACACTTATCAAATGTTAGCCGAACGAAATACATTACCACAAATAATGTGGGATTAATCAAAGTTTTCGGATGTCATTTATCCGTAAGAGCCGAACAAACTTCACGAGTCTCAGCTGTTTGTATTGTGCGCGGAAATGAAGAAGCACAGTTATAAAGCCTGTTTCTCTCATTATTCCATTAATTAATATTTTACTGTGCAAAGGTTTTAGGCAGGTGTGAAAAAATGCTGTAAACTAAGAATGCTTTCAAAAATAGAAATGTTAATAGTTTATTTTTATCAATTAACAAAATACAAAGTGAGTGAACAGAATAAAAATCTAAATCAAATGAATATTTGGTGTGACCACCCTTTGCCTTCAAACCAGCATCAATTCTTCTTGGTGAACTTGCACAAAGTCAGGGATTTTGTAGGCATATAGTCAGGTGTGTGATTACCCAATTATATCATGGAAACACAGGAACTAGGGTGCAGAACAATGGCAGCAGGTTATCTGGACTGATGAGTCAAGATGTGAAATATCTGGCTGTAGCAGTAGGCAGTTCACCGAAGGGCTGAGGAGCGGTACAAGAATGAGTGTCTGCAGACCAGTGTGATGACACCAGATGTTAATTATTTCCGGCTTACAATGTGTGATGAGCATTCAGGCACAAAATGGCTGCCGTTGCAGCACCCATTGGTGGTGGCTGGGGCGGGTTCCCCCTCATCACGGCACAGCGATTTGAGTGTGAGAAAAGCGCTAATATAAATGCAAATATATATCTAAGAAAGAAAGCAGGGTTTGATGGTGAAAGTAAAGGCAGACCTAGGAAGAGGGTTAATAGGCATAACCACACTTCAGATTCTTTCACCTATGTACAGAATATTGCCCCATCAGGTGAGAAAATAAATCCAGGTATGGCTCAATAGTTTTTGGTGATGGTGATTAATTCTGTTGCTGGTTATGCCTGTCATCGCACCATTGTCATTAAAGATTTCAAAATATGTAATATTTTGGCAATAACAACAGCAATAAGGAAGACATGAAATTATAATAATTTGATGTCATTATCAGCCTCCTATTACTACCCTATATAAGGATGAGCTGCAGAGAGTCTCTACAGAGCTGAAGAGCGTAGAAGAAGGCCTCCACCACCCGCACCCTCGGCACCACCTGCACCACCCGCACCCCCGGTATGCACCTTCTTTATTTCATGTACAAAGAGATACTTGACATATTGGATTTCCTGAAACAATGTTGGCATGCTGTTATGGAAATTTAGGTAATAATGTATTATTATTATATTATAATATTATTTGACAGCATTTTTAGTATGAACTGCTAAACCATAGGACAGAACAATTCATGTATTTCATCTATTTTTATTTATTTATTATATTTTAGATGCCAGGGCTTTCTCTAGCCGATATTCTGAAGATCATTGAGGCATTAAAGGCAGCCGCACCCGCTCCTCCTTCAGGCTCACGCTAACCTGGTGTGAGTTTCCCCAAGTCTAAGTTCAGCACTTAGAGTCTGAGAAGTACTGCATGTGCCATGTTAAATTTAATTAGGCCACCTAAAAGAAACATTGGCTTGCATTGTAAATGTTCGTTTTAGGATGTGATTTTCATCTGACAATTCACTTAAATATTCAAATTATTTTGTGTAAAAAGATATAAGCAAATACCATGTATATATACACATACACATAGCCTGGTTTGGGGGCTGTCCCCCGGAGAACATTCTTTACATTTTAAGTTAAATGCATCAATCTGGTGCACTTTGAGAGGACAATCAAGAGGCTAGATCTGTAAAGAATTTAGTGCATTTGCAAACAATCCCGTGATAAACCCATGCCCTTGTATGGCCATTTAAGATATTTGCGCCTACATTTGAGTAATCAAACAAATTAGGTAAAAGTTGTCACGTGTTGTACAGGTTTATTTCAAGTGTTTGGAATCACACTAATATATTATTTATTTCTGTGTTCGACAGGATGGATGACCACACCTCTCTATGCCTGCAGCAATCAAGAACTCCAGGAATCACACTGTCTGATTAATCCTAATATCACATAAATAGACTGAAATCAATAAAGTGTAATGATATCTATGGGAAATCTAAATTTTGTTCTTTCTATCAAAATCTGATTCAGAATTATAGCTTAATTCAGTGCAGTTCTCATTTTTCCTTTTGTCCTGGTTGGTTGAAAAATAAACTTCATCTTTCAATGCACTCATTACTGGTGTCAGTACAGTTTCTCCACTGATCGGACGCGTTTTTGGCCATTGTGCCTAAGACTGCAATCACAGTAATGCAGTGATCACAACTTTAAATGCATGAACTGAACTCTTAAGGATTTATGGCTCTCTTCACACAATCTTTCCTTGTCACACAACTACCACATTGAAAACAGTTTGCAAAACATTTAACACAAATGCAAATTTCATCTCAGAGTCTTTTGCTCACACTTATCAAATGTTAGCCGAACGAAATACATTACCACAAATAATGTGGGATTAATCAAAGTTTTCGGATGTCATTTATTCGTAAGAGCCGAACAAACTTCACGAGTCTCAGCTGTTTGTATTGTGCGCGGAAATGAAGAAGCACAGTTATAAAGCCTGTTTCTCTCATTATTCCATTAATTAATATTTTACTGTGCAAAGGTTTTAGGCAGGTGTGAAAAAATGCTGTAAACTAAGAATGCTTTCAAAAATAGAAATGTTAATAGTTTATTTTTATCAATTAACAAAATACAAAGTGAGTGAACAGAATAAAAATCTAAATCAAATCAATATTTGGTGTGACCACCCTTCGCCTTCAAACCAGCATCAATTCTTCTTGGTGAACTTGCACAAAGTCAGGGATTTTGTAGGCATATAGTCAGGTGTGTGATTACCCAATTATATCATGGAAACACAGGAACTAGGGTGCAGAACAATGGCAGCAGGTTATCTGGACTGATGAGTCAAGATGTGAAATATCTGGCTGTAGCAGTAGGCAGTTCACCGAAGGGCTGAGGAGCGGTACAAGAATGAGTGTCTGCAGACCAGTGTGATGACACCAGATGTTAATTATTTCCGGCTTACAATGTGTGATGAGCATTCAGGCACAAAATGGCTGCCGTTGCAGCACCCATTGGTGGTGGCTGGGGCGGGTTCCCCCTCATCACGGCAAAGCGATTTGAGTGTGAGAAAAGCGCTAATATAAATGACACTATATATCTAAGAAAGAAAGTAGGGTTTGATGGTGAAAGTAAAGGCAGACCAATGAAGAGGGTTAATAGGCATAACCACACTTCAGATTCCTTCACCTATGTACAGAATATTGCCCCATCAGGTGAGAAATTAAATCCAGGTATGGCTCAATAGTTTTTGGTGATGGTGATTAATTCTGTTGCTGCTTATGCCTGTCATCTCACCATTGTCATTAAAGATTTCAAAATATGTAATATTTTGGCAATAACAACAGCAATAAGGAAGACATGAAATTATAATAATTTGATGTCATTATCAGCCTCCTATTACTACCCTATATAAGGACGAGCTGCAGAGAGTCTTTTCATCAAACTCATCAAGCCTTCACTGCGAAATCCTGTCGGGAAAAACGTAAGTCTGAACTCTACAGAGCTCACTGATATATTTTTCTGTCATCACAGTTTAAGTGTTCGTAACTTTCAATAAGTTAATTAATTAGATACGAAATGAGGTTCACCCAAATTGGTCATTGGTTTTTGTAAGGTTTAATGTATGTTTTCTTTTTTCAGTGACTATCAAATATGAAGACTTCCATCATGCTGATGTGTCTCATTGGAATGAGCCTGGTTCTTCCAGTAAGTTCTTTCATTGGGACTTACATCAAACACTGTCACAATAAAGAATGTATTCCTGTATTCATTTTAATGAGAAAAGAGACATATGTGTGCCATTCATGGTCTTCACTGTTTGTGCTGATTGGAGTATTTGCTTTTTCAGGCAACTTCTGATTCCAAATCCATTGAGGTGCAGTATTTCTTTACGTCCAGTAAATGATTTAATTGTGACCTACAGCAAAACAGTGTGATAATAAAGCATTGTTATTTTGTCAGAGAAGAGTCATATGTGCACCACTCCTGATTTATAATGTTTGTGCTGTGTGGTGTGTTTGCTTGCACAGGGTTTGGCACACAAACGTGTTGCACGTTCCAGTTCCAGTTCCAGTTCTGAAGAGGATAGAAGAAGGCCTCCACCACCCGCACCCCCGGCACCACCTGCACCACCCGCACCCCCGGCACCACCTGCACCACCCGCACCCCCGGTATGCACCTTCTTTATTTCATGTACAAAGAGATACTTGACATATTGGATTTCCTGAAACAATGTTGGCATGCTGTTATGGAAATTTAGGTAATAATGTATTATTATTATATCATAATATTATTTCACAGCATTTTTAGTATGAACTGCTAAACCATAGGACAGAACAATTCATGTATTTCATCTATTTTTATTTATTTATTATATTTTAGACGGCATGTTTTTCCCTAGCCGATATTCTGAAGATCATTGAGGCATTAAAGGCAGCCGCACCCGCTCCTCCTTCAGGCTCAAGCTAACCTGGTGTGAGTTTCCCCAAGTCTAAGTTCAGCACTTAGAGTCCTGAGATTCTAAGTACTGCATGTGCCATGTTACATTTAATTAGGCAACCTAAAAGAAACATTTGCTTGCATTGTGGGCATTATGGGCGACATGGCTCAGGCAGTAAGAGCAGCCGTCTGGCAGTCGGAGGGTTGCCGGTTCGATCCCCCGCCCGGGCTGTGTCGAAGTGTCCCTGAGCAAGACACCTAACCCCTAAATGCTCCTGACGAGCTGGTCGGCGCCTTGCATGGCAGCCAATCGCCGTCGGTGTGTGAGTGTGTGTATGAATGGGGGAATGAGAAGGATCAATTGTACAGCGCGTTGGATAAAGGCGCTATATAACCTCAAAAAAAAAAAAAATTGTAAATGTTAGTTTTAGGATGTGATTTTCATCTGACAATTCACTTAAATATTCAAATTATTTTATGTAAGGAGATATAAGCAAATAACATGTATATATACACATACACATAGCCTGGTTTGGGGGCTGTCCCCCGGAGAAAATTTTTTACATTTGAAGTTAAATGCATCAATCTGGTGCACTTTGAGAGGACAATCAAGAGGCTAGATCTGTAAAGAATTTAGTGCATTTGCGAACAATCCAGTGATAAACCCATGCCCTTGTATGGCCATTTAAGATATTTGCGCCTACATTTGAGTCATCAAACAAATTAGGTAAAAGTTGTCACGAGTTGTACAGGTTTATTTCAAGTGTTTGGAATCACACTAATATATTATTTATTTCTGTGTTCGACAGGATGTATGACCACACCTCTCTATGCCTGCAGCAATCAAGAACTCCAGGAATCACACTGTCTGAATAATCCTAATATCACATAAATAGACTGAAATCAATAAAGTGTAATGATATCTATGGGAAATCTAAATATTGTTCTTTCTATCAAAATCTGATTCAGAATTATAGCTTAATTCAGTGCAGTTCTCATTTTTCCTTTTGTCCTGGTTGGTTGAAAAATAAACTTCATCTTTCAATGCACTCATTACTGGTGTCAGTACAGTTTCTCCACTGATCGGACGCGTTTTTGGCCATTGTGCCTAAGACTGCAATCACAGTAATGCAGTGATCACAACTTTAAATGCATGAACTGAACTCTTAAGGATTTATGGCTCTCTTCACACAATCTTTCCTTGTCACACAACTATCACATTGAAAACACAGTTTGCAAAACATTTAACACAAATGCCAATTTCATCTCAGAGTCTTATGCTCACACTTATCAAATGTTAGCCGAACGAAATACATTACCACAAATAATGTGGGATTAATCAAAGTTTTCGGATGTCATTTATTCGTAAGAGCCGAACAAACTTCACGAGTCTCAGCTGTTTGTATTGTGCGCGGAAATGAAGAAGCACGGTTATAAAGCCTGTTTATTTCATTAATCCATTCATTCATATTTTACTGTGCAAAGGTTTTAGGCAGGTGTGAAAAAATGCTGTAAACTAAGAATGCTTTCAAAAATAGAAATGTTAATAGTTTATTTTTATCAATTAACAAAATGCAAAGTGAGTGAACAGAATAAAAATCTAAATCAAATCAATATTTGGTGTGACCACCCTTTGCCTTCAAACCAGCATCAATTCTTCTTGGTGAACTTGCACAAAGTCAGGGATTTTGTAGGCATATAGTCAGGTGTGTGATTATCCAATTATACCATGAAAACACAGGAACTAGGGTGCTGAACAATGGCAGCAGGTTATCTGGACTGATGAGTCAAGATGTGAAATATCTGGCTGTAGCAGTAGGCAGTTCACCGAAGGGCTGAGGAGCTGTACAAGAATGAGTGTCTGCAGACCAGTGTGATGACACGAGATGTTAATTATTTCCGGCTTACAATGTGTGATGAGCATTCAGGCACAAAATGCCTGCCGTTGCAGCACCCATTGGTGGTGGCTGGGGCGGGTTCCCCCTCATCACGGCACAGCGATTTGAGTGTGAGAAAAGCGCTAATATAAATGCAACTATATATCTAAGAAAGAAAGTAGGGTTTGATGGTGAAAGTAAAGGCAGACCTATGAAGAGGGTTAATAGGCATAACCACACTTCAGATTCTTTCACCTATGTACAGAATATTGCCCCATCAGGTGAGAAAATAAATCCAGGTATGGCTCAATAGTTTTTGGTGATGGTGGTTAATTCTGTTGCTGCTTATGCCTGTCATCTCACCATTGTCATTAAAGATTTCAAAATATGTAATATTTTGGCAATAACAACAGCAATAAGGAAGACATGAAATTATAATAATGTGATGTCATTATCAGCCTCCTATTACTACCCTATATAAGGATGAGCTGCAGAGAGTCTCTACAGAGCTCACTGATATATTTTTCTGTCATCACAGTTTAAGTGTTCGTAACTTTCAATAAGTTAATTAATTAGATACAAAATGAGGTTCACCCTAATTGATCATTGGTTTTCGTAAGGTTAATGTATGTTTTCTTTTTTCAGTGACAATCAAATATGAACACTTCCATCATGCTGATGTGTCTCATTGGAATGAGCCTGGTTCTTCCAGTAAGTTCTTTCATTGGGACTTACATCAAACACTGTCACAATAAAGAATGTATTTATGTATTCATTTTAATGAGAAAAGAGACATATGTGTGCCATTCATGGTCTTCACTGTTTGTGCTGATTGGAGTATTTGCTTTTTCAGGCAACTTCTGATTCCAATTCCTTTGAGGTGCAGTATTTCTTTACATCCAGTAAATGATTTAATTGTGACCTACAGCAAAACAGTGTGATAATAAAGCATTGTTATTTTGTCAGAGAAGAGTCATATGTGCACCACTCCTGATTTATAATGTTTGTGCTGCGTGGTGTGTTTGCTTGCACAGGGTTTAGCACACAAACGTGTTGCACGTTCCAGTTCCAGTTCTGAAGAGGATAGAAGAAGGCCTCCACCACCCGCACCCCCGGCACCACCTGCACCACCCGCACCCCCGGTATGGACCTTCTTTATTTCATGTACAAAGAGATACTTGACATATTGGATTTCCTGAAACAATGTTGGCATGCTGTTATGGAAATTTAGGTAATAATGTATTATTATTATATTATAATATTATTTGACAGCATTTTTAGTATGAACTGCTAAACCATAGGACAGAACAATTCATGTATTTCATCTATTTTTATTTATTTATTATATTTTAGATGCCAGGGTTTTCTCTAGCCGATATTCTGAAGATCATTGAGGCATTAAGGGCAGCCGCACCCGCTCCTCCTTCAGGCTCACGCTAACCTGGTGTGAGTTTCCCCAAGTCCAAGTTCAGCACTTAGAGTCTGAGAAGTACTGCATGTGCCATGTTAAATTTAATTAGGCCACCTAAAAGAAACATTTGCTTGCATTGTAAATGTTAGTTTTAGGATGTGATTTTCATCTGACAATTCACTTAAATATTCAAATTATTTTGTGTAAGGAGATATAAGCAAATAACATGTATATATACACATACACATAGCCTGGTTTGGGGCTGTCCCCCGGAGAACATTCTTTACATTTGAAGTTAAATGCATCAATCTGGTGCACTTTGAGAGGACAATCAAGAGGCTAGATCTGTAAAGAATTTAGTGCATTTGCGAACAATCCAGTGATAAACCCATGCCCTTGTATGGCCATTTAAGATATTTGCGCCTACATTTGAGTCATCAAACAAATTAGGTAAAAGTTGTCACGTGTTGTACAGGTTTATTTCAAGTGTTTGGAATCACACTAATATATTATTTATTTCTGTGTTCGACAGGATGTATGACCACACCTCTCTATGCCTGCAGCAATCAAGAACTCCAGGAATCACACTGTCTGAATAATCCTAATATCACATAAATAGACTGAAATCAATAAAGTGTAATGATATCTATGGGAAATCTAAATTTTGTTCTTTCTATCAAAATCTGATTCAGAATTATAGCTTAATTCAGTGCAGTTCTCATTTTTCCTTTTGTCCTGTTTGGTTGAAAAATAAACTTCATCTTTCAATGCACTCATTACTGGTGTCAGTACAGTTTCTCCACTGATCGGACGCGTTTTTGGCCATTGTGCCTAAGACTGCAATCACAGTAATGCAGTGATCACAACTTTAAATGCATGAACTGAACTCTTAAGGATTTATGGCTCTCTTCACACAATCTTTCCTTGTCACACAACTACCACATTGAAAACACAGTTTGCAAAACATTTAACACAAATGCCAATTTCATCTCAGAGTCTTTTGCTCACACTTATCAAATGTTAGCCGAACGAAATACATTACCACAAATAATGTGGGATTAATCAAAATTTTCGGATGTCATTTATTCGTAAGAGCCGAACAAACTTCACGAGTCTCAGCTGTTTGTATTGTGCGCGGAAATGAAGAAACACGGTTATAAAGCCTGTTTATTTCATTATTCCATTAATTCATATTTTACTGTGCAAAGGTTTTAGGCAGGTGTGAAAAAATGCTGTAACCTAAGAATGCTTTCAAAAATAGAAATGTTAATAGCTTATTTTTATCAATTAACAAAATGCAAAGTGAGTGAACAGAATAAAAATCTAAATCAAATCAATATTTGGTGTGACCACCCTTTGCCTTCAAACCAGCATCAATTCTTCTTGGTGAACTTGCACAAAGTCAGGGATTTTGTAGGCATATAGTCAGGTGTGTGATTATCCAATTTTACCATGAAAACACAGGAACTAGGGTGCAGAACAATGTCAAGATGTGAAATATCTGGCTGTAGCAGTAGGCAGTTCACCGAAGGGCTGAGGAGCTGTACAAGAATGAGTGTCTGCAGACCAGTGTGATGACACCAGATGTTAATTATTTCCGGCTTACAATGTGTGATGAGCATTCAGGCACAAAATGCCTGCTGTTGCAGCACCCATTGGTGGTGGCGGAGGCGGGTTCCCCCTCATCACGGCAAAGCGATTTGAGTGTGAGAAAAGCGCTAATATAAATGCAACTATATATCTAAGAAAGAAAGTAGGGTTTGATGGTGAAAGTAAAGGCAGACCTATGAAGAGGGTTAATAGGCATAACCACACTTCAGATTCCTTCACCTATGTACAGAATATTGCCCCATCAGGTGAGAAAATAAATCCAGGTATGGCTCAATAGTTTTTGGTGATGGTGATTAATTCTGTTGCTGCTTATGCCTGTCATCTCACCATTGTCATTAAAGATTTCAAAATATGTAATATTTTGGCAATAACAACAGCAATAAGGAAGACATGAAATTATAATAATGTGATGTCATTATCAGCCTCCTATTACTACCCTATATAAGGACGAGCTGCAGAGAGTCTTTTCATCAAACTCATCAAGCCTTCACTGCGAAATCCTGTCAGGAAAAACGTAAGTCTGAACTCTACAGAGCTCACTGATATATTTTTCTGTCATCACAGTTTAAGTGTTCGTAACTTTCAATAAGTTAATTAATTAGATACGAAATGAGGTTCACCCAAATTGGTCATTGGTTTTTGTATCACAGTAATCACAGTAATGCAGTGATCACAACTTTAAATGCATGAACTGAACTCTTAAGGATTTATGGCTCTCTTCACACAATCTTTCCTTGTCACACAACTATCACATTGAAAACACAGTTTGCAAAACATTTAACACAAATGCCAATTTCATCTCAGAGTCTTTTGCTCACACTTATCAAATGTTAGCCGAACGAAATACATTACCACAAATAATGTGGGATTAATCAAAATTTTCGGATGTCATTTATTCGTAAGAGCCGAACAAACTTCACGAGTCTCAGCTGGAAATGAAGAAGCACGGTTATAAAGCCTGTTTATTTCATTATTCCATTAATTAATATTTTACTGTGCAAAGGTTTTAGGCAGGTGTGAAAAAATTCTGTAAACTAAGAATGCTTTCAAAAATAGAAATGTTAATAGTTTATTTTTATCAATGAACAAAATGCAAAGTGAGTGAAAAGAATAAAAATCTAAATCAAATCAATATTTGGTGTGACCACCCTTTGCCTTCAAACCAGCATCAATTCTTCTAGGTACACTTGTACAACGTCAGGGATTTTGTAGGCATATAGTCAGGTGTGTGTTTATCCAATTATGCCATGAAAACACAGGAACTAGGGTGCAGAACAATGGCAGCAGGTTATCTGGACTGATGAGTCAAGATGTGAAATATCTGGCTGTAGCAATAGGCAGTTCACCGAAGGGCTGGAGAGAGGTACAAGAATGAGTGTCTGCAGGCACCAGTGAAGCATGGTGGAGGTTCCTTGCAAGTTTGGGGCTGCATTTCTGCAAGTGGAGTTGGGGATTTGGTCAGAATGAATGGTCTCCTCAATGCTGAGAAGTACAGGCAGATACTTATCAATCACGCAATACCATCAGGGAGGCATCTGATTGGCCCCAAATGTATTCTGCAGCAGGACAACGACCCCAAACATACAACCAATGTCATTAAGAACTATCTTCACCGTAAAGAAGAACAAGTATATATTGACAATATTTATTTTATTTAGAGTGGCAAAATTGTTTTGATATGCCAGTTGGATATTATAATTATTCATATAGTATAAAAATGCAACAGGATTCAACATTAAGATGGGTGATGTTTCATTCCGGGAATCCGGGAATAGTTAATTCTTTAGTTGAATATAAATTCCATTAAACAAGTAGCCTAGCCAACTACGCCTATGAAACAACAAACTATAACAGTAGGTTCAAGTTCAAGGTACACCTGCAAACATCATTGCAGTCTATAGAAGTGGCATGACATGTGGCTGATGCGCTTGTTTACAAGTTTTGTTTTTTGCCTCGCGTTTAATGTCAGAGGTTGACGAGAATTGCTTTTCCCAGTCAGAAGGTGCTAATTCGTTCATTCTGATATGACGTGAATGCAGCATTAGGCTTAATTGCTATAGCTTTACATTTACAGCTTTATTAGAAGATTTGAACCAAGGCCACATAATCACTTAGTTTGAGGCTTGTGACACCTCCTTCTGGGTCTCTGCAAGGACAGGGAAAACGTAGCTATAGGCTATTGCTGTCGCCCTCCGGTGGGATTCCAGATACCGACGTCTCCTATGATTTGCCAATGCGTTCCTCCAGCCCATTGCATACTCCGTTAGTGAAGCCTGGAAGGCAGCAGCTTGTTGAAATACTAAACTAATCACAACGGGCTTAGCGAGCTAGCTAGCTCACTAACATAAATACAGATACATTTATTAAAAATTGTTATGTACAGCACTGAGGACCCAAAAGCAGACCAAGGGATGATCCAAAAACATTGTTTGTTCAGTCCAAGGTTCATAGCCAAGAGATCAACAGATAATGAAATCAGAAGGCAAAATAAAAGTTGAAAAAACGATCAAAGGTCAAAATCCAGGGAGTCAGAAAAACGAAGGTATAAAAGGGCTGAGGCAAAATTCAGAGTCGGGAAGGCGAAGCAAATATTCAAAAACCAAAGAAACAGATGGGCAACCAAAACAAGAGGGCAAGGAAAACTGGAAAATGAAAACAAAGGTGTGTTGTAAGAATCTCAATAAACAGGTGTAAGGCTGGAAATCTGGCATTATCACTCAGGGCTGGTCAGCTTGCTGGCTTCCTCTGGTATTGTGGAATATGTGGCTGTAAAGTAATTTAATAATAACAACTCAGGAGCATGCATCATTAACCCCCACTATCTCCGCATCCATACGGGCAGGAGCCGGTAGGGGAAGACTCAGGCCTCCAGCCGTAAAACTCGTTACAACGGGCCAACATCCTTCACGGCACGGGAAGGTTTCAGAGGGCACGGCCTGTTAGGCCCTGACCTTCTCCTGAACCCCCCTTTATTGCTCTCTCCCTCTTTTACTCAGTCACTAAATGATGTTTACAGCATTTTGATGTTTCATGACAAAGTCAGTTTAGATAATATTCATGTTTGGTATTATTCTGATTGTTTCAGTGCGACTGGTGCAATGGTTTTATTTCTGCAACAGCAAACCCTGTACATCATAACCAACCAGGAGAAGCTGTGTGGAGCTCTGCCCCAGTGAAAGCCATGTGCCTCAACCCCCCTGCGCTTCCTGGGGAGGCGTGGCTCCAAATTACAGATGGGTGACCCATTTTTTATGGTTAACATCAAAGGCCAGATTTTGGATTTAAGGACAGTAAACTAAGCAATCTGGGAGAATGCAATCAGCCTCCCGTGCACTCCGTGCACGTAATTTCTACGTACAGGGTGTCTGTAGCCAGACTCCCGTATGTAGCTTTTATTACCAGGTATGACTTTTAAGACTCCGTTATTTGGTTTGCATTGTAATGTTTTATTTGAAACTAGTATGTAATTACGTGTATGTAACCTGCCTGGTAAAATAAATTGTTAAAACTTGATCTGTTTGTTTTCGCTTACTGACACTCAAAGTTATACAGGGAATGCGTGGTTTACCCCCTCAAACTGGTCTAGGGAGGATGAATATTTCCACTTAATGTATCACGGCGTATAGCACCCGTAGACCTATGTTGGTAAATCCCTCGCCTCCGCATGGTAGTTCATTCATGTCGAGCACAGCCGTAGCTAGGTTGGTCTGCTTGGGACCCTAGGCTGTAAACAGATATACCCAAGAGTAGCTATTCCTGCGACCTCTGATGACTACAGATAGCTAGTCAGTTCGTGAGACGTGCACATTATGCGCAATGTGACATGCGGTGGTACCAGCAGAGGACTGTTCGGAGAGTAAATCTCAGTCCAGGATTCCTATAGCGATCAAGTCAAAATTATAAATATGACATCCACTAATGTGGATAATTAATCTAAATTATTATTCTAAAATGGAGTCAGATAAACGAAGGTGAATCTATTGGCCCTATTGTGGAGATTCTGGGTCAGCCCGGACCAGTAAAGAGCGGAAGGCAGAGTGGTACTACTGCCTTTGTATCGTGGTTTGTTTATTGGCTGATCTAGACTGTCTGCATAGGGGCCACTCATTTTTAACCCGATTAGTATTCTTTCAGCAACACCAGAAGGACGAGCACGCTGATACCTTCAGCCCTCGCTAAATTCCGTCTTTGGGTTAGCGTTGGGTTTTACACAGGCGTACTTAAATCTCGGCACTGAATATGATCAACTTTCTGACAACGAGTACTGCGGAGACTGAGGATTAAATACCTGAGGGAAGGTGACAATCAAGGCGGGGCTCAGGAAAAAGGTGGGCTAAACAAATAGACAACACGTGTGAAACATAAAAGGGTAATAATGCAATAACAGGGAGATGAAAATGCGGACTGGATGCACGTAAACACACATGTAAAACATATGGCTCCAGAGTAGACATTTGCATAGAGTGAAAACATAGTGATAGTAAGAGATAGGTGCGAACACTTCGCTGAAACTAAGCAAGTAATCAGGGATAGCATAGGAAGGCAGAGTTATAGAACAGCGTGGAAAGCTAGGAGATAACATTAGTGAGTTAGTTACATGATTAAATCTAAACTACCCAATTAAAGTGACTGTTAGTTTGTTAGTTTACAACATTTAACTATCGAGAGAAACCGGAAGTAAGGAATGCATTTTAAACCCCCTGAAATGGCCAGATTGCTTTCTCGAAATACTGAAGCTTGTCGATTGCTAGTTTAAATCCGCAATAATATGCCAGGTGATGAACAGGTGATGAACCGGTTAAATGTTTTACCCTACACACCCCTACTGGCAACCCCTGATATGTGGACAGAATGGAATGCGAAAGCATATGAATGGTCTTCCTCCACCTCTGCTCTGGCAAGTGTAGCTATGGGCTGCTGTATGAAAAGAATCAAGCTGCTGTCAACGTGTGAATTCAGCTACAAATAGTCAGTGTATATTCCAAATTAGGGTGCGATTTGGACATATTGGGCACTGCACTGGGTCCCAAGTTGGTTTGTTAAAAATGAGAAATAAATAAATAGTAGGGGGTTCCCGGGTGTCCTGGCTAAATTCACATTCTGGCTCTTTCAACCTGCCGCCTAATCCACCCCTGATAATAATACTTATCTCCCTCTCCACCATTGGTTATGTTGTAAAACCCCATGCTAACCCAACAACGGAATTTAAAGGTATCTCAGTGCTTGTACTTCTGGTGTTGCTGAAAGAATATTAGTAGGGTTAAATATTAGTGGAGAGACTAGATCAGCCAATAAATAAACCACATAACAAAGACAGTAGTACCACTCAGCCTTCCACTCTCTACTGGTCCAGGCTGACCAAGAATCTCCACAATAGGGCCAATAAATTCACCTTCAATATCTGACTCCATTTTAAGATAGAATTTATAAATTGGTTTAAAACAAGCGCGAACCTCTGGAGTGGTTACACTCGACTCTCCCTTATATGCTACAATAACTCAGCATTTGCTCCTGGGATTAGCACTATTGCTGAATCTCAGTTCGGAGGAGAACACAGAGGTTGGGGGTCTAGCCAACCCAATTCATGCCTAATATTTTGCATAGATAGTTGCGAGCCCAGGTTGGCGTGCATTTAGAGGGCTCCTTTAAGATAATTTGACAAGAACTGATGTAGAAATGTCCATGGGTTCTCTTCACATCAAATTACAAGAACCATGCACCGCCAATGATCTTTACAGGCAGAGCTTGACTTCCTTTCCCAACTTGGGAACTCTACTAAAGTACCAAGCCACTGATCAGCTGGTCTTTGATCAATATTGTCCCCCTGAGTATTCAGTGGTAACTAAGGCTGAAAAGGTACAAGATGAATTAGAGATCACGTCAAAACCAAGAAGAATTTATTCACAGGCAGGTAGGTCATAATGGTAGAATTCAACAGTCAATCACATAATACAGAAATTAAGAATGGAAATATCGAGTAAATAATCTTACCCAGCCTGCTTTAGCTACACACAGATACAGAACATGCAGTGTGGGAAGCCGGTTACGATCTTCCCTGATTGGTTTGTCTGCCTCCAAATCATGCGTTTGAACCAGGCAGCAGTGCCATAAATTAACCTGGAGGGTGGTCAAATCTGGAATTTAGGGGGTTGTTCGAAGGGAAAAACATGATTACCAGAAAGGACATATAGTTTTCCCTTGAGTTATTGAAACTATGTACTTTAGTAAACTCTATTTGGTATGAAATGTATCTCCTTCGATTCCTTTATAATTAACCGATTACATCCATACCAAACAGATTATCATCATGTCTTATTATGTTGTCATGAAAAGTCCATCATTAATCCAGGAGAGAAGTGAAGGGTGTAATGACAGAAGTGTCCAAATGGCACTGTGAGAGTGTCCTGGGTCTTTCCCATCGGAAGTGACCAGGTGCTGGGTCACAGAGACATTCCCTTCCCATGGATTGGCCAGGGGCTGAATGACCTCTCCAACCTAAAGGCCCAAAGAACACATCCACAACCATGACAATTTCCCTTCATCTCAGTCATTCTAGATGCGGACATTCTTGGGAGCCAATGTTCTGAATCCCCCAAAGGAAGTCCGAATCGTAGAGCTTGCTGGGGATACCTGGAGAGAGATGTATTTGAGAGTTTTCATGACAACCGGATGATTTTGGATAAACCTGATTTGGGTGAATTAAAGGAAAGGAGACAAAACCCAAGATTGTTGGTTTATTCTCCTTATCACCAAAATCCAGGCCTTTGTTCTTGACCATAAAAATGGGTCAACCATCTGGAATTTAGAGCCAAACTCCCACCAGGCAGTGAGACCTTCAAGTCAGGGGGCTAAAGCAAATGGCTTCTACAGAGACAGATTTTGCACAGTTTCCCCTTGGCTCCTGGATGGTTATGATGTCCTAGGTATACTGTTACAAAATCTAGACCATTGCACCAGTCGCACTGAAACAATCTGAATAACACCAAACATTACTATATTCTGATCTGGGATTGTCATGAAACATTTCTGTGCTCAAACCTGCGAGGAATGTGAGAGAAGGGGGGGGGGGGGGGGGGGCTCCACAGGGGGCCCAGGAAGACAGTCCCTCCGGGAACCACACTCTAGTTTACCCCCACAGGCATGGGTGTCAAAAGGTAAGGGCTAACGATGTATGCTACAGGAGGGGGAAGTCAGCATGCTGACCAGCGTGATGACACCAGATGTTAATTATTTCCGGCTTACAATGTGTGGTGAGCATTCAGGCACAAAATGGCTGCCGTTGCAGCACCCATTGGTGGTGGCAGAGGCGGGTTCCCCCTCATCACAGCAAAGCGATTTGAGTGTGAGAAAAGCGCTAATATAAACGCAAGTATCTATCTGAGAAAGAAAGAAAGCAGGGTTTGATGGTGAAAGTAAAGGCAGACCTATGAAGAGGGTTAATAGGCATAATCACACTTCAGATTCCTTCACCTATGTACAGAATATTGCCCCATCAGGTGAGAAAATAAATCCAGGTATGGCTCAATAGTTTTTGGTGATGGTGATTAATTCTGTTGCTGCTTATGCCTGTCATCTCACCATTGTCATTAAAGATTTCAAAATATGTAATATTTGGCAATAACAACAGCAATAAGGAAGACATGAAATTATAATAATGTGATGTCATTATCAGCCTCCTACCCTATATAAGGTTGAGCTTCAGAGAGTCTTTTCATCAAACTCATCAAACCTTCACTGTGAAATCCTGTTGAGAAAAACGTATGTCTGAACTCACTGATATATTTTTCTGTCATCACAGTTGTAGTATTCCTTACTTCCATGAGTTAAATAATTATATACTAAAATAAAACATTTCAAGAATAATAATGAAAATATATAATGTGGACAAAAACAGAGGTTCACCTAAAGTTTTTGAAAGGTTAAATTTATTCATTTATAGGTATGTTGGTGTTTTTTCAGTGACTATTGTTATTTTGTTATTTTGTAATTTGTTATTGTTATTGTTATTTGTTATTTTGTCAGAGAAGAGTCATATGTGATCTTCACTCGTGAACTCCTGATCTATGCAGGCATGCTAGAATTCACATAGTGTGATACTGCCATTAACCCCAACTTGACCCTCAATGGCAGATCGCGTGTGGACAGCCATACCCGCTGCCCCACCCTATAGCAGGGCGCTGACCGGCGACGTCTGTCGGCCAGCCTTTTCTGGTTGGCCGTAGCCCTTCAGAGCCACTCGCACCTTCCTCCATGTGGCCCGGCACCGCCGAACAAAGGCCTCAGCAGAGGGCACTTCGCCCCCTTTCTCTAGCTCCGGGAACAGTGGCGGGGGATAGCCAAATTGTACCTCGAACGGTGAGAGGCCTGTGGACGCATTTAGTAACGTATTGTGGGCTTACTCCTCCCACGTGAGCTGGCAGCTCCATGACGTGGGGTTGTCCATAGCCAGACACCGGAGTGTGTTCTCGAGCGTTTGGTTAGTGCGTTCTGTCTGCCCGTTGGTCTCTGGGTGGAAGCCAGATGAAAGGCTCACCGAGGCACCCAACAGAAAACAGAACGCACGCCAGAACCGGGAAGCGAACTGGGGTCCGCGATCCGACACCACGTCCTGTGGTAGACCGTGAAGTCTAAACACATGGTCTACCACCAACCTTGCGGTCTCCCCTGCTGATCGTAATCTTGGCAGTGCCACAAAATGAGCCGCCTTGGAAAAACGGTCCAACACCCCTAGAATGGCCGTTTTACCCTCCGATGGTGGCAGACCCGTGATGAAGTCTAGCGCGATGTGACTCTAGGGATGCTTAGGGATGGGTAACGGGCGTAGCTGCCCTGATGGCGGTTGGTGAGAGCCCTTGCTGCGTGCGCAAACTGGACACGCGGCTACGAACTCACGGACGTCCTTTTCCATCCCGGGCCACCACAACCGTCGAGACACCAAATCTTTGGTGCAGTGGACCCCGGGATGCCCCGCCAGCTGTGAGGCGTGTCCCCATTGTAGCACTTGGGAACGGACCCCCGCAGGCACAAAAAGGCAACTAGGTGGGCCCCAACCCTGGACCCGGATCTTGGCGCAGTGCTCTCCGCACTGCCGACTCCACCTTCCAAACCACAGGCGCCACAATTTGAACCCCCGACAGAATGGGTTCAGGCTCGTGCTCCCTATCTGCCTTGTCAAAACCCGTGAGAGGGTATCTGGCTTGGTGTTCTTGGATCCGGGGCGGTACGTCATGGTAAATGAAAAACGCGCCCAGCGGGCCTGGCGCGAGTTGCGAGTCTTAGCCGATTGAATATATTCCAAGTTTTTATGATCCGTCCACACTGTGAACGGATGCTCCGCCCCCTCCAGCCAATGCCGCCACTCCTCCAAAGCTAGTTTGACTGCTAGCAGCTCCCTGTCTCCCACATCGTAGTTTCTCTAGGCTTGGGACAGTGACCGCGAGAAAAAACGCACAGGGGTGCACCTTTTGGTCTTGGGGGGACCGTTGAGATAAAATAGCCCCTACCCCCAGCTCGGAGGCGTCAACCTCTACAATTAATGGTATGGAGGGGTTCGGAGTTATTAAAATAGGTTCCGAACAGAACCTATTCTTCAACTCAACGAACGCAGCTTCCGCACGAGCTGTCCATACAAAACGCACGGGGCCTTCTTCTTTGTGAGCGCAGTAATGGGTGCGACTACGGTGCTGAAATTACGGATAAAACGACGATAAAAATTGGCGAAGCCTAGGAACCTCTGCACTTGCTTAACCGATTCCGGGGTAGGCCAATTTTTTTACGGCAGAGATTTTTTTTTGGTCCATCTCTGTTTTACCCGCAGATACAATAAAACCAAGGAAAGATACTGAATTAGCGTGAAACACGCACTTCTCAGCCTTCACAAAAAGGCGAGCCTCCAAAAGAGGCGACAGCACTAGTTTCACGTGGCGAATATGCTCAGAGATAGTGGCGGAGAAGATCAGGATATTGTCCAGGTAGACAAATACAAACTTCTCCAGCATTTCTCTGAGCACATCATTGACTAATGCCTGAAACACCGCGGGGGAGTTGGTAAGGCCGAATGGCCGAATGGCATGACGCGATACACGATAATGGCCAGAGTGTGTGTTAAACGCGGTCTTCCATTCGTCGCCCTCCCGTATGCGTACCAAATTGTACGCATTACGGAGATCTAATTTTGTGAACACCGATGCCGCGTGCAGGCGCTCAAACGCAGAGTTCATCAGCGGTAAGGGATATCTATTTTTACCTGTAATTGAGTTTAGTCCCCGGTAATCAATACATGGCCTAAGACTGCCGTCTTTCTTTTTAACAAAAAAAAAAAATCCCGCTCCTGCTGGTGATGAAGATGGTCTGATAAAACCATTCGCTAAGGCATCGCGAATGTATTACTTCATTGCCTTGCTCTCAGGCACTGACAAAGAATAGAGTGCGCCCCGGGGTGGAACTGTCCCTGGGTGTAACTCGATCACACAGTCGTACGACCGATGCGGTGGTAGTGTGGTCGCGCGCTGCTTGCTGAATACTTCTGTCAGCTCGCCATATACCCTCGGAACGATGGTCGGTAGCGGAAATTCGATAGCCCCAACCATACTTTCCTCACCCCCACTACCTGTGGTCTGAAAAAGGCTCTCGGTGTCCCAATCAGAGCCCTCACTGCCCTCCCCCTCGTCAGTAGGACGATTCCAATTGTCCCACTCCAGGCTCCTCTCCTGCTCCTCCTCCTCAGGCACCCTGACACTAGGATTATGGGGCTCCCTAGCCTCCTCTTCGTCCAATTCGGACCCTATGTCAGTCTGAATAGGAGGGGTCGAGGAGTTATACACATGATTGGAGTGCTCATTACACTGCGGACCCCACCGGGACACCGGGTTGCTCCAGTTACCCCAGTTTATTTGTGGCTGATGTTTTACCAACCAGACATGTCCTAAAATGATCGGATAAACCGGAGATTCCATCAAATAAAAATATATACGTTCCTGGTGCCCCCCAAATGGGATACGCATAACCACTCGCTCCGTTTTGTGACGAACAAAATCAGCAAACTGAAAGATCATATTTACACTGTAATCTGTATAACTCTATTCTTTTGATTGATTATAATAAAGTATATCTTACTATAATCATATGTGATAAAGATTCTTTAGAGGAATACATTGAATACAGGACATCGAATACCAGATTTGCATCACACCCTTCACTTCGAGACTGGGCTGGAAGTTCAGTAGAACTTACCAGGGCTCCAGAACGTTCAGAGTACTTGAGTTTGTCCCTGAGACACCTCCTCGTGGGGTACTGCTCGTGGGAACGTGAGGTCTGAGCTCGGCAAGGGGTCCGTGGCTCACGACACTGTACTCATATTCATTGTTTCATTTCAAATCCAATGTGTTGGAGTACAGAGCCAAGAGAACAGAAAGTGTACCATTCTCCAAATACTTATGGACTGCACAGTATATGTGTAACAAATGTAATATAAAATGTAGATTTATAATATGAAGCACTTTTTTCAGTGTGTGAGTTCTGCAATACAGCACATGGTGATTTGGGTTGGGTCGGTTCCTTCAGGAGGCGTATCAACAAGGCTCTTGCACATCTTCTGAGGCTCAGATTAAAGTGAAGCAAGAAGAGACACCTCATATGACTGGCAAAACTGAATGCTGTCCTCAAAGCTGAGGTCAACTCTGCCTCACCCTAAAGTTTCAGCTGTATGAAGGCATAATAAAATACATAGATAAATGGAGGTCTCAAGCAGAAACCGAAAATAGATTATAATTGGACACTAAAAGCATACAATCGTATGTGAATCACATATTAACAGATACAAATATAATTAATGGTAAATTCATGAATGAATTAAAAATATAAATAAATGAGGGGTGTTGGGTGGCTCAGTCAGATTTAGGCGCCATGGCCCGATCTGCTCAGGTTTCATCACTGTCTAGGGATGTAACTAGGGATGTGACAAATCATCAGTTTTTGCAACTGGTTCCCATCCCATTTTTTAAAACGGTTAACCGGTTTACTGCTCATGGAAATATATATTTTTAACTGGATTACTGAGAAATGTAATTGCATTTTCTCACTTTTTTTTGTGCCATCTCAATAGTTAAATGTCAATATTGTAAGTCAGATAATAGTAAGTCAGCCTAATTGCCAAATTAAATATTTGCATTTACATTGAGATTGTGCTGGGTAACCTCACTGTTACAGAAATCTGTAGTTAAATCCATGTAGTTAGTTTACGTCCAGGCATGTTGGTCGATCGTGTGTCATTTTTTTTAAATGCGTAAATTCAAATTATAATTCTTCATGGGTGCTGGGTGCCAAATTTGTACGTTCAAATTTGTAATAATAAATAAAAAGTAGGGGGTTCCTGGGTGTCCTGGCTAAATTCACATTCTGGCTCTTTCAACCTGCCTCCTAATCAACCCCTGATAAAAAGAGTTATCTCCCTCTCCACCCTTGGTGATGTGTGGTGAGCATTCAGGCACAAAATGGCTGCTGTTGCAGCACCCATTGGTGGTGGCTGAGGCGGGTTCCCCCTCATCACTGCAAAGCACTTTGAGTGTGAGAAAAGTGCTAATATAAACGCAAATATCTATCTAAATAAATGAATGAAGAAAGAAAGCAGGGTTTGATGGTGAAAGTAAAGGCAGACCTATGAAGAGGGTTAATAGGCATAACCACACTTCAGATTCCTTCACCTATGTACAGAATATTGCCCCATCGGTTGAGAAAATAAATCCAGGTATGGCTCAATTGTTTTTGATGATGGTGATTAATTCTGTTGTTGCTTATGCCTGTCATCTCAACATTGTCATTAAAGATTTCAAAATAGGTAATATTTTGGCAATAACAACAGCAATAAGGAAGACATGAAATTATAATAATGTGATGTCATTATCAGCCTCCTATTACTACCCTATATAAGGATGAACTGCAGAGAGTCTTTTCATCAAACTCATCAAGCCTTCACTGCGAAATCCTGTTGGGAAAAACGTAAGTCTGAACTCTACAGAGCTCACTGATATATTTTTCTTGTCATCGCAGTTCCGTACTTTCTATAAGTTAATTAATTAGATACGAAATGAGGGTCACCCAAATTGGTCATTGGTTTTTGTAAGGTTTAATGTATGTTTTCTTTTTTCAGTGACTGTATCAAATATGAAGACTTCCATCATGCTGATGTGTCTCATTGGAATGAGCCTGGTTCTTCCAGTAAGTTCTTTCATTGGGACTTACATCAAACACTGTCACAATAAAGAATGTATTTACGTATTTATGTATTCATTTTAATGAGAAAAGAGACATATGTGTGCCATTCATGGTCTTCACTGTTTGTGCTGATTGGAGTATTTGCTTTTTCAGGCAACTTCTGATTCCACTTCCAGTTCCTTTGAGGTGCAGTATTTCTTTACATCCAGTAAATGATTTAATTGTGACCTACAGCAAAACAGTGTGATAATAAAGCATTGTTATTTTGTCAGAGAAGAGTCATATGTGCACCACTCCTGATTCATAATGTTTGTGCTGCGTGGTGTGTTTGCTTGCACAGGGTTTGGCACACAAACGTGTTGCACGTTCCATTTCCGATTCTCAAGAGGATAGTAGAAGGCCTCCACCACCCGCACCCCCGGCACCACCTGCACCACCCGCACCCCCGGCACCACCTGCACCACCCGCACCCCCGGTATGCACCTTCTTTATTTCATGTACAAAGAGATACTTGACATATTGGATTTCCTGAAACAATGTTGGCATGCTGTTATGGAAATTTAGGTAATAATGTATTGTTATTATATTATAATATTATTTGACAGCATTTTTAGTATGAACTGCTGCACCATAGGACAGAACAATTCATGTATTTCATCTATTTTTATTTATTTATTATATTTTAGATGCCAGGGTTTTCTCTAGCCGATATTATGAAGATCATTGAGGCATTAAGGGCAGCCGCACCCGCTCCTCCTTCAGGCTCAAGCTAACCTGGTGTGAGTTTCCCCAAGTCTAAGTTCTGGAGTCTGAGACGTACTGCATGTGCCATGTTAAATTTAATTAGGCCACCTAAAAGAAACATTTGCTTGCATTGTAAATGTTAGTTTTAGGATGTGATTTTCATCTGACAATTCACTTAAATATTCAAATTATTTTGTGTAAGGAGATATAAGCAAATAACATGTATATATACACGTACACATAGCCTGGTTTGGGGCTGTCCCCCGGAGAACATTTTTTACATTTGAAGTTAAATGCATCAATCTGGTGCACTTTGAGAGGACAATCAAGAGGCTAGATCTGTAAAGAATTTAGTGCACTTGCAAACAATCCAGTGATAAACCCATGCCCTTGTATGGCCATTTAAGATATTTGCGCCTACATTTGAGTAATCAAACAAATTAGGTAAAAGTTGTCACGTGTTGTACAAGTTTATTTCAAGTGTTTGGAATCACACTAATATATTATTTATTTCTGTGTTCGACAGGATGGATGACCACACCTCTCTATGCCTGCAGCAATCAAGAACTCCAGGAATCACACTGTCTGATTAATCCTAATATCACATAAATAGACTGAAATCAATAAAGTGTAATGATATCTATGGGAAATCTAAATTTTGTTCTTTCTATCAAAATCTGATTCAGAATTATAGCTTAATTCAGTGCAGTTCTCATTTTTCCTTTTGTCCTGGTTGGTTGAAAAATAAACTTCATCTTTCAATGCACTCATTACTTGTGTCAGTACAGTTTCTCCACTGATCGGACGCGTTTTTGGCCATTGTGCCTAAGACTGCAATCACAGTAATGCAGTGATCACAACTTTAAATGCATGAACTGAACTCTTAAGGATTTATGGCTCTCTTCACACAATCTTTCCTTGTCACACAACTATCACATTGAAAACACAGTTTGCAAAACATTTAACACAAATGCCAATTTCATCTCAGAGTCTTTTGCTCACACTTATCAAATGTTAGCCGAACGAAATACATTACCACAAATAATGTGGGATTAATCAAAGTTTTCGGATGTCATTTATTCGTAAGAGCCGAACAAACTTCACGAGTCTCAGCTGTTTGTATTGTGCGCGGAAATGAAGAAGCACGGTTAAAAAGCCTGTTTATTTCATTATTCCATTAATTAATATTTTACTGTGCAAAGGTTTTAGGCAGGTGTGAAAAAATGCTGTAAACTAAGAATGCTTTCAAAAATAGAAATGTTAATAGCATATAGTCAGGTGTTTGATTATCCAATTATACCATGAAAACACAGGAACTAGGGTGCAGAACAATGGCAGCAGGTTATCTGGACTGATGAGTCAAGATGTGAAATATCTGGCTGTAGCAGTAGGCAGTTCACCGAAGGGCTGGAGAGAGGTACAAGAATGAGTGTCTGCAGGCACCAGTGAAGCATGGTGGAGGTTCCTTGCAAGTTTGGGGCTGCATTTCTGCAAGTGGAGTTGGGGATTTGGTCAGAATGAATGGTCTCCTCAATGCTGAGAAGTACAGGCAGATACTTATCCATCAAGCAATACCATCAGGGAGGCCCCAAATTTATTCTGCAGCAGGACAACGACCCCAAACATACAGCCAATGTCATTAAGAACTATCTTCAGCGTGAAGAAGAACAACTATATAGACAATATTTATAGTGGCAAAATTGTTTTGATATGCCAGTTTGATATTATAATTATTGAAATTGTATCAAAACGCAACAGGATTCAACATTAAGATGGGTGTTGTTTCATTCCGGTAATCCTGATTAATTAATTCTTTAGTTGAATATAAATTCCATTAAACAAGTAGCCTAGCCTACTACGCCTATGAAACAACAAACTATAACGGTAAGTTCAAGTTCAAGGTACACCTGCAAACATCATTGCAGTCTATAGAAGTGGCATGACATGTGGTTGATGCGCTTGTTTACAAGTTTAGTTTTTTTGCCTCGCATTTAATGTCAGAGGTTGACGAGAATTGCTTTTCCCAGTCAGAAGGTGCTAATTCGTTCATTCTGATATGACGTGAATGCAGCATTAGGCTTAATTGCTATAGCTTTACATTTACAGCTTTATTAGAAGATTTGAACCATGGCCACATGATCACTTAGTTTGAGGCTTGTGACACCTCCTTCTGGGTCTCTGCTAGGACAGGGAAAACGTAACTATAGGCTATTGCTGTCACCCTCCGGTGGGATTCCAGATACCGATGTCTCCTATGATTTGCCAATGCGTTCCTCCAGCCCAATGTATACTCCGTTAGTGAAGCCTGGAAGGCAGCAGCTTGTTGAAATAGTAAACTAATCACAATGGGCTTAACAAGCTAGCTAGCTCACTAACATAAATACAGATACATTTATTAAAAATTGTTATGTACGGCACTGAGGACCCAAAAGCAGACCAAGGGATGATCCAAAAACATTGTTTGTTCAGTCCAAGGTTCAGAGCCAAGAGATCAACAGACAATGCCCAAATCAGAAGGCAAAATAAAAGTCGAAAAAACAATCAAGGGTCAAAATCCAGGGAGTCAGAAAAACGAAGGTATAAAAGGGCTGAGGCAAAAATCTGAGTCGAGAAGGCGAAGCAAATATTCCAAAACCAAAGAAACAGATGGGCAACCAAAACAAGAGGGCAAGGAAAACTGGAAAATCAAAACAAAGGGGTGTCGTAAGAATCTCAATAAACAGGCGTACTTAAATCTCGGCACTGAATATGATCAACGTTCTGACAACGAGTACTGCGGAGACTGAGGATTAAATACCTGAGGGAAGGTGACAATCTAGGCGGGGCTCGGGAAAAAGGTGGGCTAAACAAATAGACAACACGTGTGAGACATAAAAAGGTAATAATGCAATAACAGGGAGATGAAAATGCAGCCTGGATGCATGTAAACACACATGTAAAACATATGGCTCCAGAGTAGACATTTGCATAGAGTGAAGACGTAGTGATAGTGAGAGATAGGTGCGAACACTTCGCTGAAACTAAGCAAGTAATCAGGGATAGCATAGGAAGGTAGAGTTATAGAACAGCGTGGAAAGCTAGGAGATCACGTTTGTGAGTTAGTTACGTGATTAAATCTAAACTACCCAATTAAAGTGACTGTTAGTTTGTTAGTTTACAACATTTAACTATCGAGAGAAACCGGAAGTAAGGAATGCATTTTAAACCCCCTGAAATGGCAAGATTGCTTGCTCGAAATACTGTTCCCAACTTGGGAACTCTACTAAAGCCACTGATCAGCTGGTCTTTGATCAATATTGTCCCCCTGAGTATTCAGTGGTAACTAAGGCTGAAAAGGTACAAGATGAATTAGAGATCACGTCAAAACCAAGAAGAATTTATTCACAGGCAGGTAGGTCATAATGGTAGAATTCAACAGTCAATCACATAATACAGAAATTAAGAATGGAAATATTGAGTAAATAATCTTCCCCAGCCTGCTTCAGCTACACACAGTTACCTTTATATTACCCGATTACATCCATACCAAAAGGTTATCATCATATCTTATTATGTTGCAGTTGTCATGAAAAGTCCATCATTAATCCAGGAGAGAAGTGAAGGGTGTAATGACAGAAGTGTCCAAATGGCACTGTGAGAGTGTCCTGGGTCTTTCCCATCGGAAGTGACCAGGTGGTGGGTCACAGAGACATTACTTTCCCATGGATTGGCCAGGGGCTGAATGACCTCTCCAAGGCCCCAAGAACACATCCACAACCATGACAATTTCCCTTCATCTCAGTCATTCTAGATGCGGACATTCTTGGGAGCCAATGGTCTGAATCCCCCAAAGGAAGTCCGAATCGTAGAGCTTACCGGGGATACCTGGAGAGAGATGTATTTGAGAGTTTTCATGACAACCGTATTATATAGTAAATATGTTTTTGTGCCTCTCATGGTAATATACATTGTGATTTTGGATAAACTTGATTTGGGTGAATTAAAGGAAAGGAGAAAAAACCCAAGATTGCTTGGTTTATTCTCCTTATCACCAAAATCCAGGCCTTTGTTCTTGACCATAAAAATGGGTCAACCATCTGGAATTTAGAGCCAAACTCCCACCAGGCAGTGAGACCTTCAAGTCAGGGGGCTGAAGCAAATGACTTCTACAGAGACAGATTGCGCACAGTTTCCCCTTGGCTCCTGGATGGTTATGATGTCCTAGGTATACTCTTAAAAAATCTAGACCATTGCACCAGTCGCACTGAAACAATCTTACTAACACCAAACATTACTATGTTCTGATCTGGGATTGTCAAGAAACATTTCTGTGCTCAGGAATGCGAGGAATGTGAGAGAAGGGGGGGGGGGGGGGCTCCACAGGGGGCCCAGGAAGACAGTCCCTCCGGGAACCACACTCTAGTTTACCCCCACAGGCAAAAAGGTGGGGGCTAACGATGTATGCTCCAGGAGGGGGAAGTCAGCATGCTGACCAGCGTGATGACACCAGATGTTAATTATTTCCGGCTTACAATGTGTGGTGAGCATTCAGGCACAAAATGGCTGCCGTTGCAGCACCCATTGGTGGTGGCTGAGGCGGGTTCCCCCTCATCACAGCAAAGCGATTTGAGTGTGAGAAAAGCGCTAATATAAACGCAAGTATCTATCTGAGAAAGAAAGAAAGCAGGGTTTGATGGTGAAAGTAAAGGCAGACCTATGAAGAGGGTTAATAGGCATAATCACACTTCAGATTCCTTCACCTATGTACAGAATATTGCCCCATCAGGTGAGAAAATAAATCCAGGTATGGCTCAATTGTTTTTGATGATGGTGATTAATTCTGTTGCTGCTTATGCCTGTCATCTCACCATTGTCATTAAAGATTTCAAAATATGTAATATTTGGCAATAACAACAGCAATAAGGAAGACATGAAATTATAATAATGTGATGTCATTATCAGCCTCCTACCCTATATAAGGTTGAGCTTCAGAGAGTCTTTTCATCAAACTCATCAAGCCTTCACTGCAAAATCCTGTTGGGAAAAACGTAAGTCTGAACTCTACAGAGCTCACTGATATATTTTTCTTGTCATCGCAGTTCCGTACTTTCTATAAGTTAATTCATTAGATACTAAATGAGGTTCACCCAAATTGGTCATTGGTTTTTGTAAGATATATTTCTTTTTTCAGTGAATATCAAATATGAAGACTTCCATCATGCTGATGTGTCTCATTGGAATGAGCCTGGTTCTTCCAGTAAGTTCTTTCATTGGGACTTACATCAAACACTGTCACAATAAAGAATGTATTTATGTATTCATTTTTATGAGAAAAGAGACATATGTGTGCCATTCATGGTCTTCACTGTTTGTGCTGATTGGAGTATTTGCTTTTTCAGGCAACTTCCAATTCTGATTCCAAATCCATTGAGGTGCAGTATTTCTTTACATCCAGTAAATGATTTAATTGTGACCTACAGCAAAACAGTGTGATAATAAAGCATTGTTATTTTGTCAGAGAAGAGTCATATGTGCACCACTCCTGATTTATAATGTTTGTGCTGTTTGGTGTGTTTGCTTGCACAGGGTTTGGCACACAAACGTGTTGCACGTTCCAGTTCTGTAGAGGATGTAGCCCAGGTATGCACCTTCTTTATTTCATGTAGAAAGAGATACTTGACATATTGGATTTCCTGAAACAATGTTGGCATGCTAGGATGCACATAGAGTGGTACTGTAATCAAATAAATCCACAGGAAATGTATACGTAGGACCATACAAGAAGGTTTAGCCTGCTTGAGTTTTGGCCCATTCTGTTATGGAAACTAAATTTGGTAATAGTGTATTATTCTTATTCCAGTATTATATTATTTGACAGCATTTTTACTATGAGCTGCTGAACCAACAATTTATGTATTTCATCTATTTTTATTTCTTTATTATATTTTAGACGGCAACGATTTCTCCAGCTGTTATAGAGATGATCAGGGAGGCACTCGGCATTCCCGCTTCAGGCTCACGCTAACCTGGTGTGAGTTTCCCGAATCATGTCCTAACAAATCTCTTGAAGTCTCTCTTCAAGCCATTAGCTCACTTTGTTTCCCAAAACATTGTATGTATGTCATAGCATGTGAAATATTATATTATTTATTTTTCCACAATATCCCAGGACTAGTCCTGAGACTCTAAGTACTGCATGTGCCATGTTAATTTTAATTAGGCTACCTAAAAATATTGCCCTGCTTGCAATTTAAATGTCAATTTTAGGATGTGATTAAGTCATTTCTATCTGACAATTCGCTTAAATAATTAAATTGTTTTGTGTAAGAAGATAAACGCAAATAACATATATATATGGACATACACATAGCCTGGTTTGAGGGCTGAAGTTAAATGCATCAATCTGGTGCACTTAGCGAGTATAATCAAAAGGCTAGATCTGTAAAGAATTTAGTGCATTTGTAAACAATCCAGTGATAAACCCATGCACTTGTATGGCCATTTAAGATATTTGAGCCTACATTTGAGACATCAAAGAAATTAAGTAAAAGTTGTCACGTGTTGTACAGGTTTATTTCAAGTGTTTGGAATCACACTAAAGCCTCAGAAATGTATTATTTATTTCTGTGTTCGACAGGATGGATGACCACACCTCTCTATGCCTGCAGCAATCAAGAACTCCAGGAATCACACATCATAATCCTAATATCACATAAATAGACTGAGATCAATATAGTGTAATGATATCTATGGGAAATCCTTTTTTTTTTCTATCAAAATCTGATTCAGAATTATAGCTTAATTCAGTGCAGTTCTCATTTTTCCTTTTGTCCTGGTTGGTTGAAAAATAAACTTCATCTTTCAATGCACTCATTACTTGTGTCAGTTCAGTTTCTCCACTGTTTGGATGCGTTGTTGGAAATTGCAAGACTGCAATCACAGTAATGCAGTGATCACAATACAATCTTTCCTTGTCACACAACTAGGGGGGGCAGCCTGTAGCGTAGTGGTTAAAGTAGATGACTGGGACACGCAAGCTCTGTGGTTCTAATCCCCCGTCAAGCCACAATAACATCCACACAGCCATTGGGCCCATGAGTAAGGCCCTTAAACCTGCATTGCTCCAGGAGAGGATTGTCTCCTGCTTAGTCTAATCAACTGTACGTCCCTCTGGATAAGAGAGTCTGCCAAATGCCAATATTGTAATGCAAAGTAATGTAACTATCATATTGAAAACACAGTTGCAAAACAGCACAAATGCTGATTTAATCTCACCTTTTGCTCGCAATGTGCGCTTACTAGCCTTTCACTAATATAGAGGAATCTGTTACAGCTGTGTTGGCTTATTCACTGCGTGTGCAGGTGAGGTGAGGTGCAGAGGTACAAAACCTTTCACTTGATAACCAGTATGAAGTCAAACATAAAGCAACGCAGCAGGTTAGACATCTGTCAAGATGGAGGGCTGCCAAGTACTACCAATTACAGATTACTGTACTACATACACCAATTGATGCACGTAGAGCTTGCTTTGACAGAGTGTTGACATTACGTACTACTACTACCTGCAAGCGTGACTCTGACAGTCCAGTCCCACCCGCATCTGAGCGCATTTGTCCTGCGACCGCAACGACTCCGTTGCCTCCTGTGGGATCCTAATCCCGCAGCAGGCTTTTCCACACACCTCCTGGCTCTCTCCTTTCTGTAGCACACCAGTTAGCATCTGCGGTCCGAGACTCAGGTATGTGCCGTGTTAGACACGGTCGACTCTCGAACCTGAGGGCACACTGTCTTCACTATGCTGCGACGGCCCAACCTCGTCCCATTTACCATGGGGAAACACGATGGACTGAAACCGTATACAAAATGCCACCAATCAGAAGTAAAAATCACAATACTAAAAAAAATATATATACTCTACATTTCTATGTATGTGTATATATACTCAGTGTGCACTTCATTAGGTGGACCTGTACACCAGCTTGTTAATGCAAATATTGAATCAGCCAGTCATGTGGCCGTAACTAAATGCATAAAAGCATGCTGACATGGTCAAGAGGTTCAGCTGTTCTTCAGACCAAACGTAGGAATGGAGAAGGAATGTGATCTAAGTGACTGTGGAATGATCATTGGTGCCAGACAGGGCGGTTTGAGTATTTCCTGGGACAGCTGATCAAAACAGTGTAGTATGGAATAGCATAGTATGGAACAGCGTTGTATGGAATAGAACAGCGTAGTATGGAACAGCGTAGTGTGGAATCGCGTAGTATGGAACAGCGTAGTGTGGAACAGCGTAGTATGGAACAGCGTAGTGTGGAACAGTGTAGTATGGAACAACGTAGTGTGGAATAGCGTAGTATGGAATAGCGTTGTATGGAATAGAACAGCATAGTATGGAACAGCGTAGTGTGGAACAGCGTAGTGTGGAACAACGTAGTGTGGAACAGCGTAGTGTGGAATAGCGTAGTATGGAACAGCGTAGTATGGAACAGCGTAGTGTGGAATAGCGTAGTGTGGAACAGCGTAGTGTGGAACAGCGTAGTATGGAACAGCGTAGTGTGGAACAGCGTCGTGTGGAATAATGATGAGTACGAGAGGTTGTCCTGAGCCTCGATTCCAAATGACTGCCCAATAAACGTGGAGAAAAGACAACCTCGTTCCATCCCCCCTCTGCTTGTTATCCTTCTCTCTGTGGCCATGCGATCTTCCAGAGGTAGCGTGGCTCTCACAGCCAACGGCCCAGAGACATGACATGGTATACTTTCTTCTGATTGTCGTAGGAGGCACAGTGTGTCCATAGGGGTTCTAATTGTGCCACAATCCCAAACAGACAGAGAAGGGGACCCGTTCTCGCACCCCGAGTAAATCTACAGTATGATGGAAACAGAGGCAGTAGCTCCGACAGCAATCCACAGCAGCCTCGGAATGTGACCGAAATCAGAGCAATTATAAATCAAGTGACACTATACCTGCAGATCAATGCATCCCTCCCGCAATTACACTTGTGTTTGTCTTACTAAGCTCTTAATGGCTCAGTCAAGCTCCTTAGTATTTCTGCTTGACATTTCTCTGGTCTGTTATGAAATCGCCATGAATCATTCAGGAGTGGGCACTCACATTGGGCTAAAGTGGTTCACAGACAAGATCTGCCTTCAGAGGGAGAAGGCGGAAGGATTTCAACCACACACCCATCCCTGGGACATGTCCAGCACTGATAGCACTGGGTCCTGACAGCCCACCACACACACACATACACACACACACACACACACACACACATTAATTATTTATTTAGGCCCACATTTATAAAATACATTAAGGGCCCAAATACAAGCACCGAGCACTTTAGAAGGAACATTTTTACTTCATTACACCTACTTATTCATGCAATTAACTCTGTCTACTGTCTACTGACTGGACATTTATCGCCAAAAAAAAAATCAGTCAATCTACACCTCTACTGGTAAATCAACACACATTCTCACGTGAATAAAGAGATATAGTAGAACAGTAAAGTCATAAATACAGTTATACAGGAGTTATAATATGGCCATTTTTCTAAGAAAAGCTCAGAGCGTCATTCATGGCTATATTCATGGGATAGTGCGAAGAGGAAAAAAGGCCAGGAATGCGTGGTTAGCCATGAAACACATTACACCCAGCTAATCATCACTATACACAGTGTGAACCTGGGACATCCCCCAAAAATCATCACTGTACACACTGCAAACCTGGGACATCCCCCCAAGACCATTACTCAGGGAACAGCAGAAAGTGACAGCGTTTGTAGGTAAATACATATTCATCACACTACAGACTGAGCATACAATCAGTGGACTGCCAGTGGAACAGGTGTGTGTGTGTGTGTGTGTGTGTGTGTGTGTGCATGCACGAAAAATGGCTTGGAATTAAAAGGCAATGGTCTTCATTTACAAATTACAAGTCTTAGACACTTGGATTGTTCTTCACGCATTGCAGAAGCACAGGAGTGTGCAAGGTGTAAAAAAATAAACCAGAGGCTCTTTTTGAGTAATGTCTGGCTTTTGGGTTGGGTGGGAGGTTAAACACTCTCCTCCCCTTCAATGTCAACTCTAGCGGCATCCTGAAAAATGACATGAAACAAGCGAACAAAAAGCACACTTTATTTATTTATTTTGTTTTATTAACATTGAGACAATGGTTAGTCGCAGGGCTGTATCACTGAAAATAAAGAGAAAGAATTGGACTTAAAAACAATACAATGCAGAGTTTACGCCTAATATTTTAAGCTAATGCCCGGTTTTGCAATCGACCACTGCTACAATGAAATTAGTAGAGAAACGGGTGCAACCATCCCATCAACGGCATTCCTTACGCTACACGGCTCATACATTATGCTTGTATGGATTATTCGTAATGTGAAGTATTGCAAAGTATTGCAGCAAAGTGAAAAGCCTCTTTTAATGTTAATCTCCACACCCCGGATTCGGCGAGAGTCGCGAACGACGTTGCCATATGCACCCCATTGACAGCCGAGAACGAAGTGCTTCCTCTCGTACAACTGAAAGGGAAAGCTAGTGACTGTAGCCCTACGTTTAATTAAAGGATTTCTTCAAAGGCTTCATTAAAGGTGCTCTGTAGCCTTGCGGTTTAATGTTGTGAGCCAATTCTATGAAACATCAAGCAGAAATGAGATTTTAACACACTGAAGTGTACACGATTTACCTGAGAAATCTAGTCTTTACTTCCGTTACTTTTCTACTCTTCTGCCTCTTCCGAGGCTTGAACAACGTTGGCATTCCCATTAAAGGCGTCATCAGGCGTAATGTCATTTCAGAATTCATCTCTTAAGTACTTTCAGTTCTGCAGGTTTTGCCTACATTAAATCCCCCCGCCCAAATTACCGCACACCGTAGCACACCTTGAAGACCATTTAGTGTGTGTTGGCCATTCTGAATTCTCAAAACGTGAATCATTTCTAAATGTAGATCTTTTAAAAAATGACAGGGAAATTCAACTCATGTATACGCGCATATTTGTGCAGGGGGAAAAAATGGAAGAATTCTGAAACAAGTCACTTTTCATAAAAGCCATTTCAAATAAGTGGGTACAATTACTTCAGTGAGTGGCCACATCTTTCTGTAAACAAGAGAGCCTATGTCTTCAACACATCAAGCAATAACAGCACTCACTATGGTGAGTGAGTCCCCTCCGAGGAATCGCCACCTTAACGTGGTGGAGGGGTTTGTGTGTCCCGGTGATCCTGGGAGCTAGGTTGTCGGGGGCACTGTTAGTCCCCAGTAGGGTCTCCCAAGGCAAATTGGTCCCGGGGGAGGGGCCGGACTAAGAGCGATTCAAAGACTCCCATGACACGGCCACACAAAGACCCAGTTACCTCGCCCGGAAAAGGGAAACCGGGGCCCCCTGCTGGAGCCAGACCCGGGAGGGGAGCTCGTCGGCGAGCGTCTGGTGGCCGGGCCTTATCCCATGGGGCCCGGCCGGGCACAGCCCGAACTGGTCACGTGGGGTCGCCGCCCTGTGGGCTCACCACCTGCAGGGGTCGGCATCGGAGTCGGGTGCTTTGCCCAACGGGCAGTAGACAAAGGCGGGGATCCGGGCGTGCTGATCCTCGGCGTCGCAGACTGGTTCTGGGGACGTGGAACGTCACCTCTCTGGTGGGGAAGGAACCGGTGCTAGTGCGGGAGGCGGAGCGGTACCAACTAGATATAGTTGGGCTCACCTCCACGCACAGTACTGGTTCCGGAACCAAACTCCTGGAGAGGGGCTGGACTCTGTTCTTTTCTGGAGTTGCTCAAGGTGAGAGGCGCCGGGCGGGTGTGGGGATACTCACAAGCCACCGGCTGAGCGCCACTGTGTTGGAGTTCCACCCGGGGAACGAGAGGGTCGCCTCTCTGCGACTACGTGTCGCTGGGGGGAAGGCTCTGACTGTCATTTGTGCGTATGCACCAAATGGCAGTTCAGAGTATCCGGCCTTCTTGGAGTCACTGGGTGGCATCCTGGAAAGGGTGCCACCCGGAGACTCCATAGTTCTGCTGGGCGACTTCAACGCTCACGTGGGCAATGACGGAGAAACCTGGAGGGGGGTGATTGGGAGGAACGGCCTGCCTGATCTGAACCCAAGCGGTGTTTTGTTATTGGACTTCTGTGCTGGTCATGGATTGTCGATAACAAACACCATGTTCGAGCATAGGGAAGCTCATAAGTGTACTTGGTACCAGAGCACCTTAGGCCAAAGATCGATGATCGACTTTGTGGTCGTATCATCAGACCTGCGGCCGTATGTCTTGGACACTCGGGTGAAGAGAGGAGCAGAGCTGTCAACTGATCACCACCTGGTGGTGAGTTGGATCAAGTGGCCGGGGAGGCTGCCTGACAGACCCGGTAAACCCAAACGTGTAGTGAGGGTGAACTGGGAACGTCTGGCGGAGGCCCCTGTTCGCGAGGTCTTCAACTCCCACCTCCGGAAGAACTTCTCACGCAGCTTCTCACGGAAGCTGGGGACATGGAGTCCGAGTGGGCCATGTTCAAAGCCTCCATTGCAGAGGCGGCAAGCAGGAGCTGTGGCCAGAAGGTCATCGGTGCCTGTCGGGGCGGCAACCCAAGAACCCGCTGGTGGACACCAGCGGTGAGGGAGGCCGTCAAGCTGAAGAAGGAGGCCTTTCGGGCTTGGCTGGCCCGGGGGTCCCCTGAAGCAGCAGACAGGTACCGGGTGGGCAGAAGGGCTGCAGCTTCGGCAGTCGCTGAAGCAAAAACCCGGGTATGGGAGGAGTTCGGGGAGGCTCTGGAGAAGGACTTTCAGTTGGCCTCGAGGAAGTTCTGGCAAACCATCCGACGACTCAGAAAGGGAAAGCAGGGCTTGTCTCAGGCTGTTTTCAGCAGGGGAGAACTGCTGACCCGGACTGGGGATATTGTCGGGCGGTGGAAAGAGCACTTCGAGGAGCTCCTGAACCTGAACATCACGTCCTCTGTGGAAGAGGCAGAGCCTGCAGACTCGGGGGAATCTGCACCTATATCCCTGGCGGAAGTTGCTGAGGTAGTCAAAAAGCTCCTCAGTGGCAAGTCGCCGGGTGTAGATGAGATTCGCCCTGAGATGCTGAAGGCTCTGGACATTGTTGGGCTGTCTTGGCTGACACGCCTCTTCAGTGTCGCGTAGAGATCGGGGACAGTACCTGTAGAGTGGCAGACCGGGGTGGTGGTCCCCATTTTCAAGAAGGGGGACCGGAGGGTGTGCTCCAATTACCGGGGTATCACACTCCTCAGCCTCCCTGGGAAAGCTTACTCCAGGGTACTGGAAAGGAGGCTCCGACCGACGGTCGAACCTCGGATTCAGGAGGAGCAATGTGGCTTCCGTCCTGGCCGTGGAACAGTGGACCAGCTCTTTACCTTGGCAGGGTTGCTGGCGGGGTCATGGGAGTTTGCCCATCCAGTCCACATGTGCTTTGTGGACTTGGAGAAGGCTTTCAACCGTGTCCCCCGGGGAACCCTGTGGGGTGTACTGCGGGAGTATGGGGTACCGGGGCCGTTGTTACGAGCCATCAGGTCCCTGTATAACCAAAGTGAGAGCTGTGTCCGCATTCTCGGCACAAAGTCAAGCACGTTTCCGGTGGGTGTTGGACTCCGCCAAGGTTGCCCCTTGTCACCGGTCCTGTTTGTGGTATTCATGGACAGGATCTCAAGGCGCAGCCGAGGTGAGGAGAGTGTCCGATTTGGTGACCTCAGAATCGCATCTCTGCTTTTTGCGGATGATGTGGTTCTGCTGGCTTCATCGGACCGTGACCTTCAGCACGCACTGGAGTGGTTTGCAGCCGAGTGTGAAGCGGCCGGGATGAGAGTCAGCACCTCCAAGTCCGAGGCCATGGTTCTCTGCCGGAAAATGGTGGATTGCTCCCTCCGGGTTGGGAACGAGTCTTTGCCCCAAGTGAAGGAGTTCAAGTATCTCGGGGTCTTGTTCACGAGTGAGGGTAGAAGGGAGCGTGAGATCGACAGGCGGATCGGTGCAGTGTCAGCAGTAATGCGGGCGTTGCACCGGACCGTTGTGGTGAAGAAGGAGCTGAGCCGGAAGGCGAAGCTCTCGATTTACTGGTCGATCTACGTCCCAACCCTCACCTATGGTCATGAGCTTTGGGTAGTGACCGAAAGAACGAGATCGCGTATACAAGCGGCCGAAATGAGCTTCCTCCGTAGGGTGGCCGGGCTCAGCCTTAGAGATAGGGTGAGGAGCTCGGACATCCGGAGGGAGCTCGGAGTAGAGCCGCTGCTCCTTCGCGTCGAAAGGAGCCAATTGAGGTGGTTCGGGCATCTGATCAGGATGCCTCCCGGGCGCCTCCCTTTGGAGGTTTTCCGGGCTCGTCCAACTGGGCGGAGACCCCGAGGGAGACCCAGAGCCCGCTGGAGAGATTATATATCTCTCCTGGCCAGGGAACGCCTCGGGATCCCCCAGGAGGAGCTAGAATGCGTTGCTGGGGAGAGGGACGCCTGGAATACCCGGCTTTGCCTACTGCCCCCGCGACCCGACTCCGGATAAGCGGGTGATGATGGATGGATGGATGGATGGACTATGGTGAGTAATCTGTTAGCTCCTAAAGCTGTACCTCTTTTGCCCTGAGATTTGTCATCATATCCTTCAGATACACTGTCAGGCAAAATAAGCAACACTACAAAATAGGGACGAGAACAGCCAATGCAGCTGTACTCATCAGAAAACAGTAATTATTAAATAACTAACATCAAGGACTGGTATGATGTTCTAAAACTTTTGGTAAAACAGTAAAGAGACATTATTTATGTATTTATTTATTTCCTAAACAGAGCTCCACACTCAAGGTGGAATCTTTCCAAGTTGCCACAGAGGTGAGTCAAGAGTTGATTCTCACAAAAGCGTATCTACTTAGAGAGAAAATTCCAATCAGTCAATGTCTGAAAGGGCCATTTGTGGCCCGCTAATGGCAAACACTTCCTGCTTGACATGTATCTATCATTAAATCGCAGGTTGGTACTCGGGTCAGTAATTCATTAGGTCTTAACAGAATGATTGGTGCACGATAGAAGGTCAAGCACATTTCAGGTCTTTGCTAGGCGTCAAATGCACTTTCCTCCTTCGCGGTCTCTTCTGCTCGATCCAAAATGAGCAAATGTACACGTTGAGGAAAGTCTGCAGTGCTTTAGAGTTACCATTTAAAAACAGGTTTATCTTTGCCCCTGACTCATCTTCCAAACACTCTGTTTACATGAGTGATGGTGTCAGTAATATGCAATATAAAGTAAGTACCCTCAGCAGGTAGAGGTATTTGACACCAATGGTAAATGAACAGATTATTCCAAAGAGCAAGCTAAGTGCTTCAAAGCAGAGGACTAGTTTTAACTGAGTTTTTATTATCAAGAGATAAGCCCACAATACCATGTATCCAGTCCTGTAATCAACATGCTGAAATGTCTGAAATGTAAAGTTGTCGTTTAAATTAAGTACTGAGTGGTACAGTGGTACAAGGTTTAAATTCGGGGGAGGAAGATAAGGATAGAGAAATGGGAAAACCTCTCATTCGTAATCACCACTTGTTGCACCATTAGACTGAAGCCGCAGATCCTTTGACGAGACGCGACGATGAGACCACCTCCATTTGTTGGCTTCGGTGAGGTATTTTGGGATACCTGCTGATGCGAGGCAATCAGGTGAAGCGACGCCGTCCCCCACTCCCACTCCCCGATCGCCTGATTAACAATCAAACAATCGATCCGGAGCAGTAGCAGCATCGTAGCAGTATATTCTGAGAACGCATCGCATTCTTCTTTGCAATAGATTTTCCGATTTTAATTTTGGCTACGATTGCGTAACATGTGACTCTGCAGTTTAAAGATTTTCATAGATTTGCTTACTGGCCTGAATTAAAGCCGTTGAGCGCATGAAATAATTTTGACTAAATCGAGTACTGTCATCAGCCTACATAGTAACACGATGAGAAGGAAAGGCTATGGGCTTATAATTCCAATTATTCTGATTACTTGATTACTGTCATCGTTGTGAAACAGTCTCACATTGTATTTATCTCTTTGTCATGATAATTTCTCAATAATTATAGGCAAGGCTACATATTGGTCTTGATTATTCAGTAAATACATTTGCTTGTTAATCCATCATAATAAATGAAGCAGGTTAAGTGGTTCTTTAAGATGATGCTTTTTGTCCCTTTAGGGCCTATGTATTAAATGTGAAACACATTTTTGACACAAATAAAACACAAAGAAAGCTTGTTAACTGGCAGAACTACACAACTATTGTTAGTTTATTGCTTTCTCTCATAGTTTGGTTGCAGGAGAACTGAATGTCTGATTTGAGCAGTCTAAAACTGTTGGATTCAGAAATTAGACACATTTGACTTAATCCTCACTTCTCTGACGAGGGGCATGTGGAAGAAACATCAGGATTTGAAATCACTCATGAACGGAATAATCTCTTAACTGAAATAGCGATATTATTCCTAGGTATACATCCTTTGAAAAAAAAAGTCATAATAAGGTGAAATAACTGACACTGGGTGGAAATTATTGCCGGGGGATCTGTCAACAGTTAGAATTCACTGTGTGTCGGCAGAAATAATCCTCTGAGAAAATCCACGGGCGATGAAAGATTTTAAGCACCAACTGCGAGCATCGTGTCATTGGCTGATGGACAGGTTTCAGTGAGGGCTGGGGGGGGGGGGCTGAGAGCGGCGGCTAATTGGCTGCAGGCTGAGGGGAGTGGGTGGCTCAGGGCTCTCGGTTGCTGTTGACTGAATTAACGAGCCACAGGATGAAGCACAGAGCCTTGATCAGCAGCAACACGAGGATGTCTGAATCCCCCGGGGCATCCTTTATTTCCCCTGCTGCCCGGCCCCTTCAGGCCTCTCCTCAGTCTGCCTGGCGCGGGCAGAGACTCAGAGAGAGGAAGAGACCAAAGAAAGTTTTTCATGCGGCTGCTTATCTGCTGTACAAGGCTCTATGTGAGCTGAGAGAGGAGGTGGTAACACTCGCCCGCGCAGTGCGAGCCACGGCTTGGCGCTGGGGAGACGGGTCGGCCCTGCAACTCAGTACTCAGTACTCAGCTACAGGAGCCCTGCAACTCAGTACTCAGCTACAGGAGCCCTGCAACTCAGTACTCAGCTACAGGAGCCCTGCAACTCAGTACTCAGCTACAGGAGCCCTGCAACACTCAGTACTCAGCTACAGGAGCCCTGCAACACTCAGTACTCAGCTACAGGAGCCCTGCAAGTCAGTACTCAGCTACAGGAGCCCTGCAACTCAGTACTCAGCTACAGGAGCCCTGCAACTCAGTACTCAGCTGCAGGAGCCCTGCAACACTCAGTACTCAGCTACAAGAGCCTTGCACCACTCAGTACTCAGCTACAGGAGCCCTGCAACACTCAGTACTGAGTACTCAGCTACAGGAGCCCTGCAACACTCAGTACTCAGTACTCAGCTACATGAGCCCTGCAACACTCAGTACTCAGTACTCAGCTACAGGAGCCCTGCAAACACTCAGTACTGAGCCACAGGAGAGGCCTGCAACACTCAGTACTCAGCTACAGGAGCCCTGCACCACTCAGTACTGAGCCACAGGAGAGGCCTGCAACACTCAGTACTCAGTACTCAGCTACAGGAGCCCTGTACCACTCAGTACTGAGCCACAGGAGAGGCCTGCAACACTCAGTACTCAGTACTCAGCTACAGGAGCCCTGCACCACTCAGTACTGAGCCACAGGAGAGGCCTGCAACACTCAGTACTCAGCTACAGGAGCCCTGCACCACTCAGTACTGAGCCACAGGAGAGGCCTGCAACACTCAGTACTCAGCTACAGGAGCCCTGTACCACTCAGTACTCAGTACTCAGCTACATGCATGTTCTCCCCGTGTCTGTGTGGGTTTCCTCCGGGTACTCCGGTTTCCTCCTACAGTCCAAAGACATGCAGGTTAGGCTGATTGGAGAGTCTAAATTGCCCGAGTGTGTGAGTGAATGGTGTGTGTGCCCTGCGATGGACTGGCGACCTGTCCAGGGTGTATTCCTGCCTTTCGCCCAATGTATGCTGGGATAGGCTCCAGCCCCCCTGCGACCCTGTTCAGGATAAAGCGGGTTAGGATAATGAATGAATGAAGTTTGATTTTAATCACTCCACTCACAAACTGTAACTGACATATTCCAAAATAAATATTATTGTCATTCATTCAAATTTCTTTGTACGGCACAGCTGTATTCATATAGCCTGGTCTCTCATGACTGTGACTGTGACTGAGGCAGATTTTCATGGACTTGCGTTTTTCATCGCCCCCTGTAGCTAACATCCAATGAGGGCAGCTCTTAGCCAGGAGGCGGGCCTACGTGCCTGTCATAATTGAGGCGCGCATCCCGAGAGGCTGATGGCCACAACAACGTCAAACCAGTGCAGGGGCGAAGAGGAGGGGTGGGTATTTCAGCTCTGTATACATTCAAAATCTTTCTTATTCTGCCCAGATTCTGCTCGCGCCCAAAGATCGCCTACCCCAGCTTTAAGTACACAAGTTATGCAAAGCACAGGCATGTCTGGGCAAACCCTTTTCCTGTATCCGGGCTAATGAACATATTTGAATAGCCTGTGTTGCATCGTCAGACTAGTTATAATATGAACCTTTTTTACATTACATTAATGGCATTTGGCAGATGCTCTTATCCAGAGCGACATACTGTTGATTAGACTAAGCAGGAGACAATCCTCCCCTGGAGCAATGCAGGGTTATGGGCCTCACTCAAGGGCCCAATGGCTGTGCAGATCTTATTGTGGCTACACCGGGATTAGAACCACCGACCTTGCGTGTCCCAGTCATGTACCTTAACCACTACGGTACAGGCCAAACTGGCCCTCCTGAACACTATTCTTAGGTCATAGTCCAAGAAAAATCCAGAATACAGTCTCCAGGAAATGAGAGTGAGGGGAAGGCTTTGAGGGGACACACTGTACCAATCATAGACAAAAGTCTCTCACAAACACTCGCTATGGGCAAAGCGATCCTTTCCTGCGATTCCATTTGCCTCATCAGACCGCCTGGATGTGGCGTGAATCAGCCACACACATTACATGGCGACCGTACGCAAAGAACCTGCGGTGATGCATAACCCCCCAGCCACGCTGCAGAGAATAATGAGTCGGGACATACAATAGCAACTGATTCACATAGCCGCAACGCAGTACACAATTCTGTACATGCAAGTTCATATCTATTCATATAATTCTATTTCCAACTCTGAACACCCAAGGACTTGTAACAGAAACCGGTGAAAGATGGCAGGAGTCATGGGAACGTCAGCCGCTGATGAATGCAGAATGTTTCATTGTCCGATTCAAAATGATATAAGAACACATTCTAATTTCCACTTTTAATGGAAAAGGATGAGATTTATTAGATACGTCAGTACTGTGCCATAAATATTAATTCGGCCCTCCAAGCACAGTTACTTAATAAACGGTTCCATTCCAAAAGTACCAAGAGGAGGTTTCTGGATCCTCATAGCTCATCTGAGGGAGTGATCGAGTCCCTCTGCTCCACTGCTGCTGTGGCATTGCATTCTGGGTGTTGACCTTAACACACAGTATCTGTTCCCATGGTCGTCATCATCCTAACATCACACTTTGCAACTGAGTGAACTGCAACAGGTGTGTGTGGGTGTGCGTGCGCATATGTATGTGTGTGACAAGTGTGTGTGTGCATGCACGTATGTATGTGTGCGAGTGTGTGGGGTGTGCGTGCGTGTCTGCGAGCGTGTGTGTGTGTGGGTGTGCGTGCACGTATGTACGTGTGCGAGTGTGTGGCGTGCATTAGCTTGTCTGTTCGTGCGCACGTGTGTCTGCATGTATGTGTGTATGTGTGTGTGTATGCGTGTGTATGTGTGTGTGTGCGTGTGTGACTGCATGCACGTGTGTGTGTGTGTGTGTGTGTGTGTGTGTGTGTGTTGTTCCCAGAGATTTCCGGCACCCTTCTGTAAAATGACAGTAAGTGCCCTCGTGGTCTCTCGAGATGAAGCACCTCGGTTTGGGGAGGCACATCTGCACTGCATTGTGGGTACTGTAGTCTGCGCTCTTTAAAATGAACACAGGCTGTAAAAGGGCTTAGGGAGCGCTGTGCCTGCTTGCTGTCTGCAGGGGGGAATCGCAACGTGCTCCAGCAAACGCATAGGAGGGAGGGGAAAGCAATTTGACGCGCGCCACTTTCCTGGAGTGGTCGCTCTTGAACCTGGACTTGCATTAATCACGGCGTATTGTATTAATCACGCTGCCTGTTTTTCTACAATGCCCTGTAATTTCTACAATATCTCCGGAGAGCGTGTCTGCCTCGAATCCGCCCGCAATTAGAGTGTTGTTTACTTCACCTTTCAGCGAACATGCTCATCGGTGGAATAACACCCCCCCCCCCACTCCCCCTAACGTGGACTGGGTGGTTGGGGAGGGATGGGGGAGAGATTTGGTGGTTACACGTGCTTCGGAAAGTCCACTGAACAAACAGGCCATTTGTCAGGGCCCTACAGGGGCCGAATCAAACAAGAAGCAAAGAAACCACCCCTGGGTGCAACAGTGGTGATGTCACATACATTATATTAGCATACATATAGGTATTGGTTAACAGTGCACAACTTCATTGCAAGTATTCATGTATCTAAGTTGGTCTTAAACCAATGACAATTAGCAGCAGTTCTCTTTGTAATGTAGCTCGAGCCAGGAATCTGAGAGCCTCGTGTTCGCCTTTCAAATGACCCTAAATGATTTCCCCCAGAGGGGGAAGATAAGACCACGTGAAATGGATGCTAAATCCACACCAATTTTCAGGTTTACAGATCTGTGGGCCAGGCAAGATTGCAGGTTGCAAATTGCATGCATTCGAAATCGGGGTAGAGGACAAACTATGATGGTCACAGATCCCTGCCTCAGTTGCATCATTACACCTTTTTGAGTCCACAGTCATGGGACAGTGATTCCATCCCACTGGGGTTAGGGTTCATCTGCAAGAGTTCTTTGGGTTACTAGTCATTTCGTGTTTTTGGGTTTTTATCCATCTTAAAAATGTGTGCAGGCACAGAGAGATTAACAGCAGTGTCCATTAGAGACACGTCACATTCCTGCAAACATACAGTCCATTAAAGCCTGCTTTTGCCAGCTGCATTGAGACTACGAAGGCCAGGTTCAAATGGTTCGTTTGAAGTAGGTCACAAGTAGGTCATGGCACTCCTTAATGAACTCAGCAACGATGATACTCAGCAATTCAGAGTTTTGGATCTGTAGTTCAATCCCTTTCATTTTATTCGGACAAAGAAGACTACGTCTAAGCCTCCAGACCACATTACCCAGAATCACTTGAGAGAAAATGTGATGAGAACCCGACAGCATACAAACCATAAAAAAAAAGACGAAGCTTCAGTCTCTCAACAAGATTGACCTGGAGTGGACAATGAACCTGAGTGAATGGAGGGTCAATAATGAATGAACTACATGGCGTGACACCTGTGTGATGAAAGATCGCTGTGAATGGCCAGTTTCACACCATCTCCCCGAGCAAGAATGAGCCAGCGGTTAATGGGTGGGATAGCACTTAGACTTCATCAAGGATTTGCTTTTTCGACAAAGGTCTGCTTTAATATCTAAAGATGTGTTGCTTAACATTGAGGGATGCATCCGGCCTAAAGCCGATTCACCTCATCTTACCTATTCGGTAAAGCATGCAGGCGTTTCTGAGTATACTGGTCATGATTGGGTTTGAGAGCGCCCCCTGGTGACCCCCTGGTGAAACTGTAAAGATGGGAACATTGAGTATGACACAATAACGTCTTCCTCTGACTATTAACCAACTAGAAGTGAAAACAATATGGGATGTAGGATTTATCAATCAATGGCTGTGAATTTATTATGCTTTCACGTTTTCCCACAGTGGTCTCTGATTCTCTGATTCTCTCCGATTGTTGAGAATTATAGTACTATACGGCGATTATAGTAGAAAAAAACCCTCAGCCTTTATTTCTGCAGATGATGAATGTGAACAATATGAGAGTTCAGTAAACTGTAAAGGTGGTGTTGGACTGCAGATCTCCTCATGCAATAAAGCGCTGTTTCAGGAGTAAAATGTCCACCTGATCTAGTTCCACGCCCTCCTTTCTGTTCAGTATATCAGACTGCTCACTCCTGGATCATTAAACTGGTTTAATGGCTAGTGCATGCCATTATAATCTGAATAAATGAAAAATTAAATATAAACATCGACTTGACTTTCATTTTCCCTGCGTCCCGAACTGCTGGCACCTGTCTGTGATGCAGCAGCGACACCTAGTGGTGACAGATCCAAATTGCGCAAATGCAAACAAATAGACGGTTTCAGAATTATTACATTACATTACAAGGCATTTAGCAGACGCTCTTATCCAGAGAGACGCACAACAAAGTGCAGATCAAACACAGGAAGTGTGAAGAGGACCCTAGAGGAGTCCTAGCGTGACCATACAGATACAATCGGAACCCTTGAAGAATACATCAACTTACAAACTAGCATACCACGGCTGGCAGCTGGAATACCCTGAGTATAGCAATACGATAGCTAATACAAAACACAACAATATCTATATATAACTATATAAGTGCCATTATAGTCTATGGCATATACAAGTCTAATCATGGTGGTGAGTTAAGGAGGGAAAGGTGTAGCCTGAAGAGATGAGTCTTCAGTCTGCACTTGACAGAGGTCAGAGACTCTGCCGTTCTGACATCCACAGGGAGGTCATTCCACCACCGTGGGACCAGGACAGACAGTAGTCGTTAGCGAGAAGTGCAGGTGTGGCGAGGGGGAGGTGCCAGACGGCAAGAAGTAGCGGAAGGGAGGGGTCTTGCTGGTGTATATGTCACTGGTTCGTACTGCTGACTTTGGTTTCCTCAATTTGCTTCTCGGAAATTTGCTGAATGAAAGGGCAATTCTAATACTATCAGCCATATAAGCATTTCCAGCTTTTATTAGGAGCTCTATTAAAATAAGCTTGTCAACAACCTCAGTCCCATTACCAAGACCAATCAAAAGACAAGCCTTCATATAATCAACCTATTTATACACATCCATTGTATTATACAGTCAACGAGCACTTTATTTTAAAGAATTTTTTTTCCAGATTTTTTCCCTTTTTTCTCCCAATTTGGTAGCCAATTGTACCCAGAGCTGGATGGACAACCACCATCTAAAGCTCAACCCAGGTAAAACTGAAATGATATTCATCCCTGCTAATACCTCTCCCCATCTGGATCTCTCCATTTCCCTCGGGGATACCACACTCACGCCGTCACCCAGTGCAAGGAACCTCGGCGTGGTGATGGACAGCAGACTGTCCCTATCCGAGAACATTGCGGCGGTGACCCGGTCTTGCAGGTTCTTCCTATACAACATACGGAGAATCCGCCCCTTTCTCACCCCCTACTCGACCCAGCTCCTGGTCCAGGCGATGGTTCTGTCCCGCCTGGACTACTGCAATTCCCTCTTGGCTGGCCTCCCAGCGTCCGCCATCAGACCCCTCCAACTTATCCAGAATGCAGCAGCTCGTCTGGTCTTCAACCTTCCCAAATACTCACACGTCACCCCCCTGCTTACTTCCCTCCACTGGCTGTCTGTCATGGCTCGCATCAAATTCAAAACATTGGTGCTAGCCTTCCAAGCAGTTAAAGGGTCTTCCCCAGCTTATCTGCAAAAAATCATCAGACCCTACACCCCTGCCAGACCTCTTCGTTCAGCCTCCACAGGCCGCTTGGCACCTCCCCCTCTCAGAACCTCCACCTCACACTCACGACTACTGTCTGTTCTGGCTCCACGGTGGTGGAACAAACTCCCCGTTGAGGTCAGAACTATAGAATCTCTCCCCACCTTCAAGCGCAAGCTGAAGACACACCTCTTCAAGCAGCACCTCTCCCCATCCCTCCCTACCTCCCTGTGAACCTTAATTGTTGTCTCTGTGACTTGCTTTGTGTATCGGTATTTTTAGTTGGCTAGGTAAGCAGTGTTTGGATAGTTAACTTTGGTCACTTTTGCTCTGTTTGTTTGTTTGTTTGTTCAAAAAAAAAAAAAAAAATAATAATAATAAAATGGCCCTTGTCCTTATCTTTGTTGTACAGGTAGCAGTTGAAATTGTACTTACCTCTAGGGTCTTTCAGCGAACTTATCCCTGGTTATGGGTATGCACTTTGTTGTACGTCGCTCTGGATAAGAGCGTCTGCCAAATGCCAATAATGTAATGTAATGTACCCCATCTAATTCAATTAGAGCTAGTATTAGATACACCGCCCACACCCCGTCCCTCGGTGGCCCTACGAGAGCGACACGCCTTCTTCAAGCCGCCTCACCACATGCTGGTAACCGTGATTCCGAGGCGCCCGAGGTGCTTTTTGTGCGGCGATCTACTAGCCCTGGCCCTCCCCCTGGAGCAGCGAGCCAATTATGCTGCTCCACGTGAGCTGGCCAAACTGGGCTTTTGGCAGGACCGAGAATCGAACCCCGGTCCCCGGTGTGCAGCTGCAGTAAACTGCAACCGCACGTCCGCTGCATGTTAGCCTGTTGCGCCACCGCGGCCCTAACCAAGCACTTTATTAGGAACACTAGTCTCTAGAGTTTGCAAAGAATGGTGCAAAAAAGAAAAAACCAGTGAGCAACAGAACTGCCTCGTTAATGAGAGACGGAGAGACGTCAGAGGAGTATGGCCAGACTGGTCAAAGCTGTAATCACACATTACAGCAGTGGTATGCAGAAGAGCATCTCTGAACACACAATGCATCATAACTCTAAGTGGATAGGCTACAGCAGCAGAAGTCTAAAAAACAAGTCTAATAAATACCTAATAAAGTGCTCGGTGAGTGTATGTTATTTTGTTCTAAACTGTACACTCAGCAAGGCCCTTGTGTCCTCATATAAAATATTTGTGGTGGAGAGACTGAAATTAAGCCTGTGTCTGGGAAATAACTCACAGCAGGATTTCCATTGTGAGGAAACTTCAGCGAGTTGTACCCTTATCTGGGCGTCTTATCTGGGCGTCACGCTTAACATCCAGTACAGTTTCGCAATTACACATTCAGTGAAGCAGCTGAAGTTAAATACCTTTTTCAAGGGTATAACAGGAGTACCTGACTTGATATTTTGGTTACAAAACCAAAGTCTTAAAATGCTGTTCAGCACATCTTTGCCAATTAGAAAGTTATGCCAAATACACTCAGTGAGAACTTTCTTAGGTATTTATTAGACTTATTTTTTAGACTTATTAAGTCTTCTGCTGCTGTAGCCTATCCACTTTGACGTGTTGTGTGTTCAGAGATGCTCTTCTGCATACCACTGTTGTAATGTGTGGTTATTTACGTTACTGTCATATTCCTGTCAGCTTTCATCAGTCTGGCCCTTCTCCTCTGACCTCTCTCATTAACGACACGTTTCTGCCTGCTCACTGGATGTTTTTTGTTTTTCACACCATTCTCTGCAAACTCTAGAGACTGTTGTGTGTGAAAATCCCAGGAGATCAGCCGTTTATGAGATACTCAAACCACCCTGTCTGGCGCCAACAATCATTCCATGGTCATAAAAAGCACAGCTGCTCCCATAATAAAGTAATAAAGAGTCCTCAGTGAGTGTATACTATATATTGACTTATACCTGCATGGATATGTATATTTGTTGTATGTCGAATCTTATTTTATCAACAGTATTCTATGAACACAGCATATATATACAATAAAGTATCTATGGTATCATTCATTCATTCATTCATTCATTCATTATCCTAACCTACTTATCCTGAACAGGGTCACAGGGGGGCTGGAGCCTATCCCAGCATACATTGGGTGAAAGGGAGGAATACACCCTGGACAGGTCGCCAGTCCATCATAGGGCACACACACCATTAACTCACACACTCATACCTACGGGCAATTTAGACTCTCCAATCAGCCTAACCTACATGTCTTTGGACTGTGGGAGGAAACCGGAGTACCTGGAGGAAACCCACGCAGACATGGGGAGAACATGCAAACTCCACACAGAGAGGCCCTGCTCGATGGGGCTTCAAACCCATGACCTCCTTGCTGTGAGGCGGCAGTGCTACCCACTGCACCATCCGTGCCGCCGGCATCTATGGTGTCAGATACCCTTAAATAAGTGAACCAGCTTTTACTGCTGTGCAGTTTGCACAGAATCTGTAGAACTATTGGGGGAGGTTTTACACTGTTTGTCTATTTAAAACTGGTCTGCTTATCAATATTCTGAATTCAAAAGGAAATTACCACATAAGTAGACAATAAGGTAATTCAGTTCTAACTCGGAAGTTCATAACCAAACGTGATAAAGAAATAAATCAATCCATATTCAAATACTGTGTCATTGTCATGATATGGGAGTATAGTCATTACATTTCTCTGTGGAAACACTTGAGTGTATAATCTGTATCTTTTGTATGCACTGGACCAACGTGAAATTATCAGACTGGCTTTCAAAAGTGGTGTTCAATCTTGAAGGGAACGGCTGTATTCTAATTTAGTACTTCGTCCACAAACTCCAGCAGGGAACTCAATTCACATTTCTATAGCTCCATCTCAGACACCAAAATACATCTATTCTTAATGCTCCAGACAGACTTTAGATTTGACTTTAGATTTGATATCCACCCAGGTCTACAGATATCAAACAGACATTCTCAATATCAGGTGTTGGCTATCATAGAACTTCCAATCCACCCTGCCCCCAAACCTCTCCATCCTCCATCCCCCATCCCCCAAACCTCTCCATCCCTCCATCCCCCATCCCCATCCCCATCCCCCCACCCTGTTTCACTGTGCACTGTGGCTTAGCCTACACAATCTTTGAAAATGAATAGAGAAACGACTATTATGTTAGCAGAAACAATAATATGTGTCAACAAATTCAAATTAGATATGGGTATTCCTTATTGAAAATGTTTTTAATGCACTAGGCAGCTGGCTGAAGCACCTTTGGATGAAAGAAAATGGCTACCGAGATGTTTCTAGACCTTTTTTTCCGACTTGATTTGTTTTCCTACTTCTGAATAAAATGTCTAGGTTTCCAGCCGCAAAAACAAAAATCAAAAGAAACAGAAGGTGTGTCAAACCCTCAACTGGGCCAATCAAAAAGGCTCTGGGATCGTGCTAGACTCAAAGGACTCTGTGTTCATTCCAGACCATCTGTTTCATCTCCCCATTGCTTTACAATGAGGGTGGAAATGCTATCTCTTAAAGAACTGGAAAGCCACCATCTTCAAGGAACAGGGTGTTGTTGCCATGCAGATACTGCAATATCCCTACATACATACAAAAAAAACAAAAACATATTCATCAAAACAATAGTCTTCCCGATTTTGGCTCTGATCAAGTCCAGGGCAGTGCAGCGTGCTTATTCTGGAGTACAGTGATGGATTTCCTGTCTCCAACAGGGTCAAATAACGGCACTCTCGACTTCCAACAAAGTCTCTGTGAGGCTAACGAGGAAAGACTCTGAACGCCCGGCCCAGTATATTCACAGCTGGGGCTTCTGTGGTCACACTCTTCTGTTCAATTTCCAGCAAATGCATTTAGCTGCAATGGTATGAAGCCACAAAATGATTACTAACACACGCTTTTTACAATCCCTTTATGCTTACGGATTTGCAGAGAAACATCTCTTTACTGCTGAAGAAGGAAAAAGTCACCAATGAGATTCAAGAGTACGTAAAACCTGACATTTTTGTGATTTTGTAAAATCACTCTTGCTGAATATATTGTACATTAAATATCAGTCACTAACTGGGTTGAATCGCATTTCATAGAGATATGGGGGAGAAGATTTGGGAACCCTGAGACATGAAGTAATAATGTTCTCTGTTAAGGAAATACCGTATGTAATGATATATTATAAGTTGTCTTCATAAGGATCATCACCAGTTACAGCATTCAATAACCTTGCTATAAATGGCCCTTATTGTCCTGATTGGAAATATTAGCCGGTATCCAATCAACATTTAACCTAAAAGTTTTACGATTTTACTCTACAAACTCAGTTTGCTTCAGCGATCGCACAATTGTGCTTGTGAGAATCTTGCTTTAATGAGTTTTGTTTTTGTCAAAGCTGAAGACTAATGCTGATAGTCTAAATCATCATCTTCGGTGTGAGATCAAACTCAAATATGTGCTGATGTTAGCCAGAGCGTGTTGGCCATTCACAGCACGTTTCATTACCCATGTAAATAAAGGCTTTAACATTGGTACTGTGTGAGTGCAGTGGATCTTGGATAATCTCCCAAATGCTTTTTATTTACAATTTCATTGATTATAGTGGGCGGCACGGATGGTGCAGTGGGTAGCACTGCCGCCTCACAGCAAGGAGGTCCTGGGTTCGAATCCCCGTCGGCCGGGGCCTCTCTGTGCAGAGTTTGCATGTTCTCCCCGTGTCTGCGTGGGTTTCCTCCGGGAACTCCGGTTTCCTCCCACAGTCCAAAGACATGCAGGTTAGGTGGATTGGAGAGTCTAAATTGCCCATAGGTATGAATGTATGAATGTGTGAGTGAATGGTGTGTGTGCCCTGTGATGGACTGGCGACCTGTCCAGGGTGTATTCCTGCCTTTCGCCCAATGTATGCTGGGATAGGCTCCAGCCCCCCTGCGACCCTGTTCAGGATAAGCGGGTTAAGATAATGGATGGATGGATGGATTGATTATAGTGTCTACAATTCTAGCTAAGCATAATTTTTGTGGTCATGCTGCTATTCAATAATAAATAGATAGCAAAGCTATCTATATCCAGAAGTTATCCATTCAACCTAATCAGTAACCACAATGACAACAGAGTTTTGACAAGCTATCTTACTACGACTGACTAATCACACATACTGATACATGTCCTGAGAATGGGGATCATACAGTAACACAAACAGACAGGAACAGTAGAAACAGTAAGAACCATGTGTGTGTGTGTGTGTGTGTGTGTGTGTGTGTGTGTGTGTGTGTGCATCTGCAGTCAAAAGGGCAAACCTGGAGCCATTTACTATAAAACAGGAATAAACACCCTCACCTAGACACACTCCATTTTATCAGGTTTATCAGAGTTCAGCACAGTTATTATTGGACAGAGCTTTGTGTTTCTTCTGAAGTCACACTGGACCAAAGACCATCACCCACAGTACAAAATCATTAAACACTTCTATGAAATGTCTGGACTTAAGGACTCTATGGCCTGCATCTCTGTGAAACTATCTGAAGGTTCAGGTGAACCAGTCAAAAAAGCAAAAGGACAGATAAACCAATCAAATAATGAGGTCAATCATCCCCTCTCAAGAATTCAAGTTTTCAATTATAACACTTCTAATCAAGCATGGTATGATGATCACTGTCAACCCACAAAGCAAAGCCATTCTTGTGTTGGAGTTTTGCATATTGGTTCTAAACCTTCATTTGAAATGAATAATGGCCATATATAGAACAGAAAGTAAAGCAAATACTTCATTATTAATGTGGATCACTAGTGCTTGTTGAGGATTGCAATCCATTTATTCCCTTTAGATTTCCTTCTCATCATCTGTTGTATGTACTTCCTATGCAGTCATGTCATCTAAAACCTTCTGTACTTTCTATTAATTTTAAAACCATAAACATTTCCATTTTTTCATACGACTCATTGTGGGTTTAGCCTTCTGCACCAACAACTCTGTCCCCCACCAGGACAAACCAGCGCTGTAATTAATATACATTTGCTTTAGTGTACCTTTGCTTGAGCCTTGGGCAGACATACTGTAGTTCCAAACATAGAAACATATATTACATTATTGGCATTTTGGCAGACGCTCTTATCCAGAGCGACGTACAGTTTATTCGACTAAGCAGGAGACAATCCTCCCCTGGAGCAATGCAGGGTTAAGGGCCTTGCTCAAGGGCCCAACGGCTGTGCGGATCTTATTGTGGCTAAACTGGGATTCGAACCCCCAACCTTGCCTGTCCCAGTCATTTACCTTAACCACTACGCTACAGGACACCCCATTCTACTATGCTGAGATGTACGCTGCAACAGACATCCAAAAAAATAATAATATTTAAAAAAATACATTCACTGAACTGTTTTTGTCATCCAAGGCACTTGCATTATGTAAATAAATACTTAAATGTTCCTTGCCAGGACATTTTTGTTGGTTGGTTGTTGGGAATGCCGTTCCTACAGTCAGTGTCGTCCCCATTGGGGTTGGCACAGGAGAAAGGTATTTGTCTTGTCTTGTTATTTATTTGTTGTGTGGCTATATTCCCACAATCACTGTTATTATTTAATAATAATAAATAAATAGACAGCAAAACTGGAAGTGTGAGAAGCACTGTATATCGGTAAATGGTCGGCATTTATATAGCACCTTTATCCAAAGCGGTGTATAATAGATGCTTCTCATTCACCTATTCACACACACACTCAAAGCGATTGGCCGCTCCTCAGGAGCATTTGGGGGTTAGGTGTCTTGCTCAGGGACACTTCGACACACCCAGGGCGGGATTGAACAGGCAACCCTCCGACTGCCAGACGACTGCTCTCACCTCCTGAGACATGTCAAACATGGAGTCACGGCTCTTCAATGGAAGCTGATGGACAGCACTCTCTGCTTTCCCTCTCAGTTTATCTTCAGTCCTCACAGCAGGTAAAATGCAGATACATTCCCATTAGTTTAATAAGTGCAGTGGTGTCCAGGCTTATTGAAAAAGACCCAGTGCGGGCGCAGGTTTTTTAGCCCAGCTCTAAGACATGATTACTTCATTGAAGCCCACCATTCGTTATTTAGTTGAATTAGGTGTAGTGGTGCTGGCCTAAAACAAAAG